>NW_027526295.1:287557908-287908923 GCF_048455015.1 Haemaphysalis longicornis | reverse complement strand
GCGGCCACCACGGCGAACTAAAAATGGCAGTAAGGCACGCCCCCAACAATGTTAAGCTTTCGGAGAACTCGTGCACAAAATATCCTGACCCTGCAGTCTCTCCCGCACCCACCCGTCACCCCTACCTTTCACATGAATGTCAGGAAAGCAGGCGCACGTTCTCGTGACTAATCTGCAGTGTTCGAAGCGCCCCTTTTCTGTTTTTTTTTTTTTTTTTTTTTTTCATTCCACTGGCAGCCATGTGCTGACAGCGTGGTCAGCCTCAAACGTCTTTGCCCCTTTTCTTAGAAAGCCATTATTGTGTGCACGTACGAACCCACCACGAGGTGTCGAAAGAAAGAGAAAAAAAGAAAACCTGCAGCCGCTCCCTAGGCAGAGAACTGAGGGGCGCCCTTTTGTTTATTTTGCCCGAGGCGCCTGCCAAGAATGGCGGACCGGCCGCCCGCGCATGCGCAGATCGCTACTGTAAAAAGGTCCATTACAGCGCCATTCATGACATCAGTTTCGTTTTCGGACGCGAGAGCCCGGAAGCATACGCGGGGCTGGACACGACGAAAAAGGGTCAAATTGGCTGGCGAGCTACCCCGGGATACGGCCCGTTCGTCACATGGCGTTTCGTCATAGGCCGGTTCGTAATAGGCCGTTTGGTCATATAGGATCATTCGTAATAGGCCATTTGGTCACATAGGATCATTCGTCATAGGCCAGTTGGTCACTTAGGAAAGTTCGTCACAAGTGCACAAAATGAATGTCCGCGTGTTTTTTTTTTTTTTTTCGACTCGAAAGAGAGAAGGGAGGCACAGGTTTAGTTAGTTTTTTTTTTTTTTTTGTACTTTGGGCCGTACAGCAAAGCTCAACAAAGAATGCAAGCCAGAGTGGGCAATTAGGGTGACGTGTACGGACAAGATTACAGCTACGAGTTCAACAACAACCTAAGACAGAAGAGTGAAACCTTCCTTTTGTGCGGCGAGAGGAGGGGGTGCTTTTCCCGCGAACCTTTGTTGCGCTGGTATGCGGTCAGCTCTTCCCGCGGGTCGGGCGGCGGCCGTCCTTGGCCTCGGGAGGGGATTAGCCCCGACTCCCCCATTGTGCTTTGGCTTTGGAGCAGATACCGCCCGTTCAACCTGGTGGGGTGACTACTACTCACGGTATGCGACTTTGTGTAGCCGAGGCCTTGCCTTGGCTCAGCGGTGGCAATAACGTTCGCGGGAAGCTGACTAGGAGTTGCATGAGAGAGATTATCGGGCCATGTGACCGCGGGGGTGACATGTTTACGATTGGTTAGTTCTTCTTTTGTGTGTGTGTTTTATTTGTTTGTAGTGGACCAATCGGGGCTTTGAGAGCTGATGTCACCCTGATGTCAGCCCGGATATCCGCCTGACATCATGTGCACTCTCGCACCGGCAGGGGCGCTGCCCAAATCCTATAAATGCTAGGAACCCCATTACCGGGGGTCGGATATTGCTTCTTGCGGGCGCTTCGCGCCATCGGCCATGCCGAGCGTCCTTCTAAGATCCACCACTTGGGTCCATTCTCGTTTGTAGGTACCCTGTACCTTCGGCTATGCCGAGAGTTGTAACGAGTTACCGCATTTTATGTAAATATTGTAAATTTCTCTTGTAAATAGTACTGCCCATAAACTCCATAAGTTATATCGTAAGTTATAGTACTGCCCATAAGTTATAGTACTGCCCATAAGTTATATCGTACCCAAGCCTGCGTCTAATGGCTACCGGAATCCAGCAACCACCGAACCCATCGACTCCTCGACGGCCGCCTCCGGCGGCTTAACAGATCGTCGGCCGCACCGGCGAACATCTCGTCTGGTCCTCATCGGCTGACCGCGGTACCTGCGGATCCACCTTTGGGGGAGGAGTGCGAAGGAAAACTTTACTGCTTCAAATGTTTGGCACTTTGCCGCAGCAACGAAAAAAGGTGGTTTTGCCGCACGAGCGGCGCCGCATCAGCGAATTCGCAGGCGAAATCGCTCCATGTAGTTTTACTGCCAGTTTAAGATCGCCGTGGCGGCCGCTAAGAGGACCGGTACTGCGAAAAGGTGTGCAAAGTAGTTATAGTCATGCCTCACCACCACTTACGTCTAAAAAAATCCACGAATTTTGTTTTTGCGTTCCTGCGACGAACTTTCCTAAGTGACAAACTGGCCTATGACGAATGATCCTATGTGCCCAAACGGCCTATGACGAAACGCCATGTGACGAACGGGCCTACACCAAGCTACCTCGACCCCTCCCGTCCCAAGAATCGGGGTGATGGGACCGGAGGGGTTCCCGGAAAAGGAGCTACCGTATTTTAACGAATCTAACACGCATCCTTTTTTTTTTTCTTTTTTGCTAAAAGGTGGCCTCAATCGGCTAAAAACCAAATAGGCTTTAAAAAGGCCAGCAGCACTGCCAGAGAACAAAGTCCCCACAAAATACACTCGATCCAATAAAAACAACCCGTCACCACCACATGAGTCAATTTCAGCGCACTCATTCCTCAATGGCGTACCTTGGTCAGCTGTTGCATATATTTTTTTTGCTGGTGCAATGAGCCCGTCAAGCCCAGAATTGTCAAGGTCGAAGTACTTGTAATTGCAAACAGCTTCAATGTTCCCCGCTATAACTTTATTTCCAGCAGTATCTGGATAAGCAACACTGTAAAAAAATTATGTAAATTTACAGAGTTTTTACATACAATGTCTGTTGCTGTACAGAAACTTTTCTGTGATGGTTAGTAAACAGAAACCTGATAACAGAAAAAAACAAATTTTCTGCTATTTCCCCGTCTTGACCAATAACAGTGTGAAATCGTGAAAATATTAGACTTAATTTGCATCAAATAGAAAAAAAATATGAATAATTTTGTTTTACAAGAATTTACTGAACCGTCAAAACAGCGCTCGGCCGACGTCATTTTGTTTTGGGTCCAGCAATGTTGAAATGCGGCTCTTTGCAAATGGCCGCCTTGTAGGTAGCACAACGATACTGCAGCGGCGGGCTTTTAAAGACGATAGTCTTTCTTGGGCTACTTAAACGCAGAAATTTTGGTCTGTCTGTCTGTATGTATGTCTGTATGTCTGTGACTCGATTCAGCCATACGGCCAAAGTAAAACAATGCCTGCGCAATAGTCTTATATAGTCACAGCTAAATCTACCCGTCTAAGTCGGGTGTAATGTTCCTACTTGTCAACACCGTTGAAGATGAACAAGACATTACGCAAATATAAGACGAAAAATTAATACAGAAATGATATTTGCAGTGTATTTTTACAATAGATCATACATGCTTGATTTTTTGCGAAATTAAATACTTCATCGACTGCAGAAAAAAAATTCACTCCGCCGTCGCCTGCTGTCGCCCGCGCAACTATAGCTTCTGGCGCCATTTTAAGAAATCAACCGGCAACAGTTACGCAAGGTTCCACTAGATAGGTTCCACGTTCTTCTTGCAACGCACGTGGAGTAGGGAAACGCGGTTCTATAAACGTTGAAGTAGGGCGCCTCGATTCACGTGCGTCTTCGCCGTACGGCAAGCGCTGGCATCGAGACACCCGGCCTGAAGAAGTGGAACGCGGTTAACTTGAAATGATTTAAAGGGGCCCTGAAAGGCATTTTGAGCACACTAAATGAAGTAGCGCAATCGTTAGATTGGGTCGTCAAGGTCATCTGGGCCAAGTATTACTCTTTTACGCGCAGCGGAAAGCTCACACTTTTGTTGCAAAGTTTGTCGCTTTTTTCTCACCCTTTCCTTCGTGTTTTTGGACGCCGCCATCTTCACATGTCTACATCATCGATTCCCCGATGTTCGTCATGAGCTAGACATCCTGCTATTGGGCGGCTTTTTCACGCACTTCCGGCAAAGAGATGAGTCGTCTGCTCAGCGTCGACTCGCCGGCTGATCTGCCAGCGTAGTGCCGGAGTGCTTGGACATTTTACGACAAACGAAACAAGTGTAAACAAACGCTTAACCATTCGTATTGAATGCAACACGGCCATAATACGACATGGATATTCTCTTACCGGAGTACGTCCCATAAAGAAAGCGTCGAAGCCCCGTGGCACTTCTTTCGTGCAATCGCAGAGAACGCCCTGAGCCGAATGCCCAGGTTTGACGGATACATTTTTTTCCACTTCAAAACAATCCAGAGATGCGTTTCGAACTAACACAACGTCACAACATGCGTTGCAAGTCTGAACCGCGATTGACAGACGATGGGCTGCCTCCTCCTGCCCCTCGTAAATTCGGCACTCACCTCGCGCGCGGTTTGCGGGGACGAACAGCAAGTCACTTAACTCTGGCGCGCAAGCCGAGATGGCTTTTAGCCACGCACACTGCACATAACCCATGCGAGGTTGAGTCGTACGTCGCTCGAGAAAGATAATCCAGGCCATGGGAAGCACTATCCACCCGCAGAAGCACAACGTCGCATTTCATCGCGAAACAAAGGCGTCCACAACACACACACCATCGCCTCCTGTAATGCCAAACGCATCTCGCACTTCCAAATGAGAGTGAGTAGTATGCCTGCAGTGCCCATATGCCGCGAGGTGGGGCCCCAAGCTGAACCGGGATCACGCAACCGTAACTGGCCTCTGGGGCGGTTTGTGCCTTATTGCCAAGGCAACCGATGTTTGAGATCGTCAAAGAAAGGCGCTCGCTCCAGCGCTGGAAAGCTGAGAGCCGCGCCGGAGCATGTTTAGCCAACGTTGCCGCTCTCCACCACGCGTCGCCCCAAGCTGAACTGGTCACATGATTGAAGCGTTTTGTGCACGGGTTCTGTATCGGCTTAAAATGTCTTTTTCACATGGCGCCGGCAGGAATTACCACCACCGCAAAATAAGACCCGGCACCAGCGGGGCCACATCTGATATGGCGCTTTTTGGATAAACAGTGCGCGGTGCATGAAAGGGACCGAGCGCAAGATCCTCCGCAGCGGCTGCGTGTTCGCCGCCGATTAAAAGTCACGTGCTGCACTGCAGCAACGCACACCGCGAAAGGGCAAGGCCAGGCCACCGCACACATGCGGCCAGATTTTTCGTTCGCTTATCCATCCTTGAGCGGAGTGCGGAATTCATGGTGTCAACAAAACTTGCCCGTAGCAGACGGCAGTCGGAGGAGCGTAATGCGGAAGTACGTCACCGCTGACTAGCGCAGCATCATGGGAGGCAGTGCTCGCGCGCCGTCAACAGTTGAAAAGAGGAGGAAACGCGGCGCGACGATAATGCGCGGTTTTTGATTTACGATTTCTCAGCTAATACTCATCGCTTTAACAAAATTCTTGCGGGAGGAGATTGCTAATACATTGTCTTATTTGGTTACATGTAGATCCATGCATCGGCGGAAGGTATTTCAGGACCCCTATTTAAGCAAACCTTTGGCGCAAGAGGAACAACATGAGAGGTGAGCGGGAAAGCGAAGGGAGGAATTTACTTAACAGAAGTCGATAAAGACTATCGTCTTTTCTCGACATTTGCAACGGAAGGAGCAGATACGCGTCCAATTTGTTTTCTGCAATTTTTCATCTTCCAAGGGTGATGAGTACTAAGTTTTAGCTATGCGTTCCTATTTATGCCTCTGTGTTTCGTTCCTGCACTGTTGGGTGGAGACAGACTGTTCCGAAGGGCTGGCCCCGTAGCGCAAGGATGCGTCGCCTCGCGCGACGAGAGCCCTGTGCCGCGCCTCGATTGTGACGCTCGCCTTAACATGAGGTTTTTGTTGTTGTTGTTGTTGTTGTTGTTTCGATGAAGAATTTTATATGCACGACGTGGCCACCGTGCCAGTTTTTCTTCTCTATTTACCCGCTGTACTGCGATGCGCTGATGACCGCAGATCAACAACGCCTCGGGCGCTGTCCAGACGGAATGAAATTTGGCTTATCCGATGCCGTTTCCCGCCGTGGAGTTTAGTGTAGAGGTTACGTTTCTGCTTGCAGATGTCATAATCAAGGGTTCGAATCTCCCTAAGCTTTCCACTTTTTCCTTTTTTCTTTGTTGTGACCGTGGCTGGTTTTTTTTTTTTTTTTTTTTTTCTAAAAGCTTTTACAGTGGACCTTTTTTCCAGTAGCAATCTGCGCTTGCGCGGGCTGCCGCTCCGCCATTCTTGGCAGTAGCCTCTAGCGAAATAAACGAAAGGGCGCCCCCTCAGCTTGCTGCTTGGGGAGCGTCTGTGCCTCCCAGGGCTGCACGTTTTTATTTCCTCTTTTCGGGCAGTTCGCAGTGAGCTCGTACGTGCCCACAAAAAAAGGTTTTCAAAGGAAAGGGGCGAAAATGTGACGCTGACCACGCTGTGACTACTTGGCCACCAGTAAGGGAACAACGAAAATGAAAAAAAAAAGTGGAAAAAAAGGGGTTCTTCGGCCACTGCATATTAGTCACGCGAGCGTGCGCCTGCTACCCTGACATTCATGTGAAAGGCAAGGGGGACGGGTGGGAGCGGGTGGTACTGCAGGAACAGGATATTTCCTGCACGGGTTCCCCGAAAGGCAAACATTTTTTGGGCTGCCTTACTGCCACTTTAGATTTGCCGAGGCGGGCGCTACGAAGACCGGTACTGGAAAAAGGTTCATTCACGCGGTGAGAGCAGTTTGTCTTTATTTTTATTAACCGGCCGAACCGCTGCTGCTTTCTGAAGCCAAGGCTGATGTAGCCATTGATAGAGTTGCGCAGGATAATCTGCAAATTTTAATAGTGATTAATAATTATCGGTGACTGGCTAGTCAGTGAGAGAAACCAGTTTGGCCGTTTGGGAAAAAATCAAGGTTGACTGCTGCCGCTGCGTATTGGGAAGGGGGTAGTGAAGAAATAAAGTGAACTGTTTATTCACCACTTCACAATGTTGAGTCTGCTATATATACAGGGTGACCAAAGTTAAGTCGACATGTTTTTTTAAAAATAGGCACTTAGATTTTTGGGAAGAAGACCTCTACAGTGAGGTTATGTGCCCAGGGGGACATATAAATAGGGGGTAATTCTTGATGTAGGTGGCTTAATCAACTAAAATTGATTAATTAACTTTTTAGTGGCTGCAGTAACCAGGCATGTTTGCATTGGAAAGTTAGACGCAATCATGTTTCTACGCAGTTTCAATTGGCAGAATTCTTCTAGTGCATCCGTAGTCCGAGACATAAAACGGCGAAGTTTAATTGCCGTTCGCATGATTACGCATGCAAGACAGTCGGCACCGGCGCAAAGCTCCTCCCTTCTGTTGCTGCTGTGTACTGCATGTGTTCAGTTCGACAAAGGGGTGGAGGCACAGGAAAAAGTGATAACTGGCACCCATTCATTCTTGGCTCGCGTTATCGCAATCTGCAGTACTCGGAACCGCTATCGAAACACGGGACAAAAGGGAGGAGCTATGCGTTGGTCTTGACTTCTAAGAACCGAAAACAGGGAATCGACATAAATTTTCTGTAGCGAAAAACAGAAAATGCTGGTAAAATAACAGAAACATGAAAAAGAGAAAACATAACTTTACAGAAAATTTCTGGCAGGACAGCTGCCTGAAAATTTGTTTTTTCGAAGGAAATTTTTTTACAGTGAAGTTTATGAAGCACAAGTCATATTTCGTTTCCAAAGTTGTATTCGGCAAATAAAATCTTCTTACAGGTACGTGGCGTCAAGTGTTCCGCATCTGCGCGATAGAGGCGGTGTAAAATTATTTTTTCCAATTTCCCTGCGCGAACTTACCCGCACGTTGAAGTCGGGGGCGCACTAGAATCGTGCAGATACGGTATTCAGCTCCTCGCTGCCCGCCGACACAGGCCGACGAAGCAGCCAACCCACCACCTGCCTTACGGCTGAGCGTAGCAACACGGCGGAGAGTCTCACTGCGGCGATAAGTGCGTTACGGCTAAGTGCCCCAACACGGCGGAGAATCTCACTACGTCTGAATGTCGCGATACGGCGGAAGGGGGACCGTTTCCTTTCGGCTGAGTGTGCATTACGGCTGAATGCGCGCTGCGGCTGAACACAGCGGGAAAATGTTAATGCCGGGCCACTTGTGTCAAACTGGAGCATTACCAGAGAGTCAATTGCAAGTTCTGGGAGTCATAATAAGCAATAATTAACGGTACCTGTCGGTTTCAAGAGACGATCGCTTGTTTGTCCAAAGCACTATACACCATGTCGCGGCCGGCGCAGAATCAACCAGCCGCGACAGTGTTTGGGTCGAACTGATTTTTATTCCTCCAGCGCGAGCGCACATGAGCGTGCGCCTCGTGGTTCCGCCTTCGTCGTCGTCGTCGTCTCGGTGGACCCCCGCCCCCCAGGCCGTTGTTTAAGCCCACGTGACAGTTTCCCACGGTTGAAGGTGCAAATTCCTGGGCATGGTTGTTGAGATGGGAAAGGTCAGGGGGTCGGAGAGAGGCGACGTATGCGGGCTTTACCAACACCATCTAGAAAAGGTTGTTGTTGGCTTTACCCGGTCAGCGGCGACGTCTTGGCGGCCGTTGATGTCGAGGGTGAAAGTCTTCGGGTGCCGCTCGATGACGCGGTATGGGCCATCGAAGGCGGGAGTGAGGAGACGACGGGCAGCGTCGCGTCGTACTGGCTCACGAAGACGGAGTGGTCGCTGCGCTGCCGAGAAAGCACGGCCCGGATTTTGCTCGAAAAGACGACGGAGGTCAGCGACGTAACCGGCGGGGTCCGAAGGTCCATCGGCAGGCGGAGGTGTGGGAAAGTCGCCCGGGAGACGAAGAGGACAGGCGCACACCAGCTCGGCTGGTGTGCAACGCAGGAGTGTAGTCCGAGCAAGACGAGGGGAAGGTGGTCGGCCAAATGTTCTCTTGGCTCGTGGGTTGTGAGAGCTGTCTTGAGTTCGCGGATGGCAGCGAGAGCGTTGAACAGGGCGGATTGGAATTGACGCCCGCGATCAGTGGTGACAACAGCAGGGCAGCCGAAACGGGACACCTTAACCACCAACAAATGCTTTGGCGACTGTTTCCGCCGTGATATCAGGGATCGGGATTGCCTCAGGCCAGCGCGTGAAGCGGTCCCCGCACGTCAACAAGTAGGTGGCGCATCGCGACAGTGGCAGGGGGCATATCAGGTCACTGTGCACGTGCGCGAAACGGCTGTCCGGTGGATGGAATGGCGAGGCAGGAGCGACTGTGTACCTTGTTACCTTGACACGTTGGCACTGGAGGCAGGTACGTGCCCACCGGCGGACATCGGCATTCATGGAGGACCAGAACCACCGAGCTGTGACGAGGTGTTGAGTTTCTTATATGCAGGGGTGGCTTTTGCTGTGCAGGGCGACGAAAACGGCTCGACGAAACGCCGGTTGAACGTAAGGCCGGGAGACGCCGGCAAACTGCAACGGCACATGTGTGAAAGTCAGCGTGGAGGAGTCAGAGCGGCGTTGCTGGAGCTCTGTCTTGTTGCTGTGCAGAAGCAAGCTCTTCCATGGAAACAGGCTGGGGTGAAGACGAAAGGGCTTCGACGCGAGACAGCGCGTCAGCAGCAGTGTTGATCGGGCCGCTGACACAGCGGAGATCGACAGTAAACTCCGAGATCGACAGTAAACTCCGAGACGAAGGAGAGGTGTCGGATCTCACGTGACGAGTACGAGGTGTGGTTAGGCTGGAAGGCGAACGCCAGGAGCTTGTGATCCGTAAGGATGTAGAAGTCCCTGCCTTCCAGGAAATGCCGGAAATGTTTGATGGCAAGGTAGACAGCCAGTAGCTCGCGCCCAAAGGTGCTGCATCTTGTCTCAGCGGGTTTCCAGCCTCGGAGTGGAAACCCAGTGGTTGCTCAACCACAGCACCGACAGCCACGCTGGAGGCGTCGGTGATAAGGCGAAGTTGAGCGTCAGCAACGGGGTGTAAAAGCATGGCAGCGTCAGAGAGGGCCTTTTTCGCAGAATAAAAGGCGGACGCTGCTTGCTAGCTCCACTCGAAGTGCTCCGAAGGTCCTGTCTTGGTGACCAGTAGATTAGTGGGGGCTGGAGCAGTTCGGCACATTTGGGAATGAACCGTCGGTAGAAGTTTAGCAGGCCCAAGAATTCTCTCAGCTTCTTAATTGAGGTGGGCTGTGGGAAGTCCTGGCTTGCCTTCACCTTCGTGTCGAGAGGTCTGATGCCCTGTGGAGTGATCCAGAAACTCGATGGTCTGCCCGCCGAAGACGCACTTTTTGGGGGTTTATGACGAACCCATATTGATCAAGCCGAGTGAAAAAGGCCCCCAAGTGCACTTCGTGCTCGGACGGTGATGAGCTTGCCATCAAGAGGTCGTCAAGGTAGGCGAAGACAAAATCTAAACGGCGGGTAACCTCGTCGATGGCACGTTGAAAGGTCTGGACGGCGTTACGCAAGCCGAAGGGCATGCGGACATATTCGAAACGAACGAATGGGGTAATGATGGCGGTTTTCGGAATGTCTGCTGGCTCCACAGGTATCTGGTGATGGGCTTTGACCAAGTCCACCTTGCTGAATACCGTGTAGCCTGCCAGATTCGCGGTTAAGTAGTACTGCAAATGCGGGAGCGGTTACCGGTCCGGCACGGTAGTCACCGCATGGCCTCCAGTCCCCGGGGTCCTTTTTGGGTACTATATGCAGGGCTGACGCGTAGTTGCGGGAGGATGGACGGACAATGCCCAGTTCCAGCATGTGCTCGAACTCTCGACGATCAATGGCATAACGCGATCCGGCGAGACGACGCGCTCGAGCGAAGACAGGGGGTCCCTTCGTGACGATGTGGTGGGTGATGGTGTGCTTCACCGGGGACTCTCCCGTGTGGGGTCTTGTGATCACGGGAAAATCTGCAAGTATCTTCTCGTACACGGAAAATGGCACAAAAGCCCAAGTCCGGTCGCCGTGGCAGGGGAGAGAACGCCATGTACCGAAAGGCTCGTCATCATGTCCACGAGGCGTAGAGTGCACGTCCACGGCCAGGTTGTAGAAAGCCAGGAAATCAGCACCGGGAATGCGCTGCTTGGTGTCGGCAATTGTCAAAAGCCACCGGAGCGTGCGACGTAGGCCGAAATCGACTGTGAGCGACCGCTGGCTGTAGGTGTTGATTGGCGAGTTGTTGACGGCGATTAACGGGGAGGTCGTTTCTCGGCGTCGTCGGTCTAGGCCGGTATGACGCTGACCTCTGCTCCCGTATCGACCAAGAAGCGGTGGCCGGCAACCTTGTGGGTGGCGTAGAAGAGGCGGCTGACTGCGTGTTCACTCGCCGCCGCCAGTGTCCGGTCTCCTAGTTTCCCGTCCACGAGCAAGGCTGGCTGCACTTGCGGGCGGCAGAACCGAAGGTACGACGATACCAACAGACGCCCGAAGGGTTAGGCTCACCGCGCGTTACGGAGGAGCGATGTTGAGAACGCGACGGGAATGGGGAGTTCCGTCGGTCGCGGGATTCACGTCGGCGTCGGTGCAAGAGGGGTGCGGGGGATGACAGCTGATGGCTGATTTCATCAATGCGGCTCTCAAGTCGACCAAGCCTGGAGTCGTACCTTGAGGTGGAGGGTGTATCGGCGACTGCGGCGATGCTTGGGGAACGGGAATAGTCCTCGATGCGGTCAGCCAGTTCCGCGAGTTGGTCAAGTGGCATGTCAACGGCTGCCGCAAGTACCAATACCATGTTCTGTGGGAGGCGTTGAAGGAAGAGCTCCCGAAGAAGTGGATTGTTGAGGTCATGGCCATGATCGCCCAAAAGCTGCCGCATGCGATGTAGCAGCTGCGAGGGTCGCCTGTTGCCGAGCTCCTCGGTGTTCAGAAGCTGCTGCAGCCTGCTGCGCTCCGACTCCGAATTGCGCTGGATGATCGCTGCCTTTAAGGTCCAACCACACGCACGCGTAAAATCGACGTACTCGCGCAACGACGTACGCCTGCGGCGACACACGCCGCTGTCCTTCCTTATATCTTTAACGCATTCAAACTACGTCGTCAGCGGCGTGCGTTGGCGACTCAGCGGCGTTATAGCGGCTTGATAACTGCGTGGTGTACACGTGATACTACAAACCCGATGGAAGAGATGGAAGAGAAGGCGGCGAGGCGGTGGGCTGCGGGGGCCGAGCGCAAGCGCCGCAAGCGGGCCGACAACCGTGCATTCGCACTTTCACATTCTCCCCCTCGGGGAAATGCGGGGGAATTTTTTTTTTTTTGTTGGTTGGTTGGTTGGATCCGTAAATAATGGCGCGTACCCACGCGGGGGATTGGCCAAGAAGCTGTCTGTAATTATTAGGCTGTGACCCAGTTTATTTTCGAGGGAGAGAGAAAAAAAAAGTGAAGTACGAGAAAAATATTGAGAGAAGGAAAAGCAAAAGAACGGGATAGTCAGGGAAAAAATTGCGAATGAAGATATAGCTGTCTAGCAGAGCATCCGGCCTGTCGCCGCAACAAAGGATGTGAAAGGCGAGCACAACACCTCTGTGGCAATATCCTAGGACGGAAGTACCCAGGGAAAGAATAACGGTTAAAGATAAAGGGAGATTCAGCCGATTAAACGTGTATTCAAGGTGCGTGCGTCGCATCGAGGAAAAGCTGCGGCAAGTTAAAAGAAAGTGTTCTATATTTTCGGGGTCTTTGCAGGAAGGGCATTGGGGAGATTAAGCTTGACCAGCTTTGTGTAGCTAAGAATTTAAAGGTGGGATTCTGCAGCGAAATTCTGCGATTGCCACCTCACATTTACGAGATTCGCAGAATTTAGGCTTCCATAAGTGAGAAAGGTGAATATAGTCGGAGCATGAACGAAGAGCATCCTGCCGATTTTATTCCTCCAGCGCCTCGTGGTTCCGCCTTCGTCGTCGTCGTCGTCGTCTCAGCGCGGCGTACCCGCGCCGCTACAACCATTTTCCTTTCCAGAGGTGGGCGCCGCCATTTGCTTTTTCTTGCTAGGGAGGCTCCCTATTTCTGGCCAGACGCTAGCGCCGTCTATGAAGCGAACGCCGAAACCGCCACGCTAGGCTGTTATGCGCTCCTTTCTTTCCGAGCGCTTGTTCGGTGTCTGTGTGTTACCTAGTGAACCGTAGTGGTTTGCCGTAAAGTTAGCGGTTGCAGTGCTTGAGTCTGCGTTCCGTTGTTCTTTTTTTTTTTCCACCACCTGCGGACGTATTTCAGGTCCTAATTCGCTGCTATAGTCCATGACAGCTTAACTCTGCAGCGGCTTTTTCAACATCAAAGGAATTTTGTGTTCATCCGCAACCAATGGCGTCTCGCCGTTTGTGTGACGCTTGCGACGTATGTACATTTGAGAGAACTACTTCCAATGTGGCCGCGCCCGCTTGCCGACCGCTGCTGCGACGTACAGCGATTTGTGTTTCGAATGAGCTGTAGTGCATCAAGAAGCTGCTTATCGTCGCCTGTCCCTGGTGTAACTTGCCGCGTCATAGAACCGAATTTCCGAAAGTTAATCCTGGTACCACGACCCCTTTCCAGACTCCCCTTACCACCTCGTATTTGTTGTAGTCCCAGAGGGCTCTATGCTTCATTAGAGAGTTTTAGAATAACGTACGCAGCCATACGCAAACAGTTAGCGAACGCTATTTCTTTGCGTCGTTCTCACTCGCATGCGCCGTACGTTAAGCCGCTTGTGCGTTTAGCGGACGGACGCTATTTCAGCGAAATAGCGTGCGTACTAGAGGCCGCTTGCGTTACCAACGTGGCGGCAAGTAGCCCGGCAAGCATCCACGATTCCGCTTTTCTGTCGACAGTAATTTGCTCCCGATGAACCAAGTTCTTTGCCCCTGCGTTTTTAAATACGTCGAGTGCTTAGCACATCGCCCTCGCGCAGCTCCGTTTCGTCGTGACATCGCTGACTGCCCGAACGAAGCTTTGTACCTGGCGTGCGTGCGTGCGTGCGTGCGTGCGTGTGCGTGCGTGTGCGTGCGTGCGTGCGTGCGTGCGTGCGTGCGTGCGTGTGTGTGTGTGTGTGTGTGTGTGTGTGTGTGTGTGTGTGTGTGTGTGTTGTGGGCGCGTTCGCGATGACAGTGCTTCCCATGCTCTGGATTATCTTTCTCGAGCGACGTACGACTCAACCTCGCATCGGGCATGTACAGTGTGCGTGGCTAAAAGCCCTCTCGGCTTGAGCGCCAGAGTTAAGTGACTTGCTGTTCCACCCCGCAAACCGCGCGCGAGGTGAGTGCCGGATTTACGACGGGCAGGAGGAGGCAACCGATCGCCGGTCGATTGCAGTTCAGACTTGCAACGCATGTCGTGACGTTGTGTTCGTTCGAAACGCCTCTCTGGATTGTTTTGAAGTTGAATAAAATGTATGCGTCAAACCCGGGCATTCGGTTCAGGGCGTTCTGTGCGATTGCACGAAAGAAGTTCCGCGGGACTTCAACGGTGTCTTTATGGAACTTACTCAAGTAAGAGAATATTCATGCCGTGCTGTGGCCGTGTTGCATTCAATACTAACGGGAAAGCGTTTGTTTACAACTGTTTGGATAGTCGTAAAATCTCCAAGCACACCGGCACTCCGCTCGCAGATCAGCCGGCGAGTCATTTCGCAAAACATTAGACAGATGGCGCCGTATGCATCAGCGTACAGCTGCGCAAAACTGATGAGACGCTCCACTAAACTCCGTTCGCGGTGTTTACGTAGTGGGACGCAAAAAATTAGCGTTTAGCGTACGCAAAGGCAACAAACGCTGTACTAAAACTCTATTATAGCCGCGTTCCGCATCCCGTTCTGTCATGCGCCTGCGTGTAATCATCGCTGTCGTTCAGCCATACTCCTAAATATTTATACTCTTTCGACCGTGGTATTTCTACTTGTTGCATTGATACTTCAAAATTGAGAAACTAACAACAAACGGCAGTTACTAAATAATATTAATAGCAAACAAAATTAATTCGGCAGCGGTGCTCCTAGAGCGAACAACTGATGTAGCCTTGCTGTATTTTTCACGCAGCTTCCTCTGGCCCATGCATCGCCGTTCCTGATACGAGCATCCCGTCGACTGGAACACCTTTCGTCCGCAGCCACCGCGACCGAGGCAGCTGACGTCTCTGAGACTGCGCAGCTCGGCACGACCTTGGCGCGGGATAAAAGTGGACTGTGCTGCGGCGACGGGACCAGTTCGGCAGCGGTGCCCCTAGAGCGAACAACTGAAGTAGCCTTGCTGTAGTTTTCACGCAGGTGAGCTTCCTTTTGTGGTATATATATATATATATATATATATATATATATATATATATATATATATATATATATATATATATATATATATATATATATATATATATATATATATATATATATATATATATATCAGGGTGTCGAACCGAAAAAAATACCGGTTCGGTTACGGTTCGGGTTCGGGTGAAATAATTTCGTTCCGGTTCAGTTCCGGTTCGACAAAATTATGTGCCGAACCGGTTCGCGAACCGGTTCGGGAGCTTGAACCGGTTCGCGAACCGGTTCGATGAATTGAATTGTCACTGAAATTAGAAAAAAAAACATTTAGTAGTTTAAAGCGACAGTAAAGTCAAAACACAAACAAAAATTCAAAATGCTGCTGTTCCCCAAGGGCAGTGGCGCAATTGCAAAGCAAACTTTAAATAATCACGAGATATTAGAAAAACAGATGAAGTGGTGACGATTTACTACCTACTTTCTCGTCCAGACTTTATGTTGTCCTAGCGACTATTCATAAAGCCACCGCCGAGAGATATGACGGTGGGATATACAGGGTGTCCCAGCTATCATGCACCAAGATTTAAAAAACGAGTAAAGGCGTAACTCGAAAGAAACCAGGTGCATAATGTTTGCAGTACTGTGAAGAAGCGGACAGTATTTTTTTCTTTAATGACACTTAATTAACTAATTGTAATTAATTATCTAACTCGAGTAATACTCTCCTAATCACTAAAGTGTCAATGAGGCACTTGAAGGTAACCACGAGGGGCATCTAACTGAGGTATTTTCAGCGATGAACTAATTGCGTACACATTTATTTTGACTGATAAAGGAAACCCGCGAAATATGTAAAATACCACGTGACGGCGCCTCCGCGCGCACCGTAAAGCAACGCCCTCAAACAGGCTGCCTCTGAGTTAGCCAGAATGAAATAAACAAAAGAAAGAAAGAAGAAATCGCGACCGAGTTTGTTCCTTATCTGCACACGCGTCCCAGGAATCTTGCTGTTGCTGCTCCTTCCGTGCATGCTATTATCAAGGTGATGCGCTGTCTTTTCGGGCGGATAACACGCGAAGCAGTTGCTTTCAATCAGCTTTGTTTGGGGACGCTGCTTTACAATGCGCGCGTAAGCGTCGTCACGTGGTATTTTTCATATTTCGCGGGTTTCCTTAATCAGTCAAAATAAATGAGTACGCAATTAGTTCGTCGCTGAAAATAGCGCAGTTAGATGCCCCTCGTGGTTACCTACAAGTGCCTCATTGACACTTTAGTGATTAGGGAAGTATTTCTCTAGTTAGATAATTAATTACAATCAATTAATTAAGTCTCATTAACGAAAAAATTACTCTCCGCCACTTCACAGTACTGCAAACATTATGCACTAGGTTTTCTTCGAGTTACGCAATTTCTCTTTTTTTAAATCTTGGTGCATGATAGCTGGGACACCCTGTATATTCTGCCCTTTCATTTTTTGTTAAAATCGCAATCGTCACTATGGAATCGCCTATCACGCTTACCTTGAAGCCTTAAATTTAGGTCTGCGTACTGGCGTGTTGAAATATCAGCGCTAATTACCAATGGCGTACATTTTTTTAATATTTGTAACAAAACAGAACAACCCTACTACAGGCACATAAATACTACCAATGAATTAGATCATTTGGTCACCCTGAATAATTTGTTAGCTGTCACTCTATCGAATGTGTTAGCCACACTTTTGTTAAAAGTAAGCTTTAGTCACTGCATTATTTCTCTGACCACTGCAATTCCTTTTGCGAAAGCTATACTGGATGTGTGCATTACAATCAGTATGTCATCGTACCGCCTGACCCCCGGCCATCGTTCCGTGTGCTACATTGCGTAATCTTATAACAGATTATGCTGTTACAAAATGAAAGGGAAATTTTACGCGCGGAGCATAAGAAGAACTTTTTTGGGTAGGCGCTCTTTAATTCGTCCACAGCAGTACTCCCCTCTGACCTGCCTCGGTGGCTCGTTGGCTAAGGCACTGCTGAGCGCGAGGTCGCGGGTTCGATTCCCGGCCGAAGCGGCCGCTTTTCTGATGGAGGCGAAAAGCAAAAACGCCCGTGTGTACGAAATTTCGGCGCACGTTAAAGATCCCCAGGTGGTCAAAATTAATTCGAAGCCCTCCACTACGGCGCGCCTCATCGCCTGTGCTGGGTCGGCGCGTTAAACCCCACAATCAAATCAAATCAGTACTCCCCTCCGGATCGAGTAGCAGTAGAAGTAATGTAGCGAGTTGGGCAGTCAGTACAAGTGCACCTTCGAAAAAAAAGCAGATCTGAAAGAGAAAAAACTGCAGAACAAGCAGAAAAGATGATCGCTCGGCGAATGGGACAGTGTGAGGTACCGGCCGTCCTTTCTGCACGTGTCATCTGCTTTATTACTGTTTCTGCTTCCAAGACAAGGTCGAGGACTGCAGTTTCTTGCCAAGAGATTAAGTGCGCACCTTAACAGTTTTCCCTGACATATCTGTTGTTATTTGTACTTGTAAAAAACGGAGCTTGTCCACTGTACTGTCCTCAAAAATGGTCGTGGGTAAGGGACATCGAAGCCACTTGTAGTCAGCATCAAGTGGTTTAGTCACTGAGCCGCTCCTGCGGTCAAATTTGTCAAATATTACAATTTGCAGGTGTCGGACCTTTTAAACAAATTATGAAATGGAAAAAGTTTGCACACATCGGGCTTTCGCTGCTGCACACTGGAGCACTCCTGCAGCCTGATTGCTCCACTAAAGTTGCAGCTAGGGAAGGGCAAAGTCGTTTTATATCCCCTGCAAGCTGCGGAGAATGACATTTCCTTTGGTCAGCTTCCACTACGCTCGCGCTTCCAGCAGCAACAGACCATTGCTACATTGGTGCTCATTCATTTCCCTTGTTGTTACATAGAGTGTGATAGTGTTCAATTGTCTGGAGGGGGAAGTGAGCGAGCAGGTACGAAGTTGATGGTACGTGAAAGAAAAAAAAGCCTGAATTGCATTGACTGTGCAATGTCAACAACAGAGGGTCGAACCGTTTCGGCATGAACCGGTAACCGTTATTTCTTTTTTCGGTTCAGTTCCGGTTCGGGTTCAGCGTGCTCAAAAAATAACGGTTCGGGTTCGGGTTCAGTTCCGGCAAAAATACCGGTTCAGTTCCGGTTTTCGGTTCGGTTCGGTTCCGGTTCGACACCCTGATATATATATATATATATATATATATATATATATATATATATATATATATATATATATATATATATATATTGCCTGCTGCACCGCTACCGAACACTTCAAGTGCCCCTTCTTTTTTTTTTTTTTTGCTTTGTTGTTGTTCGCTTGTTACTTTCTTGATGACATTTTGATTTAACCATGCCAAAAGGGAACAACGAGATGGCAAAGCTGTTGGAAGAGTTGAAGAGTGAACTCCGTCAGGATATTCGCACTCTTACGGAGAGCGTTAAGTATTGCTCAGATACATGTGACGGTGTAAATGAAATCCAAAAGGACATGAAGGAGCTGAAGCTGGAAATCAGGAGGCTTGTCGATAAAAACCTTGATCTCGAAAAGGAAAACAAGAACCTTCGTGACCGGTTAGACGAACTTGAACAACGCCACTTGAAATAAAAGGACTGCCTGTAGATTGCGACGAAGTAGAAATTGTGAGAGATTGGCAAAAAGTTAGGGGAGGAAATTGTCGATACTGACATCGACATCTGCCACAGGGTTGACATACCACACTCGAAAGACAGAAATGTAATTGTTCGTTTCTCGCGTAGAAGCAAGCGCAACGCGGTACTTGCCAAGGCAAAAAAAATGCGCCTAACTACCGAAGCCCTTGGCTTTGAAGGAGCGAGTAAGCCGGTGTTCCTGAATGAACACCTGACCCAGAAGAATAAGCGATTGCTCGGGGCGGCTATCGCAAAAAAGAAATCAGTTGCCTGGAAGTATGTCTGGACCAGCAATGGAAAAGTTTTGGCACGCCGAGGCGAATCGACGTCGATTCTGCGCATTTCCACGATGTCCGATGTCGAACGCATGAATGCGCAATCGCCTGCGGCATCTCTATCAGCTCTATCAGAATGATAGCGCCGGGCACGTCAACCTCTCATGCATTCAGTTAAACTGTTCGCCTTGAAACTTTATTATTTTTTCTCGCACAGTTTGCAGCGAGTTCATGAGTAGTACCAGGTTTGATTTCGATAGCTTCAATGAATTAATAGCTAACAATAAATGGTCACGCAAGTCTGTGTCGTTATTTCACTTAAATGCTAGAAGCCTCCGTAACAAAGGTGAACAACTTGATGTTTATTTCGAGCAACTATCTCTAAAATTTGATTTTTTGTGCTTTACGGAAACCTGGTACGCAGATGCCAGCGATGTGTATTTGTTTGATGGCTATTCCCATGTCGGGTTGTTTAGAGCTGAAAAGCGAGGTGGTGGTGTTTCAGTTTACGCCAAAGCTGGGTTAAAATGTGACCTAATAGATGAGTATTCTGCCATCACTAGTGATTTTGAAGTGATCACGATACGCTGCTGTAGCGTTTGTATAGTGCTCATGTACAGGCCCCCGTCTGGCAAAGTAGAACGTTTTCTAGACTATTTGGACAAAACATTAGCCCATGTATCTTCTTCACGTCTATGTGCGATACTTGTAGGTGATGTAAATATTGATCTATTAACACGTAGTAATGCCCAATGTGAATTTTTTTCGACTGTGTACTGTTATGATTTTCAAAATCTTGTGAATTGTGCTACTAGAGTCACTGCAACCTCCGAAACTTTACTTGATGTTTGTTTTACGAACTATCGTACTGGAAAGTGATTTCTGGTGGGCTTTGTGCGGACGTGAGTGACCACTTGGTTGTGTTTTGTGCTCTAGAAATTCATGTTGGTAGAACGAAAGCACCTACTTACAAAACAAGGGTAATAAATGATACTACTGTAGAAGCGTTTGTGGAACATGTTAGACAGGCAGATTGGTCCGATGTATTGAACGAGGAGAGTTCGAGTGCAAGCGTCACAACGTTCTATAGTAAAATTAAAGACATATACTATAAGGCTTTTCCGGAGTATTCTCTGCGGAAACACAAAAAAGCGAGAAAGCCTTGGATATGTGCCACACTTTATAACAAAATTCAAGAAAGAAATCATTTATTTCAGCTTTGCCTGAAGCTCAGAGATGATACCAAATTTAAGGAATTTCGAGCTCTTCGTAATAAATTAAATGCCGAAATAAAAAGAGCGAGGGATGTGTACTACCGGCGAAAGTTTGAACAAGTTGATCAACCACATAAATTTTGGAGAGTCTTCAATGAGTTAGACAATAAAAAACCGAGTCACGTTTTTCCAGATTTTTTAGATATAAATGGTGAGCCTGTCTCCGGAACTGAACTGTGTGAGCGCTTGAATGAGCATTTCGTCTCTTGTGTTACAAGTCGAAAAAAATCTTGCCTAGTAGCTCCTGACCCAATCAAATATCTAATACCGGGTTCGTCAGGTACAATTTTCATTTCCCCGACTGATGAGCCTGAAATTATGACTACTATCCTTTCATTGAAAACTAGCAGTGCTGCTGGTCCATATGGTATAAAAGCGTGGTCAATCAAGTTAATCGCCCCCTTCATAGCAGTACATTTGGCTCACGTATGCAATCGTGTGTTTCACGACGGTCTATATCCCAGTGAGCTTATAATTGGTCGGGTAACCGTAGTGCACAAGGGTGGGGCAAAAAATGATTTCAACAACTACCGGCCAATTTCCGTCTTAAGCATTTTTTCAAAGGTTTTCGAATCATTAATTCTTAAAAGATTCACCGATTGTGTAAACCGCTCAAAAATAATTACACCAAAACAATTCGGCTTTGTAAAGGGAAAGTCTACGGAACTGGCCCTACTTACAATCAAGGAAAAGCTTATTGAAAACATCGAAAAAAAGCTTTACACAATTGGAATATTCCTTGATATAAAAAAGGCATTTGATTCCGTAAATCAACGTATATTATTGAAAAAGTTAGACAGCTATGGAATAAGGGGAAATGCGCAGAGCATCATTGAAAGTTATCTTAGTAATCGTAAACAGTATGTAATGCTCGGTGAATATGCATCACAATATCAAAATATCACGAAAGGTGTCCCACAAGGTTCCATTTTAGGACCTCTCCTTTTTTTACTATATATAAATGACATATGCAATATACCGCAAACGCAAGATATTATACTATATGCAGACGACACTAACGTGTTTTTTACTGGGGATAACATGGGAGATCTTGAAATAGTAGCGAACGATTGGCTTAAGGAACTCTCCGCTTGGCTATTGACAAACGATCTGGAGCTAAATACAAAAAAAACCAAGTGCGTAATTTTCAGAGCTAGAAACACTCCTTTAGATAAGAATCCTGAACTCTATTTTTCAAATGAAGGTATTAAATCTGTGAACAGTATCAAATTTCTTGGCGTATATTTTGATGAATTTCTTACGTGGAACGAGCATACTAATCAACTATTACCGAAGCTATCTAAGGTTACTGGCGCACTATGGAAACTCCGTGATAAAATTCCCAAGAGTTTCAGACTAACTGTGTATTATGTAATGTTCCAATCACAATTTAATTACTGCCTTTTAGTCTGGTGCTTAACAAATTGTTCTAATATTTTAAAGCTAACTATAACGCAGAAAAAAGCTATTCGGGCTCTAGAAAATCTAGGTTCCCGACACAGTACCAGACAGTTCAGAGAAGCACATGAAATACTGAATATACAACAGCTACATATGTACAACTTAGCATTATATGTCTACAAGGAAATGCGCATAAATCGTCATGAATTTCAGCAAACATATATATCAATGAATGATAGTTTTCAATTCAGAAAAATAAAATACAGGTTACCCCGTATTATAGAACAAACTATGGCTTAAAGACCATGCACTATCTCATTCCTAAATTCCTAAATGATAATGCAGATATCGGTGAGATTATCGAAACATGTCCTCCAAATTCCTTTAAACGAACATTACGAGAATACTGTTTTGCAAGATCTCCATTTTGACTTATTTTATAAGTAAATTTAGCTATTGGCATCCTGCGTTGTATATGTACCTCTCTTTTTTGTACAGTTAATATTTCCCTTTGAATTTCCGTTCTTTGTAAGTTTATATATACGTTATTGTGTGATGATATGTTGTGTTATGCTCACACTGTTACGCGAAGTGTTGCGAGTGCTTGAAAATTTGTTGTTTTTTGTTTGCTCGGTTACCAGTTGTACTGAATTTTTTTTTCTCGTCTTGTAACTTTGTGCTGCTGCTGATGTCTCAAAGGGAGCAGGGACCCAGTCAGGTACTTATGTGTACCTTTTGTCCCCGTACCCTTAGTCTTTGTTTATGAAAAATAGAGTTTTTACATTGAAAAAAAAAAGATAACATAAACAGAAAACACAAACCCAACAACAAAAACTGGCCCGTGGTTGATCCAGCCTCGAAAATCACCCCCGTCCCAAAAATTTCGAGGGGGGGGTGGGAGAGTCTCGAGCCCCCCCCTCTGCGTACGCCAGTGCCTGCAGTGCTCGTCCGTGCTAGGAACAAACAGTTCCGGAAAAAATGGTCTCGGCCCCCTCTGTGGGCAAACTGACTCTCAACACAACTCCACATGTGCTCTCTGTTTACATTTGATGTACCTTGCTGGAGTGCTCTCTCAAAAATTGGCAGTAAACGATTCGCTCATTCTAGTGACCTTATTACACGTAGTTCCAAGAGGGTACAAACTAATCAATGAATAAATTAATTAATCTAACAAAAATTCTGTCCATGGTGAAATTCCGCAACGCACTCCACATCGTTAGCATGGGACGAAATTCGCCCCTCGTGAGCAACAGCGTCCCGCTTGTGAGGAATGGCACAAGGAGCGGGCACGGGCCACGAATCACGAGTAGTTAGTTGACCTGGCAATGCCTCCACCATTGGAAGGTAATTCTAGCAATCATTTTCTAGTCAGCTATCCTCCCCTTCTTTCCCTCATCTACCTTGTTTTCGGCTTAACGGACTACTGACACCACCAAAGTTCGATTTCTAAAAACTGGCATGGTTCGCTTCATAAAGCTGCCAAGTTACCTTCCTGTGATTAAAGGCGTCAAACGTCGCTTGGAACCAATTTTAAATGGATATTATTGCCGCAGTTTTTAAAGACCCGGAAACGCCCGGTGGAGGGGTGTGACGTAGAAGCGTCCTGCCGGTCTAACTCGCGGTTGTCTGTCCTTTCCCCATCAGCGAGCGACACGCGTATTAGTCGAAACAAAAGCGACAACACAACGTAAACTTTTCGGTGGTGCCTTTTGTCCCGTTTCGCACCGCCGGCCGCAACTCTCGGCAGTTTCAGACTGCCTGAATGCAGCGGAACTAATATTTAATTGAGATAGGCGGGAAGCGGCGTCGTGAGAGGTTGCCTTCTGGCTTGAACAGAAAATGTGACGTCATGGCCGCTGTAGAGCCCCCGCGCTTGCTTTCGGGCTCTCAGCCGGGCCGAAACCGAAATTGATGCCATGAATGGCGCTGAAATTCATAATCGGCAGCACTTTGACAGTTGGTGTTGGCTGGAGCGTCACTTCAGCCTGGCCGTAATGGCGCGCTCCCTAGAATTTCGCTTCCAAAATCTCCCCATGCTTGATGGCCGTTTGCACCGCGGATACTCGCATGTCAGCTGCCATGTTTTGTATCTCGCGGTCTTTTCAGAAAGAACGTTTTCAAGAGGTTGAACTTTTGACTGCTCACCTGATCCCACTCCTGTGGGACTCTAATTCATGACCCACGGGTTCGCACAACAGTTGAAAAACGACGCCATTTGCTGCTCCAGTAATTTCGCCGACACTCTGCCACTTGTGCCGGCATAATTAGCGGGAGCACAAAATGCCGGCAAAATAGCCACTTCCTTCCTCTTTTATTTGAGTACGGAAGTGGCGTGTCTCGAAAATAAGCAAACTAGGCCGTTGAGAACATCTGTAAAACATTTTGTATTCGTGCACGATGGTTTATAAGTGCGTGGGTCATGAAGCGGTAAGTCCCACAGCATTGTTAGCAGGTGAGCATAATACATCGGCCCCACTCATTTCCGCATACCAGCGCTCACACATAGGTGCAGCAGCAGTGGGTGGGACCATTTTTTCCTGCTTTGGAGTTCGGACCATTTGTTCCGGGACCGCTGCTCATCGTCAGCGCGTAATTAAAGTTCCCGTTTCTCGCCGATGCCGTCCGCGGCCAAAGTTGCAAGCCCCCCGGCCCCGCGCATTCATTCAGCGCCCTGAACTACTTTGCCGCAGGTGGGGAGCACCCCCAAGTTGTGTCCGTTGCAGCCGGCCATGCGAATCGCTCAGAACAGGGTTCACCGACGGCTTACATTTCGTCAAACGGCCCCGAGTAGTGTACGCGATGCGTAAAACGGCTGGCCCCGCGCTCGCGGACAAGTGAAAGAACCGCGGGTAGGCCAGCCGAAGCCCATTCCTCGCCTCTATTTCCGTGCGCACAACGTGGTGAACAAACGGAAGAGCGCGGCAATCGTTTCCGCACCTACCATTTTCCGTTCGACTGTGTCCACAACTCAGCCACTAAATCTGCTCGGTCGACCGCTTTTCTGAGAACACGATGTGAGGCGGACCAGCTTGTGCAGCAAGATAATGCGCCCGAGAGAGAGGTCGACGCAAAAATACGGAGTCGCGAAATCTGGCCTACCCCAAAGAGCAGCAGCGAGCGATATGATAGGGAAGTTCCGAGACACAGAGACGCCGTACTTGCTGAAAGCCGACAGTCGCAGAAAACAACTCACCGAACAGCCTGAACGCCCTGAAGTGGTACGCATTCGGCAGAAACATAGCAGCAGCAGAGGCAGGCGAGGGATTCCTTCTTCGCGACACGTGCACTTCGAACGGCCGCCGCGGAACAAGGCGCACGCGGGGAGACGGCAGCCGGCCACACCAGAGACCGAACTGACGGCGCTCCTCAAGCTTCGTGTACAGACAACCTGTCGCCGATCCCCGCGCTTAGCCCGGCGGCGACGCGTTTATGGCTCCTCCCAACCACACCAAAGGCCCCCGCGGCACAAATTGATAAAGGCAGCCGCGAAAAGGAATCGCAAAAAAGAAGCGAGGGGGGAAAGCGACAAGATAGAACACGGCCTTCGGAAACGAGTCCCGAACCGAAGGGCGTCATGACTTGAACAGGAGCTCGTCCACTGGTCAGGGTGGCTTCAGTGCGGGGAGGGTGGGGACAAAGCCCTCTCGGAAGTTGTTTCAACGCAAGTCCCTCCGCTGGCCTGTGCCCCCGACGACGACAAGGTCAGGGGAAGAATAGGGCTCCGCTCCCGCCTCTCCTCCCCGCCGCCCCTGGCTAACAAGACGATAATTGCCGCCACGCAGTGCAAGGAGAGGCGGCGCGCCGCTTTGAGGACGGGAACCACGCGCGAGGAAACCGCCACGAAAAAGGCGCCTGTAGGGGTGAAAAAAACGCAAAACTTCAGACAGGTGGGACAGTAGGAGACGGCGTTTCCTTACGCGCCGATGTAAAACCAGGGCCGCTGGATGAAAGGCGTGGTAAAACGCTCGCTGGAAAAAAGAAAGCGCTTCCCCAAGACGCCGCCTCGAACGGTCGTCGGCGGCAGTCACTGGAACTCGGAGGTGCGACGGCTGGCAAAGCGCGCAAGACCGATCGGCCTCTCCCATCACCCCGGTCGCGCTCTACTCGGCAACTACATCAACGATGTCGGCAACACAGCTAACCAGGTGGCCAGACAGAACCGCCACTCACGGCGCACTCGACTGCCTTCGCAAGGTCGCTACGCATTATCACTGCGCGAACGAGTGTTACCCTCGGGCGTACACCAGTGGTTCACGCCCTTTTCATTTATCAACGACGAAGCCGAATAACGCGCTGCCGCGAAGAAAAAGAGCACAGCGGGCGAAACAAAACCGCGCAGGGAGAAAACAAGGCTGGGCGCTGAGATCTCGAAGCAGCGGCGGAACCGCGACAAGCGGTCAGGCAGGTCGGTTCGATTCCCCCAGCGAGCCACGTGCAGCCGGCGCACGCGGCGGCACGCAGTGTGCCAACCCCCACCGCGGGAAGAAATGCCGCGGTCGTGTACACACGGGCTTCGGATTCATCCGCCAGGGTTCGAACCCACGCCTCTGGAAGGGCCACACACGATGAGCCGTCCTGTTTAGCGCCCTGCTTTCATCGGACGTCATAGGCATAGCACACGCGCGAGAAGTGTTCCTGTGCGTTACACACGTGTTGGCGCACTACTGCCTGCCGCGGGCCGGTTTTAAAGCGAAGCTTTCTGTGCCCCACTGGTGGCATTCGAAGTCCCGCCAAAACGTACTGCAGAAAACTCAACTTTACACAGTCGGTTTACATAGCGATGATGATGATAGCCAAGGCACATCAAGCGCCTCAAAAAAAAAAAGAAAAAAAAACGCTTCCCTTGCGTCATTCCGACACAGTCGAAGATTTCGGACTTGGACTAAGTTTGGATGCTTCGCGTTTTGACCACCTTTCTCTTAAAAAGTGGGCTTCCATTTTCTCCATTACTATTTTCATTTTGATGAAGGCAACAAGCGACAACTTTTGAGCGCAGCAAATCTCAGCGGACGTTGGATATCCCCAGGCAGCGTGTTTCGTTCTGGTTTCTGTTTCGCTCCATGAATAAAAGTTTCGTTTCGGTTCAGCTCCGGAACGAAAAAAAAAAAAATGGTTCTTCACTTTTCATAACGGTTCGTTTTTTTTCACGCACGAAAAATGGAGATTTATGATAACATAATGAATATTGAGAATCGTAAAATAAAAAAAAAATGTCCTTTACATAGCTCAACCGCCCACAGACAAAAAAAAAGAAAAAATATCGGCGAACACCCGAGCGCTCCTTTTCGTATACCTCTTTATGGCGCAGCTGAAAATGACGCTCCAGGTTTCCACCCTGGTCCCGAGAAACCACATGCCGACAGTCTGAGGTATACAATTGTTGGGAGGCAACACTCCGAGCCCCCAGAAAGCAAGAATTGAGCATACGTGCTGCACACGTATGCTCAATTCTTGGGTATGCTCGCTCAATGCTTGGGTATGCTCCCTTGAATTTGGCAGGAATAAATTTGAGGCAGGCTATTCGAAATCCTACTGTGCGCTAACTTTGTTACTAACAGTTGCGATATCATAGTTTCAAGTTTAAAACGCTATAGTATATCGTGGGACTCTCTCAAATTCCGGCGCACCTTTTCTTCGTGTTATTAGGCAGTTTTAGCATATCGTTACCGTGTTTGCGTTACGTTTACCGTGTTACCGGAAGCCGCTGGGGACGGTGAGGCCTGTGCCGGTAAGTTACCGTTTGCGGTAACTCTCGCGCTGCGCAGTCGACTCCCGCAAACACTGTAAACGGTAACGTAAACACGGTAACGCTATGCTAAAACTCTCTATTCTTAAAACAGTACCTTTAAAAATAAGCATCAGTACCTTCAGCCCTCCACGTAGACGTCCAGAAGAAGGGATAACAGCAAGAAAATTGGTGAATATTTGTGGCGCACATCCGCCTTCCTTGAGTCTTATTCTAAAAAAAATATTAAAGATAAGAATGCCCTGCCCAACAATGTTCATTAGAAGACCTTGTTGGTGGGCGAGTTGGTGCATCTTCAAGGCAAGGTAAAAAACTGCGCGAATTTTGAACAGCCACAAAAAGGGAGCAAACACGGGACAATGTTCATTCCGCCCCTGATGAAATCTGATGAAATGTTGTCCGTTTCGCCCCGGCAGCACTTGCGCACAAGCGCAATATGACTTGTAGCTATTTTCCATTGGGTGTGCCGCAGTAATCTGCCGTTTCCGCTGCGGTGTACGCTGCTGTAATCACGCCAAACATTGTTTTATTTTCCTTTTTTATTATTATGTCGTGTTTCAGAATATTCGAGTTCATTCATGTGCAGCACCCCCCTCCAACAATGCCGAAGGGGGAATGTAGGTATGTTAATAGGTAAATAAATAAATTGGTCGTGTATCTGCTCCTTTCGTTGCAAATGTCGTCAAAAGACGATAGTCTTTGTAGACATTTGCCAAGGAAATGCCCCCCTTTGCTTTCCCGCTCACCTCTCATGCTGTTCCTGTACCGTCGCGCTCATCCCAAGGTAAACACACTAAAGGTTTGCGCAAGGCGATTTGAATTTACCGCGTTCCACTGCTACAGGCCGGGTTCCTCGATGCCAGCGCTGCAGTACGGCGGAGACGCGCGTGAACGGAGGCGGCCGACTACAAGGTTTATAGAACCGCGTGGCCGTGCTCCAAGTGCGTTCCAAGCAGAACATGGAACCTAGCTCGTGGAACCTTTCATTGCTGTTGCCGCGTGATTTTTCATATGCCGCCAGGAGGCGGGGGGTTTTCGCAGTAGATGCAGAATATCACTTGCTATCGAAAAACCAAGCATCCATGAATTTTTTAAATAAAGGAACACTATAAATATCCCTTGTGTACTAATTTCCGGTCTTATATTTGCGTAATGTCTTGTTCTTGTTCAACAAAGTTGACGAGTATGAACATATAAACCGGGCTTAGACGTTTACATTTGGCTGTGAGAATATAAGACTATTGCGCAATATCAATTTTACTTTGACCGGGTGGCTGAATCGAGTCACAGACAGACACAGACATACAGACAGACCAAAATTTCTGGGTTTAAGTAGCCCAAGAAAGACTATCGTCCTCAATAAATAGGGCGGCGACGTCTGCGCCGTAGTCACATGCACGCGGAGATCACGCGGGGAGTTCAGCATTGGCCATCGAGACAGACGAAGAGTATCAAAGCATGCAGGTAGCAAGCCTGCCCAAGAAACCGCCCCCGAGAGGAAAGGCGATATAGTGAACCAACGGCAATCTCCCACCCCACTGCATGGAAGTTGAAATGGATGCTGAAACCTTTGGACTTCCACTCGAACCGAAAGCCGAAACGAAATGTTTCGAAAGCTGTCGCTCCGGTCAAAACCGGTTCCGTTTCGGTTTCGCTTCGGTTGATTTTGTTTCGGTAGAATTTTTTTTTTTTTTTCGTTTTTCGTTTCCGGTTTTCGTTCAGTTCCGACACCCTGTCTCCAGGTGCCCTTCACTAACCCCATTGGCCAGGTGTGGCCTCCAGCACCGACAAGCGCGGTGTGGTTTGCCAAACGAGATTCCGGTGGCTAGGCAGCGTCATCATTGTAAAGCGCCAACCTTTCTATCGATGATGACACCGATTGAGACAGAACTCCTTTCATTGTTAGAGGAGTTCTTGGTTTCCTTCATTGTTCGTATTCGTGTTCATCGTAATCATCGTTATTGTCCGTCTTCTGAGTGGAAAGAGTTGTAGGTGCACATGAGTGCGTGTTGGTGTGGGTGGCACGGTTACTGGAACTTGGAAAAGACAAAAAACCACGATAGTTTCTTTTTACATCCGGGTTTTCTTGGCACCTTAATCCTTTTCAAGTACAGTAGACTGCGATAATTCAAACTCGAAGGGATACCACGATTTCTTTTGAATTACCCTAAGTTTGAATTACGTATCAGAAGCTACATGAACTTGATGACTCGGGGCAACATAAAACGAAATGGTCGATGCCAGCAAGGGCAGCCAGATTATTGGGAGAGTTTTCGGCACTGGTCAATAACTTGCCGATCCCAGCAATGTGCTGAAATGATGCAAATGTGCAGCTAGAAGCGGCAAGTTCAGCAGATATTTTCCCGCAAGGTCAAGCAAAAGTACGAATTAAACGAATTTACGCAATGGAGCATTTTGAATTAGGCGCCTTTAAAATACATTGCAAACATAGCAAACCAACCAGAACTTTGAAATTTGCTGCCGTATGTCAAACCGACTTGAGTCCACGAAGCCGCTGCTCGTACCTAGAGAGTGCTGCATGCTGGGGACTGAGCGCGTACGTCACGAAGAAACAGCAGGCCACATGGCGCGGTTGGCCTTCGTGTATGCAGCACACCTTTCTTTCACGCGTGAGCGCATTTCCCGTCGCGGGTGTACGTGTGAGGCCTGCCAGTCAAGAGAGCACGCCATGAGACAAAGGCCGGCGCCCTCCTGGCCCCAGCAGTACCCGCCTCTGCAGCAGCAGTGCCAAATCACACATTATGGTGGCTAGATGCGTCATTTGCTGAGTAACAGATCAAAAGCACGTCACTGCAGTTTTTCGTCGAATTCGAAGAACGCGAATTCAAAGAATCCGTAAAGTTGCGAAAGAACGCCCACCCATACTACACAGATATCAAGTGAAAAATACGGGATGGGCGAACTTTCTGGTAAGGTGACGAAAGGACAAATAAGTGACAGAATCAACAGATGAATAGCTGATTCGCGTTTATTTTGTTCACTCATTGCAGCCAAAGGCATCGAACGATGCGCCGCTGTCGGAGCCGAACACGGGCTGCAGCACTCGCACCGTTTCCGCGCTCGTTGAACTCGACGTCCCTCAGAACCGTGAAGGCTTGTCGAGAGAGGAATGCCCCTCTTTACCCCCGCTCCGTTTACCCAACGCTCCCACTACCTGGCTGGAGGTGACCGGGAGCTCCTCGCCCGAGCTACAGCTCCTGACCGCCACTAGGGCTCAGGATTACCTGGCGCGCCTCCCTCACCTGAGGGACACTCGCTAGGACTGAGCCTCGTCAGAAATAAAGTTATTCTCTCTCTCTCTCTCTCTCTCTCTCTCTCTCTCTCTCTCTCTCTCTCTCTCTCTCTCTCTCTCTCTCTCTCTCTCTCTCTCTACTCTCTCTCTCTCTCTCTCTCTCTCTCTCTCTCCCTCTCTCTCTCTCTCTCTCTCTCTCTCTCTCTCTCTCTCTCTCTCTCTCTCTCTCTCTCTCTCTCTCTCTCTCTCTCTCCGCTCTTTTATTCTCCCTATCTACAACCCCTTCCTTCTCCACTTGCCAGTCAAGCCGGACAGGTTGTGTTCGAAATTGAGACATAGGCGGTTTTTGCGGCGCGCGCGGGACGTCTTCGCACGCGGAGCTCCCCGAGCTTTCGAAGGCGTCGAAGCTAGCGCGATTTTTAGGGGTGGGCGATCTTTAGAATCATTTAGTAAATTGAATATTTCACCCTTAAAGGGGGTGGACGATGTTTCGGGGGAGGGCGTTCTCTCGGAATTAAAAGAGCCATGAAGACAAAACAAAAGTTTGCTCTATTCGAACGATTAGGTGTTTCGTATACCCTAAGCGCTTTCCCGGAAGCAAACGATGCTTTATTCACTGAGAAATAAAGCAATTTAAGCCAAATTTTTAAATCTCCCGCTAAATTGTACATTTCGTGACGTGAACAATGGCGTCATATGAGCCGCTACACGAAACAGATACGTAGTATGTCGACTCCGTATAGCACCCACATGCGGGAATCAAACAGGAACCGGAACTGGTGCCGAAACAGAGATGGCGGCCATTTTAAAAATACTAGTAAAACCTAGTACACCCGCAGCCATAGTCATGGAATCGCCTGATCCGGACAACAAAACTCTCGCCAAGGAGCTCGGGCTTGCATTTAACAACCTCACACCACTTTAACGCTCAATGCTTCAAAGTGCACGAGCGGCAGGAGTTGTGGGATACATGGATGAATGGATGAACCGGAAAGCGACCATTCCGCGATATCCACAACAGACGAACGCCCAGCCGTCGACACCGCTGCCTCGTTAGCCCCGTCGCGACAGACGAATACAGACTGGTACGTATGTGCCGTATTTTTATTACGGTTAATAATAGTTCAATATCAGTAGCAGTATCGCTTATGACAGTTGGCCGGTGTCGTGTATGGAAAGCCGTTCGCGCGAGCTCTCTGCTCCGACCAGAAAGATACGAGCGTCAATGCGCGGTGTGTACGGTGTTTTCTTTTTTTTTTTTCCAAGCTCACAGCGCTTTGACGGCGATTTGACGAAGTCGGCGATTTGCGGCGGCATGTCCCAGGAGAGAGCTAACGTAAGGGTCCCTGCCGTAATCACTTCTTCGGAAATGAAGCGAGCTCAATCGTACTTCCTTTAGCTCTCTTTCTCCTCCGTTTGCAAAGTTCACAAAACGTAGCCACTTGCTTCGGCGAGGTTCGTCGTTGGGCCGCGCATGAAGGGAGATTTCTTCACCGGCGGGGATGTCGCCCTCCCTCGACGATTCGCCCGCACTACATGGGCATTTCAGGACGCAGCAACGAAATTTCATTGTAAAGTACTCGAACAAACTGAACTTTTCAGTGGTTGTAAACTGAAAACGAGCTCGTAACGACAGCAGCAAGGCAACACCATTCCGAAACTTCTGCGACGAGTGGCACTATCTCGTTGCTGCTTGCTGTTCCTTACTGCCCTCGTTTCTATTTTTACCTTTGCTGGTTGGCGATATGACGCCAACCTCCTGTCAAGGGATTAAAGGGACCCTGCAACACTCTTCGTGCAGTGCAAGTAAACCTGCGCGACGTTTAGATTAGACTTCCAGGAACACCCGAGCCAAATATTACACGTGCACGTGAAGCGGTAAGCGCGCAAATCGCCGTGAAATCCGCGGAAAAACCAACCGCTCTCTCTTCAATCCGCCTCTTTCACAACCCCACTGCGCATGCGCAATCCCCTAGCGGCCAAGTCCCTAAGCAGTCCAGTAGGGGCAGCAGACGACATTCCCCACAGCTCCCGCACAAGCGGGAAGGGGTCGTGGTTGTATTTACATCGTTTGATTTTTTGTGTGTGCTCGTTGTGCGCGGAACAATGCCCACAACTTGTGCTGCGTTCCGCTGTAACTCGGAGTACCGAAAAGGGAACGGTGTCGGCTTCTATCGCTTCCCGTCGGCCGCACGCGATCGGCTACGGCGGCTTGCGTCGCTCGCGTCGGCTCGGGTGATGGGAGCTTTAGGCTTAGCATCCTGGCGGATATTTGATCGCTGCTATCTGTGCAACTGCGAATGACAATCCGCAACACAACTTTTCACTACACTATCATCCCCTTTCTCGCATGTGGAACTCTATTTAAGTCATAACTGCCTTTTGAGCGATCGGTGACCAAGACATCTGCGTAGCATGTTTCGATGCTTCCACGCAGGTATCGCCATCTCTCGGCCGCTCGGCGCACCGCGCGCCGCGGCGACCGGTCAGCGTAGGCTTGCATCGCGGCAGATATATCTGATCGCCGCTTTTAAAATAAGCCCTGACAACAATCCCTAGCACAATTTTTCACCACACTAACACCTACTTTCTCGCATGTGGAACTTTTTAGCGATCAGATTGATTCAGAAGAGCAGCGACAAGCGCGGTTGCTACCGTAGTCTGCGCCGGTTCGAGCCGCTGAGTGTGCCGAGCTGGCAGGCGCGGCCGGCGTGTGCGCGGACTGTTTCCGAAGGCAGAAAACGCTTCACGATTGCTTGCTAAGGCATTTTGCGAACTGCCGGCCTTGTTGAGCTGGCGGTCGCACTTCATGCCAGACGACTCCAAGTACTGCTCGCTCTGCTACTCGGACGGCACACGGATCTGTCCGAGATTGCTCTGCCAGCCCTCATTCAATTATAAGAAGCCGCCTGGTATTATGTGATGACCAGGGGCTGTCATCTTAAGGCGTTATAACACCAACACAGAAGAAAAACTTCGGCTGCTCCTCGCCGTAATGTGGGATTGCCGTGCATACAACGAGAACGCAGCCGGAGGCGCCGGCAAACCCTACAGCTTCAACTTCCGCTAGGCACGCTAGGTGGCAGCACACCGCAATGAAAGAGGCGGATTCTCCTCATTATGCACCCCTGGCATGGCCTCTGCGACATCAATCGGGCCATGGCTGTCCTAGCTGTCCTATTGGCTGTCGCTGGTCAACTTCGCGGCTAAATTCTGGCATTTCCTGTGACGATCAGCCGTCGTCGGCGCTGTGTATAACCCTCTCCTATGTCTGAACCTGTCCGCATGCTTTTGGTGTTTCTTTTGTTTTGAGTGCGCGCGGAGTCTGAGTGATATACTAAATATTCCACTTTCTACGAGCCCACTCGACAACAAACGTTTATTGCCCCAAAAACGCCCTACCAGCCCGAGCGCGCACTTGCGAGCAGGCAGCCATGCCTGCTCTTTATGGTACCAGAGCGGCAATAGACCGGGCCACGTTGCGGGGAAAAGGACAAAACTCCCCGGCCGGAGACATATCGAAGGCCGCCGAACAGAACGCCGCGCGCCGCCCCCTTCTCCGGGAGAGAGCGCGCAGCTTTCGTCGCGTTGTCCGCGGTTGAGTTGAGAGGGAACATTTATGCGCGATTTTTCATCGCGCGTAGTTTCAGTGATAGTGAACGGATTTTCATAATTCTACTCGCAAGCGGCCTGCCGTAATTTTCAAAAGGGCCGTATCTCAGCGATGGCACTTGATCTACTACATAAGGCTTCAAAAGCACGGAAAACCCCACTGGACATTTATGTCATTTGGACACCAGGACACGAGTCCTTAGAGGGTAATGAAGCGGCAGATACCGCAGCCCGAGGCCACTCACACCGGGCTTCAACCCTCATAGGCACTCACCACTCTGCCGACAACCACCCGTCCATCCCCAAGCGCAGCAGAGACATATTAGAGCACTACAGGTTATCAAAACGATACCCGCCACCCCACCCGAAGCTAACCAAAGAAGAAGCCACACAATTCCGGAGACTGCAGACAAATTCATTTCCGCACGCCACACAGCTGTCCAAAATACACCCCACGCTCTTCAGCTACGACTGCAACTTCTGCTCTGGGACACCCAACACCCTGTACCACATGGTGTGGGAGTGTAAAGGCGTCACTGAACTACCTGAAGTCATCGCACCGACACAGGAGCAGTGCACGTGAGGTCCTGCTGAGTAGCGATGTCCTGGAAAACCAGCGTGGCCTGGTGACCAGGGCCATTCGAGCTGCAGCTGGCCATGGCATCCCGGACTAGGGACGCCACCCACCATGGATGACCGACAACCATCCCGCGCTCCTTTCTTCCCGTTCAATGGGAGCAATAAACGTTTTTTCCTCCTCCTCCTCCTTGCGGGAGGAGATTGCTGGGACAATAGACTTTACCCTAAAATAGATTCCGAGTGGTCGATGGTAAGTGTTGCAGGGTCCCTTTAAGATACCAAGCAAGGTCGCGGCTGTAGCCCCGTTTACAGTGACCCGACGAGGGCGCGTTGAGTTGAAATAAACAGTTTTTTTGGACCCGACGCACTCATGTATAAGCGGACGCGGTGAGTCGAAAAGCCGTCGGGGCGAGTCCGTTCGACTCGCAGGCAGGGGGTGGGTTGACGCGCTCGTCGGGCTGAGTCGGCGGGCCGTGGGGAGCTGAACACCGTATTTGCACGAATATAACGCGCCACCGATTGTACCGCGCGAGTAGGTTCGCGCCGGAAAATCCGAAAAATAATTGGACGTCGGCTTTACCGCGCAGGCGTGAAATACATGACACTACTTACCTAGAAGGAGATTTTATTTTGCGCCTGCAACTGTGGCAGCCAAAAATAAATTGTGCTTCGAAAACTTGCTTATCCAGCTCCTGCAGGGAATAAAGCTATAGTGGGAAACATTGAAGCTGTTTGAGATTTCAAGTGTCTTGATCTTCATAATTCTACGTGTGACGGGCTGAATGCAATAGTTGGAAAATGTGCAACAGCTTCAGGAATGAGTGCGCCGAAATTCACTCAGGTGATATTGAAGATTTTTTTTATTGGATTGAGTTGGAGTTTGGGAGGACTGAGTGCGCCGAAATTCACTCAGGTGATATTGAGGATTTTTTTTTATTGGATTGAGTTGGAGTTTGGGAGGACCTCGTGCCTATGGCAATGTTGCTGCCGATTTAAAACCTGTTTCGCTTTTGAGCCCGATTTTAACGCGCACACAAATTTTAAGGCTAGCTTTCAGCAAAAGAAGATGCGCGATAGAATCGTAAAAATACGGTAGCTCCTTCTCCGGCAATCCCCCGGCTCCCTCGCCTCGACTCTTTAAAAAACAAAGAATGGGGCTCATATATACGCGTGAGTAGTCGAGGTAGCTGAACCCGCCAGTCGACTCGACCCTCCTCGTCGGGTCCATGTATCCGGGGCTTGTGCGTGCTGGAACGGTTCGTTGTCCCCGAACAGCCTCGAACTCTAAAATTCGTCTGCGCGACGGCGATATGTTCAGCTCGGCCGGCGGTAGTTTCGTACGCATTGGCGTACATGTTTGCGTGTTCGTTCGGAACTTCAACCGTGTACTCCACCATTCTTAGTGTCATAAAGTATGTTTAACGGGCATATAGCTCACTATGCAAACTGGTAAGCCCTGCCTAACTTGCGTTTGCTTTTGCCGGCCTCCGCCAATCGCAGAGCATTCTAGTATGACATCACAGGTTCTGTTGCGGGAAATGAGCTGGTGGGTCGCACGGTCATTCCCTTTTTTCGTAATTATGTAGCTTATTTGAGCGAAGTTTGCGTTAAAAGTGGTGTCAGTATGGTCCTAACGCAATCTTTCGAATGAACCAAAGTTGTGTTTTCTCTTCATGGCTCCTTTAACGGTAGGGACTTAACAGCCAAGCCTCCACCGCATTCAAATGCAAGGCGTCTGTGATAGCGTCAAATAGGCGACAAAATCGCTACCTAATTTTGTTTTTGTTTTTCTTCAGGGTGCAAGGAATTAATTACCGGCGAATAAAGATCTCGAAGGCGACAAAAAAGGGAAATGAGGAAGGCATGCGCGCCCATTGCCAGGAGAAGGAATAAACTTCATTTGGAACCGAACTTCTGGACCCATGACGATGGGGGCTCTTCTCAATCCAGAAATCCTGGTCTGCCAGGCGGGATTCCGAGTCCCTAGATCCAAAGAGTCATTACGTTCATTCGTGGACTTAGTGACGCGTTGGATCTAGTGACTCGGTTGGATGTACTGACCCATTTGGATCTAGTGACGTGTTGGATCTAATGACTCGCTGGATCTAGTGACTCGGAGGGGCGGGAGAGAGAGAATATTTAGGGGAGAAACCTTTATGCCCCCGCCGCCTACCTGCGTTGCGCTATATAGCTATTCCAAGTTTTCTATTCCGGCTTTACAAAATGAACAAAAGGGCGCCCCTCACCGTATACGCCTACGGTCACTAGATGCAACGGGTCATTAGATCCAACGAGTCAGGACATCCACCAGGTCACATAATGCCCGAGTCAGAAGATCCAACGAGTCAATGGATCCAGCCGAGTCACTAGATCCAACGCGTCAATAGATCCAACGAGTCACTAGATCCAACGGGAAGAGCCGCGCGTGCTTGTCTTCCTTGGGGTTGGGTGGTCATTGTGTTTATCGGTTTCGGAATTTCAGTTATTAGTTTCAGAAGTTAGCGCCACTATTCAAAGAACATTTACAGGAAAGGTAATTACATGAAAGAGGGTCGATGAATGATCTTTAATAAATAATTACAAGATAAATCAAGGCAAGGCGCCCACTCAGCGAAACTCGCACCTCGAGTGCTTTAGCCTGCAGCCGCAGACCGATGCTCTCGTTCGGCGCTTTTCAAGGAGGCACTGCAGATCTCGGAGAAGGCGCGTTTGTGGAAGAGTTCTCACTTCTGCGAGAAAGAAAGCGACCTTCCGCCTCCGCGGTGGGCACCAGGGGTCCGTTCCCTTCGCGCACTTCCAAGACGGCGTAGGGACGAGGACGCAGGAAGTTACAAACTAGAGCGCTACGCGCATGCGTCCTTTGAAGGATAACACTCCAGATATGGGACGGACGTTTACATCAGTGAGTGACAAAAAACTCCCACCTCCCCTCGCGGGTACCCCTGTGTAGATGCGACGCATAGGCGGAGCGGCGAAGGGACCGCGTTTTATAGCGCGCATAACGTTGAGGGGGCTGCGTAAGCCGGTCCCAGTCGATGACGACGTTGGCGTACTTGTAAAGCGGCGTGGACTCTAGGTGTTTGAGCCAAGCGTGGATGTTGCTTCGCCGGAGAACGGCACACCGGTTATATGCGCAGCGCGCCCGAAGGAGAGAAAACCGCGGAAGAGAGAGCACTGCACATGCGCCGGCCCCAGCGCGTCTGCCGCGGCTATGATGCAACGTGCCGCGGCTATGACGCAACACAATCCACTTTAATCCAATCCAATCCAAGCCAATCGAATCCAATCCAATCCAATCCAATGCCCCTCGCGAGAGAGCGAGAGAGTGTTCGCTATCGGAGAGGAGAGGGGGTGAGCGGCGGAGAGCGCAGCTGGCGCGGCGAGGAGAATGGGGGAGGGGTGGACAGCGCCGCCGACGACGACGACGCCGGAGGGACAAGGCGAGTGAATCAGATGCTCTGCATCTAAAACCAACCCAATTGAGAGTGGTAAGGCTTGGATCTAGCACAAGGCAGATCCAACGGACCAGGGATGCGCTGTACAGGTGCGATCGATGGCGTGCTCCCTCCCGCACTGACACCCCTGAATGCCAATCACTGAGGCCTCCAATATTTCCAGGGAGCGAGCGCCTCGATAGCGCATCAAAATGCGCGTTTCTTTCACTTTTCCGTAACCATCACTTTCCTCACATTACTGCCCGCTCCTGTGAGCATAGTGTACGCATGTTCCCGAAGGTGTGTAGACCCGTTCGTCACATGGCGTTTCGTCATAGGCCGTTTGGTCACATGGGATCATTCGTCTTTGTCGCTGAGGAAAGTTCCTCACACGGGCGGAAAAGCGAAGTTTGCGGTGCTCTTTTTTTTTTTTTTTGAGATGAGGCACCACTCATTACACCTTGTATTTGCTGCGTAACAAAGCAGATCAGTCGTAACTTTCGCCTGGCCTATTCGCAAGGGCGCGTAGACGGTGGCGCCACGCGGTGGCAGGAGAAATCACTCCATGGAGGATCGGCGAGCGACGGAAACGTCGGAGCCAGCACGCCCGCACGTTGGCCGGCCGCGTTCACCACAGGGATTTTGACGCCGTTTTCACGTGATAACAAGCACAACCTTAACCGGATGCATGTTATATTCTAAAGGGCCTCGTGCTTGATACACCACGTGCAAGAGATTTCAACGCGCACGAAAACTAGGAACCGAAACACGAACCGAACACAGTGCGCATGGTGTGTAGAGATGTTTTAGTCCCGCGTCTTCGTCCAATGCTTTTAAATCCTTGCAAATATGTACCAACTCGTCTAAACAACAACTCTGCTGTTACAGGGCGGACGCCTTTAGTTTCCGTCAGCCTTACTTGACGTTTGTATGCATATGACAAGTTCGATCCAGGTCGCAGATGTCCGTCGCCCTAATCGTTCAAAGAACAATAACAACGTTGCTATAATTTTACTTCGTGCTCATGTTCTTACATAGCAAAGCAAGGGTGTGAGAGCGAATGCATAAAACGTTTTAGTAGTGAGATGCTAAGCTGAACCATAATCTGTTTTCAAAACCTACCGATGTTTACCGTTTCTTTGCGTTGAGCATCGTGCGTTGCGCGGACGCGTTTTCAGATAATACGGGTGGATATATTAAAGGGACACTGAAGTGATATGTAAACATTGCGGGATTACTAGCGCAAATTGTAGCCCGGGGTCCCCAGGCCATGTTTCGACCACTCTGGGCGCGTTTACGCGATTTTATTTAGTAGAAAAATTAATTCGAAAATGCTGTCCTCCTCTCTTTACGCTCGCCCATTTTCTGTGGCGTTTTCGTGTGACGTCAGGAGGGGATGAGCTGGCAACTGGCTGCGCTACTGCACGGCTCCCCGGCCTTCAGACAGAGTCAGTCGGCCCAGCGTTTCGTCCGCCGGCCGCCGACGGATCGTCGCAATTCGTTCGCTCAGTTGAAACGAAGCCAGGACACGTTTGTGAATGGAAGAATGTGCCTTTCTTTACTTGGTTAGTTTGTACACTGTATCTAGCTCCAAGTCAAGGTCGCTTCACACAAGCGCTGCATAAGCGCACATGCGACGCTTTGCTGACTGGTACGCCAGTAGGAAAATATAAGGCCTCTTGAAGGCGGGAGAAGAGTCAGCGAAGTCAATATAGGTACTAAGGAAATAAAATCAACTGATATTTTTTCCCGTACAGCGTAAAACTAGGGTGCGGGAAGCACTTTTTTGCGCTGGGCGAACAACCACAGCGGTCAGCAGCACGACTACGCATCTGCGAACGCTTTTCCGTCTACGAAATGCAATTGCTAGACGTGAGCTATTGTGGAAACTCGGGGTACGCTTACTGCACGAGCGCAATACAACAAATAGTCACCTAAGCTGCTTGAAATGCCAAAACTAAATAAAAGTGTAAACGTGTTGTACAATATATACCTTATATTACCACGGTCGGCTGAGCCGGTTTCGTGGCTTAGTGGTCTGGGGCGCTAGGTGTGTTGTCGCAAGTGTTTTGCAAGTCACGAGTTCGAGTCCCCGCGGGTACGTGCTTTTTTTTTTTTTGTAAGTTAACTTTTTCGTTTTCTGCCGATGTTTTCTACATTGAGTTCACCTTTTTTGGGGGGGCCGCAACGTTCATGGCTCTACGAACTAGTTCACAGAACGCGCGCAGGCTGGCACTGGCGCGCTAGCGAGTTCTCGTTGGCGTGCTGTTGCCATAAGCACCGACTGCTTGCGGGCAGTGGGCACAGGCCAGAATGACCAGACCCTTGGCCTGGTGCGAACACGCTTTTTACGGTACAGGCATGAGTGAGGCAAGCTCCAAATATGGGGGAAAAGCGCATGACATTTGGGCGTCTGCGGGTACGCGGAGGGCGTCCATGCACTGCGTAGGCCTCGGCTAGAGAATGCTACGATTCCAAGCCGTCCTGGGAGGCTTATCTTTATGCATTTTCACAGCTGACAACATGGCAGAAGCGCGGTACGATGATTACTGAGTTATTGAGAATGCCCATCCAACAACGCCACCGGTAGTGTTTTACAGAACCGAAACCGAAACTTGTTTGGTTGCTCACCTTGGGCATCGTCCAATCACGGTGCCCGCTCCTCCCAACGTCACAGCTTTAGTTGGTGCGGCCGCCGCAAACCGCGCATGGTAGTTTTTCTTCTTTCGCGCTTTGTAAAATAATTACCGACTTGTCAACCGGATAAACGATGAAAAGTGTGCTAATTTGAGCCAGTCTACGCAGTCCAAGCAAAAACGGGAGCTTGACAAATTCACTTCAGTGTCCCTTTAACAAAGCTGTTTGCACGTACGACACCGCGAGGGCATTTTATGATTTGGAGACCCCTTCGCCATCACCTCCCATTTCACAGACCCAGGCGCGCTAGTTTAGAACCAGCATTACAATTAATGATTTACGTACGAGGAGCTTAGTGTTTCTTCCTTGCATTTCTGTCTCAGGGAGCCGCTTCTAGCAATGCGGAAAACGTTAGGTGACAATAAGAAAGCGGCTCAAGCGGGTTAGCTGGTTAACATTCTGCATAGAAGTTTCAAGCGTTTAATCAGCTCCAATCTGGAGCCACAAAATTGTTTTGGCTGGTTTGGAAGTTTTTTTTTTTATATAAGCAGCATACAAAGCTCTAATAATAGTTTGTCTTATCAAAATATTGGTTTTAGTAGGGGGCAATGCGACTATGACTGCCACGGCGTCGACCGCTCGGCACTATTTTAACAAGAAAACGTAACGCTTAGGTAGTTTGATTGGAAACGTTTATATCGTTGCCTTCGCTGGTGGTAAAACAGACCTAGTGGAAAAAGTATGACTATTAACGCTGGCCAGGCCATTGACTTGCGTGTTCAGCACGGAGCGACACAATTAACGTACTACCGAGCGGTATACTATGAAAATGCCTTATAGTAAGCGGGCGTTGATAAAACGCCTAGTAAGCTCGCGTACTCTGATAAGTCCGTATCGCTAATGAGCGAACGCTACTAATTGTGGTGGTGGCTAGTGAACCAGTGCTATTTTTAGGCAGAAACTTTGTAGCGTCACAGATCGAGCGCTAACAGCCTTACCGCCGCAGCAAGCGACGTGAGCGGCTTTTGCCATCTCTCTTCACCTTCGCTTGTGGACCGAAATGTTCGCATTTAGTTCTAATGTGGCGCGTAACATCTAAGTTAAGGACAGCCGTTAAAATCTGGCGTCGCCGCCAGCTAACGACGTTAAAAAGTAGAGCAACCCCCTTTGCTTTCAACGCGCACATAAGTGGCGGTCCGTAGAGGGCGTGCCCCTTGCGAATTTTTTTGCCTTCGATCCGAGTCACGAGTGTGCGAATATCCATCGCGCCACGTGCCTTGGTTCTTGTTACTTCTATGTCGAAATAGAGAACGAAATGACGCGCACAAATGACCGCGTAAGCACCTACCCTGAAGGAGCAAACAATGTGCAGAAGAGAAAAATGACTTCTGGTTCGAATCACGTTACCATCCTTGCCCCTCCGATTGGCACTCACTGCTGAGGAGACCGGGATGAATGGCCGACAGGAAAGAAAAAAAAAAGTGAACATTTAGTCTCTAACCATGGGACTCTCCCAAACCTGTGGTGCATGTTCAGAGGGTCTTTCCGTCCTGGTGCGGCGCTCAAGGAAACGTCCAAGGACGCACAAGCCGGCCGCAACTATGAGAACGGAACGCGAGTTGTTCTTCGTGGCCCCTCTTCCAATATATTCCTTCATTGCGCTACGTCCCTGCCTCACTTCTCTGTCTATAGGGTCGTTAGCCCTGTATCTATATTTTGATTCGAACCACGTTACGCTACTCTATATAACTGGCATTCTCTGCTGACGTTCTCCGGATGCACAGGCGAAAGGAGAAAGGAAAGGAAACATGCCAGGCTAAAACCACGATCCTTTCTCAGTAGCCTGCAGTGTTAAATTTCGTGTTCCATCCTGGTGTGGTGCTCAAGGACACACAAAGCGGCCACAATAATGACGAGGGGGGCTCACGTTCTTCCTGTTCCCTCCTCCAAGACGTTTTCTTGCCTGCCCGGCTCGCCTCGCTCCTTTCAGTAGTTCAAGGTCCTATCTATTCCGCTGAGGCCATATTCCCTTCGAAAAACTAAAAAAAGCACGCTTACATTTCTTTTGTCGCACGTAAATGACAAACTTTCCCATTTGTCGACCGGCCTATGACGATTGTTACGCTGTTACGAACCGGCCTATTACTCAGCGGCCTATGACGAAGCGCGCCACGTGGCGAACGGGCCGTATCTCTTCCCGAAGGCGCTCATTTATGCATCTGCCACTCTGGCCTACGTAAACTAGTCCACGTGAAGGGGCCATTCCATAAACCACCCAGTCCGCCCATTTCACATACTAATGGTTCTCATGCTTTTGCCCATCTATAGCTCTCGGGCCCTCGTCGCTATTTACCTTGGCACACTTCCTGCGACTGTTTCGTTGTTTAGTTAGCGTCGACCCTTTTCAGGACGTTTTCTGCGGAGCTGCGCTACAAAGGAGCCTCCCTCTCTGAGTCTGTTGCTATGGCTGTCTACGCTCCTTGTCATCGTGTAGATCTTATTACAGACCCGCCGCGGTGGCTCAGTGGCTAAGGCGTTGCGCTGCTGAGCACGAGGTCGCGGGTTCGATTCCCGGCCGCGGCGGCCGCTTTTCTGATGGAGGCGAAAAGCAAAAACGCCCGTGTACACGAGATTTCGGCGCACAATAAAGATCCCCAGGTGGTCAAAATTAATCCGGAGCCCTCCACTACGGCGCGCCTCATCGCCTGCGTTGCGTCGGCGCGTTAAACCCTACAATCAAATCAATCAATCTTATTACAGAGTTCAGTATAGCTGCAACAGCAGTGCCACGTTTTACCACTTCCGAGTGGCTGAGCTGAACGGCAGAAGACATTTTTGCGTTCCAGGAGCGTATTCCCAAGGCAGGTGGCGCACGCAAAGTCAGTTCTAAATCGAGGAACCTCAACTTCCCCGCCTTGTCAGGTTGAACGCCGACAAAACTGTCGGGAATAGCTTCGAAATCTCCGTTTCTTGCCTCGAAGATTCATCATGAGCTTCGAACAGCCCCAGAAAATCACCGACGTAACGAAAGGGCCTTTACGAAGGGCGGATTGCAAACACCTGTCGAAGACAGCCAGTAGCAGAGAGAGAGAGAGAAAATGGCTTATTGAATGTTCCTGCGGAGGGAGGGGGGCTACGGCCACACAGGGCCGGCCTCTCCTAGACGAGGGTCAGGTCGTCCCCGAAGCAATGCCTCGCGGGCGTCGGCGCGCTCGGCGCGCGTTGGGTGTGCGGATGTTGACCCGTCGACCCTCCGATGACGCTTCCCTACGCATCAGTAGCAAGTCACTGAGCACAAGAGCAATGGACGAGCCAATGCACACCCACTTTTTTTTTTTTTTTTTGATGTACAGCTTGACATTGTGCAAGCAGAACGCTAATACTTTCAGGAAAGCTTCGAACTCGATTTGGAACCCGATGTTACCGAACGTATCGATAGCCGCACTCACAGCTTACACGACCAAGGCATGAAAAAGGGAGTGATACATGTCCCTGAGGTCACCGATAAGCCGCTCAGAATATCTGAGGGTTGTGTCCAGAGAAAGTTTGAGATAGCTCTGGGGTTCCGCACCAAGAAAGGGTCCCCTATCGGCAGTCTTGAGATAGAAGATTGGAGGAATCGCACAATTCATTCGCTCAGTTCAAACTAAGCCACGACACGATTTGTGCTTGGAAGAATGTGCATTTAGTTTGTTAGTTTGTAGAATGTATCCAGCTTGGCAAAAGTCTATGAAGTCAAAGTAGCGCCACACCGACGCTTCGCTCACTGGTACACTAGGAGAAATTTCTATGGTCAATTAAAGGCGAGCATAGAAATCAGCGATGCCCGCGCGTGAGCGCGCGTCCCCGAGCAATGTGACGACGTGCGTTCACTAGAGTCTACGCGGGACGACGTCGACGCGCCCAACGCGGAAAATACGCTGCATGTGGTTTGCGACTTCAGTTGTTGCGGCCGTCGTAAATTTTTCATGCTACTTTTTTTCTTTTTTCAAGCTTTTTAAATGAACTATTGCTTTATCGACCGGATAAACTATTAATAGTGTATTTATCTGCGCCAGTCTATGCAATGTAAACAAAAACAAAAGTTTGACAAATTCACTTGAGTGTTCCTGTCTTGTAATAAATCGTTCGTTCGACAGCGCCTTCGCTTGTCACTTCCGTCCTGGTCTATGCGCTGTTTTCGAAGTATTAAATATGCCTGCAGCCCAACTTAGCCCAACGTCAAGTCTTAATACGATCCCTTCAGCGCAACAACTGCCCGAGATCGGTGTCCGACGACCGAGCAGGAACCTTTTATCAACAACGTCTAGCCCGGAAAATATATAACGGCCTCAAATGGCAGACTAAATTCATTTCTTTTTGCCTGCGGAGGATGAACTGCCCTCCGCCACGTCCACGACTGAGAGCAGTATTGAGGGGCTTTAGTTTTGGTCGCCCATAGCATTGAGAGCACAGCAATGGCTCATCACGCAGTCCAACCTGTAGCGGCAGAGAGGTGGGGCGTAATCGGCCGATGAGGTAGTATCAGAGTCCTTCAATGTAAAGCATTGAAGGACTCTGGTAGTACAAATGGTGCCGGAAAAAATCGTTCCCGAAACCGAGGGAGAAAAAAAAACATCCCCCTCGCGAGGGGCACGATCAAATGCAGAGCATTTCCGCGGGGGGCGTGCCTGCAAGTCTTATGGATTACGTATTGGTTGTTGTTGTTGTAATTGTCTTCCAGCGTAGACATTGTCGATGAAGTCGATGGTGAAACGTGCCGTGAACCCCCTGCTGCGGCTATTACGCAACGTGGAGAGGCTACGACGCAACGTGGCGCGGCTATGACGCAACACAATCCAACACAATCCACTTTAATCCAACCCAATCCAAATCCAAGTCAAGCCAAGCTAAGCCAATCCAATCTAATCCAATCGAATCCAATCCAATGCCCTTCGCGAGAGAGTGTTATAGCGCCGAAATCGCGCCACTACATGAACGCGAACCGAACGCGGCGAGAGAGGGTGTTGCGAGCGGAGAGAAGGCGAGGAGGACGCGGGGGAGAGGGCGCACCTGTGGCCGACGGTTGAATGAGTCAAGGATATAAGGCGCGTGCGTAACCTTCCATTCTGTGTCGGCTCCGTGGAGCAGTCGGTAAAGTGCCGTGTACCTTGGGTTCCGCCCGCAGAGTCGTGGGATCGAAACCTGGCGCCGGAAGGTATTATTTCCTTATATAGTGTAGGGTGCAGACTACGTAGTGATGCGGACTACGGACGCCAACGCGGGTGACATCGTGAGTTACTAAAATGCTCTGCATTTAAAATGGTACGTTCAGAAACTGAGCCTGTGGAAGCGAATACAGTTGACTCCCGTTTATACTATGTCCATGGGTACCGCAAAAAACTTCCATTTAACCAAATTTCCGAAAGCACCAGAACAGCGTTGTTAATAGTCCGCACTGCGTCTCCTCGATTATTAGTGCCGTATCGTCCGCGGATTGCTCGAGACGCGAACCGGCGCTCGATTTTCACATGTATTCCTATGGGACTTGCGGCCCGAACGAAGTCCGCGGTCTACCCGCGGACTGTTCAGGACTGGTAAATCGAGGATGCCCAATATTAACCATCTTGATTTTGTTCAGTATCTCGACTGTCGTGGCCAATTAGAGCGTATACGACACGAGTTGCCCTGATAGTTGAGACTTGTTGCCAAAGTCGAAGCCTCAAGAGCACACTGCCCCCACGGCGTTGTGCGCTACAAACAAGGTTGAGGACCTGAAAAGAGAAGGACGCTGGCGCGAGTCTCGACTGGCCTGACGCTTCATCCACTGTGCGCGGCCTATTGCGATGGCGCCGACATTGAGCACAGCACGGCGGTGTTTTGGCGCTCAAAATTTGGAATTTTATCGAGAAATGACGGCCACCGCGAGGCTTTTTATCGAAATAACTTCCAACTAACCAATATGATGGGGGAGGGAGGGAAAACGTTTATAAATATTTGTTTAGTGCTTTGCGCGCCCGCTGAATCAGACCAATCTCGTCTTCACAGCCGTTTGCTTTGGCATTCTCATGTGGTGCGGTAGAGGGTAGGTCTTTCTTGATGGCACAATGGGCATGCGTCTGCACATCGAGTCGGACAAATTTTACTCAGCACGTCCAGGCTTGCGAAAGTGCCAGTCTGCAGCGGTCTCCCGTCGGTGGCTTCTGCCCTCGTCGGGGACTCGTGTGGCGGAGGGTACCTTTTCCCGGTGCCCCGGCAGTATGCCAATGGGGCCGAGTATTCCGTTTTGGCTTAAAATTATCGAGCGATTTGTTCCGTCCAATTGCATGCAAAATTGCCGGGACGAGAACATCACTTCCAATTAAACGAAAATTCCAATTAAGCGACTTCCAATTATCAGGGGTCGACTGTGTATGTCAATTCGTTTTTGTACACTGATTTGTTTGTTTACGTCCATCGATGAATTTATATCTGTCCGTGTACCTCTCGCTATCCATCTGCCTGTCCGTCCGCCTACCTCTCACTCGCTCTTTCTAATTTTAATACTCCTTGGGGGGGCAGGGGTGCTTTTCGCCAAATTTTAGCCTGTTCACCTACGAGGGCGTATGCATAATTAAGAATGTTTTATTTCTTGGCCATTTCGCTAATCCCGCACTGGGATAAAACTTACAGTAAAAACAAAAACAGCTTCAGATCTGATTTGAAGGCAAACACTTCGCTTGGAGCACAGAAAACTACGTATGCAAATACGCTAAGAACACTGATTAATGCCGGAATAACGCTTGCGAAACGGAAAAACATAGATTAAGTTACATAAAACGGAACAAAATGGCGGACGGAACAAACGTCAAAAGAAACGCGACTGAACTAGCCCAACAGGCACTAATCTCTTTAAGATGGCCGTAACTGATTAGATAAGTCGGCGTTCGCTGAGATAACCTCGAAACGAGCGTAGGCCACATTTTTTAAAGGAACAGACAACCGAATTTTGTCGCGTATATGTTCTCTAGCTCATATGAAAGCCAGCGTTTTATATAGCCCGGTGACCACAAGCAATTTCTAAACAAATCGGCGGAAATAATTTTAATTTGGCAGCAAACTTCCTCAAATCGGAGGGGTGGCGGTTCGTAGTGTCGAAACTTGGCACTACAATATGTGTCCCTGTCACGTGACCTCCAAACCTAGCAGCTACTGTAACTGCTGAAACATTTATTTACATATCGAAAACCTTTTAACACAAGTATTTGTACAATGTTAAACTGTATATGTATTTCTAAACATTATTTTGAAAATTCTAAAGACACGCCGCCCGTCGCCGCTGGGTTGCTCTCAGTGTGGCTAACTTGAGCCACCACGCCCAGAATCAACGGCAGCGTTCAGTAAACAGACCCAGTGAAGGAGCTTTGACGATTCTGCCTGAGGCTGAAGCGTTTGCTCTGCCAAATATTTGATTTCAGTTTCCAAATACGCCAACGGCAGCTTTAAAAAAAAAAAAAAAAGAACGTCGCGCCCGGGGAGAATCGAACGTCCCACCTCCACAACGTGAAGCCAGATTCAACATATCGTCTATTCCAACATATGGCGCATTCGTGCACAATAGACCGTTGCATTAAAAAAACACATAACGGAACAGGAAAGCCTACGATTCAAGCTTTTTTAGCTGGGGGCAAGTTTTTAAATATCGTTTTTCATTTCGCATACAGACAAAAGTATGTTGCCGAGCTACTCCATGTCATGGTTGCCAGCATCATTTTTTGGAGGGACACATACGGCTCGCAGATCAGTCAGTCGGTAAACTTTATTGATGGGAAAGGGGAGGAGGGAAGGGTAAGGTAGGGCTAGAGAAGTGAGTGGAGCCCTCTTTCCAGGGCCCCAGTTTCAGCTGCCCCGATCTTCGCTCTCCGGATCAGCTCTCGCTGAGTCCCGAGGGCGGAGTTGGCCAGGGCCAACGTTGCCTCCCATGTCTCTAGTGTGTTGGGTTTGTGGGCGTTCTCCGGGGGCCATATAACGGGGCATCTCCAGGATGCGTGGAAGAGATTTGCCACCTCTCCACATTTTTTGCAGTGTTCGTTGGTGGAGTTGCTCGCAGATCTACAAAATTCTATTTAAACAGTTCTAGGGCGTTATCAGCAAAACCGTTTCTCGTCAAGGTGCTTTAAGTGATGCCCTTTCATTTAGGATAGAGAATATATACTCGAAAAAAATCGGTTGTCTGTCCCTTTAAAGCAAAGCTGTACTACTTTCGTCCAGCGATTTCGTGAAGGATGCGCAAATGACCTTTTGACCGGCGACACACCCCTCAAAGCGCATCGCGTGATTCGCCGGGCCTGCTGTTGGCGCCTGCGGGCGCCGACAGCGGTCGCCACCGCCGCTGCGGCCGAGGCAGACAACCGCCCCCGCAGCCTCCCATGCATGCGGCGCTTGGTCGTGTCGGACAACGTGACTCGTTTCGCGCCCAGCGAAGAGGAACGGTGCGTTAGCCATGAATGAACGCCGCGTTCGCCCGGCCTCCTTCTGTGAGCGTTGCACGGAACCGAACGGCTTTGGGACGTGGTCGGCAATACAGCTAAATCAAAAGCGCTAACCACATGGAGCGATTTTTCCAGCGACGCGACTAGGATTCGCAGTCGCCGAACCGAAGTCGCTCGCCGAGGCAACCACATGACAGCGACTGCTCGAGCGACTGATGATGGCGATTTCAATGTTGCCGCACACACGCGCTTGGTACGCTGGTTGTTTGCAAACACTTTTTTTGTTCATTTGTCATAAAAAGCATGACTAAAAAGTATTACGCCTTTCTACCTTGCTTTTTGCACTTCATGGCATCTCTAAAACTGGTTTGGGTTAGCGATAGCGCACGCTTTTCCTTCTGCGCCTCATCTCTCGGCTCCAACATGAACGCCGTGAAGCATTCGCTTTCTTGACGTCGTTTTTCCCACATGGGTCTCACCCAGTGTGTGCGGGAGCCTTCTTGCTTCTGCTTCAGCGTGTACACAAGCTTTGCCACACAAAGCTTTCTTTGCCGCTGCACCGCAAACGTCGTCTGCGTGGATTTGAAAAATCTTCCCTCCCGTTCTCTTCCAAAACCGGAGGTTGCGTGCTTACGTAGGGGCTCTCCTATTGGTTAGTCGCTGCAGGCCACTTCCGGGAGGCGAGCGACTGTTTCTGGCGACCCAGAACCGAGCGATTCGATGAGCGACTTGGTCCGCGGCGAAAAGTAGTTCGTCGCTAGTCGCGTCGCTCCCCAAGTCGCTTGCAAAATCGCTCCGTGTGATTGGGGCTAAAGGTTAACCAAGCGAAACCAAGAATCAACCAGACTAAGCCAAGCTTTTGCTTTGCATATCCAAGGTTAGCGGAGCTAAGCCACAGCCATTTTTTCCCTTGTACACGCAGTTCTTTTTCCCCAGTTAAGTATCAAAGCTATTTGAAGAGACGTGTGAACATGCCGAACGGCATAAGCGCGCGCCGCGGGAAGTCAGCGTAAGGTTTGCAAGAAAATATTGCACACCATCATTTATCGCACCTTCGGGGTACGTGAATCCAAAACAAACTTTTTGGTTGAACTGTGGAACTACCATATCAAACGTAAATGCATCGTTTAAGTCATAGGCACGATTTGTTCAGTTTTAAACTCGTGTTTTGTATATAATATATAAAAAGGCAATTATGCGTTCAGAGGACGAAATACTGATATGTGTATCTTGCAAAGTTGGTATGTATTCATATAGAGTAAGCATAGTTTAATCCCACCCACTTAAACAAGCCACAAGGCAGGGTTGGGGGGGGGGGGGGGAGGAAATGTAGGACCACGGAATTAAGGCACGCAAACCAACCACATGTGTCCATTGGCAGCACTGAGCACGTGAAAAATGAGCGAAAAGCCTTTACAGAGAGGAAAGGGGCTCCAGGCCATCAAGGGAAAAAGCGAGGGTGGGAGTACTTTAGGTGCGGAGTACCTTAGGACCGCACAATGTCCGTTCGCGTCCGTGCGCATAGCATTTACAATCGCAAAAAATCCCACAGGCACCGGCAGGATTCGAGCCTGCGTCTGGCAGACTAGACAGAGTAAGTGTCAGTCATCCTACCCATTGAGCTACGACCGTGAGCCAGCACCCGAGAGGCAAACGGCTTACTCCCTCGCCTGTAACGGTGCGGAGTACCTTAGGACCTCCCAGTGTCCGTCCGCGTCCACCCGTGCGCACACCATCATCAAGCGAAAATCAAGCGAAATTCGATTTGAGCCGTGAGTTGCAGTTTCATTTACGGAATAATTAAATGTGCAACTCACGGCTAAAATCGAATGACAGTTGGTGCGCGAATCGGATGTCACTCGGGGCGCAACTTGGATGTCATTTCGAGTCCCCGTACTCCGCCCCCTCGCCATCATCCACGGAGTGGAGATGCTGCCATTTTTTTATGTTATCATCTGCATACTCAAACAAAAAGGCATGCGCGCACGGCACCAAAACGCACTACTCTTCCGAGACCGCTCGTAATGTCTGTTACGGTGTACTTGTCTAGTAGTTGATAAACACATGGTCGCGTAGGGGTTTCCCGGAAAGTAAGGGGGGGGGGGTGCGGGAGAGGGAAATGGATTGCACAACTCACTCTAAAAACGTCCCTGTGCCGTAGCGCGTGGAACCCTTCGACTGCTTTTTATGGCGCAGCCCTTCGTCGCCCGTCTCTGGGCTGAGCCGCCTCGCCATCGCCGTTACTGAGTGAACGATGGCAAGACCGACGAGTGAAAGAAAAAGCGAACGATGAAAGAAAGCAAAGGAGGGGAGTGTCGCAAAATTGGAAGGGGAGGGCGGTTCGCCGTGGCGGCGCGAGCCAGCGCTCTCCAAAAGTGTGCGGTGGGAGAGGGGGCAGTATGCTGTGCCCGCACGAGACGCTTGACGGCGCGACGCTCGGGGAAAACGTGAGGGGGGCGTGCGCGTGACGATGATGTGCGTTCGCTTCCTAAGAGGCAGTTCGCGGTCCCTTCCTGAGACGTACTTCGTGCCGCCGACGCAGAGGCTCATCATCGCTGGCGTCGAGAGAACCCACAAATGACTGCTGCCTCAGCGCACTGTTGCTGCGCCCAAATATCGCATTAGGGAGTATCGTAATCGCCAGCCAATTCTTTTTTGTAACGCTTTAAATTATGACCGTCAGAATAACGGAATGGAATACTACAGCTGTCTGTCTACGCGCGTGCATGGCGCCCCACAACAAGACCAACCTCGACATTGGCGCGAACGAGCGGCCAATTAGACAGTATATAAACCGGCGTTGTTTCGGAACGCATGTACGTGCTCACTCTACCAAATTTCGAGGCGATTCCTTAGTCATTCGCTCACATATCTTAGACTCCCATATGCACCAAGACACGCCGTCGCCGCGAATGCGCGGTGACAGGGTCGTTCTCTGTTCGCGTGATCTTTCTGCGTGGTGTGGAGGCGTAAAAGGCCCGCCCCATTCCTTCTATCAGCTTTTCAGTCATGAGCCGGGTGCTGGATTCATGTAATGATAAAAAAAAACGGCCCAAACGGAACGCAGAAAGTTAGACGGCTCCGTCCCAAGGCGATCCTGCAGCGGAGAATATCGCGGCGGACGACGCGCGCCACCGGATGTTCTTGCAGACGTCACTGAGAAGCGAGGCATCATGGGCCTTCACGCTCGCATCGTGCGAGGTGGACGAAACGAGGGAAAATCGTGGCGCGGGCGAAAATGCGATGTTTTGATGTGCAATAACGCTGCTAATACTCGTCGCTTTAACAAAATTCTTGAAGGAGGTGATTACAAGGACACGGAATTACCTGAAAATGTGAACACCCATGTGTCGGTAAAACCTCTTTCAGGGCCCCTTTAATTACATAGTTCAAAGTGGCGGCGAATTTCCATTTTGTGCAGCCTCAGTTCTGGCTCTGCATCGGACTACGCTGAAGGTGTACCGTTAAAGTAATCCACTTCAACGACTTGCGCAGCAAAGTTTATCGCTCAAGCTTCCAGGTACTGGTGTCCTCGCGGGTGCCCTTCGCAAGGCACGCGATGCTCGCCGAGGGTGCAGACTGAGCATGCGTTCCGAGCCGCAGTTGTAATCGATAACGTTTTTTTCTCTCCGCTTTTCCACACTTCCTCTGAACTACCAGTCGTAATAAGCGCGACATATGGAGCCTATGGAGGGAACATGAACTGTTAGGAGCGAATGACTGAATCACGCTTGGTGGTGCCGCGCCGGAAACCTCACATGCTTCCGTACATTGGAGCGCTTCCGCAAACGTTCTGTTCCATTTCGCGACGACTAATAAAAGCTCCGACCCTGTCCACAATATTACTGCGAAGCAGTATTTGTCTTAAACGTCTTAAAGATTTAAACGTGAAAGCCTCACGGCTCAATGCGTCCTGTCAGCTGTCTTCCGTAATCGAGCGGTTTCAATCTGGGTTGGTCGGTTACACAGACAGTAAGATGTCTACGACGGGGGAGGGAAACGGCCAGACACATGTTTGTCCGCTAGAATAAAACTCGAAACCTACCAGCTTTAACCCGCCACGGGATGGTCGCATGTCGTTCGCTTGGAGGAAGAGCGAGAATTGAATAAGCGTCGGCCCGAACAGAAGCGCGAATAAACGCGAACACAATAGGCAGCCGCTGCCGCCGCCGTTGCATCCTTTAGTTCTAGCTCGTCGGGTAGCTGCGAATCCCTCCCAGATGACCGGCAACTTGCCCGCTTGGAACGCCGACGTGGGGCAATGTTACTTGTTCAGCTTAAAGAGCTTTTAGAGACATTTTCGACGGTTTCTTTCACTTCTATGCCCGCGCACATAACCGGTTTCGGCGTGCACGGAATTGGGGGGGGGGGGGGTGCACGCGAAGCTATAGATTTTATGCTCTTACTGATGACATGTCTCTTGTGCTGGCGGGAGGTTTAAACGTGGACGTCAAACGGCCCGATGCGACCTGTCCGGTGTCCTCGCAGTGGTCGATCGGATTGGGTTGGTGTGTTGCGCAAACAATAAGATGCCTACGAAGCGGGAGCAAAACAGACAGCGCCTATTTTGTCCGCAAGACTGACCCTCGGGTCCTCCCTAGTTTCATTCAGCTAATTGGCTAGGAAGTATGCGCAACGGAAAACTACCAACAAACGTGCTTTCTTTCGTGCACTCCGTGGACTGGGTCCAGCTTCGCAGGTCATCCTTTTTCACCGGGTGGGAAGGTCCTAATTCTTAAATTATGACTTTTCTTCATGCCTAACCCATTTTGCTAATGGCGCACTTCGATCGGACAATGGGAATCTATGGCGAAACCGAAACTCCCTTAGGCGGGCCTAACTGCCCTCGGTATGTGTGCATTACAATCAGTATGTCATCGTACCGCCTGACCCCCGGCCATCGTTCCGTGTGCTACATTGCGGAATCTTATAACAGATTATGATGTTACAAAATGAAAGGGACATTTACCGCGCGGAGCATAAGATGGGACTTTTTTGGGTAGACGCCCTTTAATTCGTCCACGGCAGTACTCCCCTCCAGAACGAGTAGCAGTAGAAGTAATGTAGCGAGTTGGGCAGTCAGTACAAGTGCACCTTCGAAAAAAAAAAAGCAGATCTGAAAGAGACTAAACTGCAAAACAAGCCGAAAAGATGATCGCCATGGATGAATGGAACAGTGTGAGGTACCGGCCTGCCTTTCTGCACGTGTCATCTGCATTATTACTGTTTCTGCTTCCAAGACAAGGTCGAGGACAGAAGTTTCTTGCCAAGGGATTAAGTGCGCACCTTAACAGTTTTCCCTAACATATCTGTTGTTAGTTGTATCTGCAAAAAACGGAACTTGTCCACTTTACTGCCCTCAAAAACTGACCACGGAACTCACTTCCTTCGCATTGATGACACGTTTGGTTGTGAAAGGCAGGGCAAAGAAAAGTATAGAGCAATGTCCACGTTTTGGTGCTTTTTTTACTTATTCGGTTTTACTTACTTTTTGCGTAATGTTTTAAAACAACGTGATTCGCCTTTTCTTTTTTTGTTATTTTCCGTGTAAACAGATTTAAAAAAAAACTGGCGCATTCGATGCCCCGTGCTATATCTCTGCTCTGAGGCGCAGCTTATGTTGTAGGCCGGCAGACTTATTTTACCCAGCTGGTGATATTAGACGTGGATCAAAACCTCGATACACGGACGTTCTCGATTTCCATCTACTTCAGAAAAACGGTCGTGGGGAAGGGAGATCGAGGCCACTTGGGGTCAACAGCAGACGGTTTAGCCACTGAGTAGCCCGTGCGGTTACACTTGTCAAGTATTAACAATTTGCAGGTGTCGGACCTTTAAAACAAATTATGAAATGCAAAAAGTTTGCGCACACCGGGTGTGGGCCTTCGCTGTTGCGCAGTGGAGCACTCCTGCAGCCTGATTGCTCCAATAAAGTCGCAGCTAGGGAAGGGCAAAGTCGTTTTATATCCTTTGCCAGCCGCCAAGAATGACATTTCGTTTGGTCAGCTTGCACTACGCTCGCGCTTCCAGCATCAACAGACCATTGCTACATTGGTGCTCATTCATTTCCCCTGTTTTTACATAGAGCGTGATGGTGTACCATTGCGCGAGCGGGTACGAAGTGCGCGAGCGGGTACGAAGTTGATGGTACATGAAAGAAAAAAAAGCCTGAATTGCAGTGACTGTGCTATATCAACAACTAACAACTGAGGGTCGAACCGTTTGGGCATGAACCAGAAACAGTTATTTCTTTTTTCGGTTCAGTTCCGGTTCGACACCCTCATCTCCTTACTATATTATTCTGCGAAAGCCTAGCGAGGGTCTCGGTTCTGGCAGCCTTGATGCCTAGGTAGCATAAGAGGGCTTCCCGCCAGTAACCCGCTCATGACAGGCTGTAGACGTCCGAGTCACGCCCAGGGGGTTGAAAAGAAGGTCCCCTTCTCCCCGTGTAGTCAGAGTGGCGCTGGCTACCACCCTCAAGCGTCAGATACACTTCTAGTAAATATAAATAGCCCAGAAAGTGAAGGAGAACACAGTCGCCCAGATAGCCGAATTGGTAAGGCATTCGACATGTAATCGAAAGGCGTGGGTTCGGTCCCCACTCTGGGCGCGTGTTTTTCTTTCTTTCTTCTGTATAATTAAAAAAAAATGTTTACCTAATTAACCTTAGTGAAAAAGAAAAGAGCCTAACCACACCCCTATGCCTCCTTTGGCATTGTAGACTGCCGACCTTATATATATATATATATATATATATATATATATATATATATAGTAAGGAAATGAGGGGCTCGTTGAGGAAATACAGAAAGATAGGTCAGCAGTCTACAACGCCAAAGGAGGCATAGGGGTGTGGTTAGGCTCTTTTCTTTATCACTACGGTTAATTAGGTAAACATTTTTTTTTAATTATACAGAAGAAAGAAAGAAAGAAAAACACGCGCCCAGAGGCCCAGAGTGGGGACCGAACCCACGCCTTTCGATTACATGTCGAATGCCTTACCAATTCGGCTATCTGGGAACTGTGTTCTCCTTCACTTTCTCGGCTATTTATATTTACTAGAAGTGTATCTGACGCTTGAGGGTGGTGGCCAGCGCCACTCTGACTACACGGGGAGAAGGGGACCTTCTTTTTAACCCCCGGGGCGTGACTCGAACGTCTACAGCCTGTCATGAGCGGGTTACTGGCTGGAAGCCCTCTTATGCTACCTAGGCATCAAGGCTGCCAGAACCGAGACCCTCGCTAGGCTTTCGCAGAATAATATAGTAAGGAAATGAGGGGCTCGTTGAGGAAATACAGAAAGATAGGTCAGCAGTCTACAACGCCAAAGGAGGCATAGGGGTGTGGTTAGGCTCTTTTCTTTATCACTACGGTTAATTAGGTAAACATTTTTTTTTAATTATACAGAAGAAAGAAAGAAAAACACGCGCCCAGAGTGGGGACTGAACCCACGCCTTTCGATTACATGTCGAATGCCTTACCAATTCGGCTATCTGGGCGACTGTGTTCTTCACTTTCTCGGCTATTTATATTTACTAGAAGTGTATCTGACGCTTGAGGGTGGTGGCCAGCGCCACTCTGACTACACGGGGAGAAGGGGACCTTCTTTTTAACCCCCGGGGCGTGACTCGAACGTCTACAGCCTGTCATGAGCGGGTTACTGGCTGGAAGCCCTCTTATGCTACCTAGGCATCAAGGCTGCCAGAACCGAGACCCTCGCTAGGCTTTCGCAGAATAATATAGTAAGGAAATGAGGGGCTCGTTGAGGAAATACAGAAAGATAGGTCAGCAGTCTACAACGCCAAAGGAGGCATAGGGGTGTGGTTAGGCTCTTTTCTTTATCACTACGGTTAATTAGGTAAACTGGCCTAATTCCGCAGGGCATGAAGGTATCGGTGATTAGACCCATTCATAAAGCTGGCCGGAAGGCGGACAAGAATAATTACAGACCAATTTCAATTATCCCTGTTCTAAGCCTTATAATGGAAAAACTTGTTCATAAAAGCATGACATCTTTCTGTGATAGATTTTCTATTATAAGTACAACGCAATACGGCTTCAGGAGTGGACTTAGTACTATTGATCTGCTAGAAGAATGCAGCGACTATATAAACAAGCATATAGATCAAAACAAAATAGTAATTGGACTTTTTTTAGATTTAACTAAAGCATTCGATACCATCGACCAAAACATAATGCTACACAAACTAGAAAATATAGGTTTCCGCGGTCCATACCAAAAATTTTTTACCAGTTATTTTGCTGATCGCATTCAAGTAGTGGGTGTTAAAAACGTGCATAGCGCCTTCATGCATGTTAAATACGGAGTGCCACAAGGATCCGTGCTCAGGCCTCTTTTATTTAACATTTACGTTAATAATATTGCACACCTTCAATTGAATGCCCAACTCCTTTAGTACGCAGATGACACGGCACTAATCTTGTCGCGGGAATCTTACAATGAGGCTTATAGAGCTACTTCAAAATGATGTAACCAAAGTAGTAAGATGGTTTGCTACAAATCAAATATTTTTAAACAAGAACAAAACCACGTTAATTTGCTTTAGAAACCCGCATAAGACAATAATACGTAATGGATCTATTGTGTTGCATTCTGATTATTGTAAAGACTGTTCATGCGTACCGCTACAGCTTTCATCCACAGTGAAATACCTGGGTCTTCATTTTGACGAGCACATGTCATGGGTGCTTCACGTTGAATACATTATCAAACGCCTCAGAACCGTGTCCGCCCAGTTATATAAACTAAAATTTAGTTCCGCTCTCAACCTGCGCCGGCTGGTTTTTAAAGGGACACTGAAGTGATATGTAAACATTGCGGGATTACTAGCGCAAATTGTAGTCCGGAGTCCCCAGGCCATGTTTCGACCACTCTAGACGCGTTTACGCGATTTTATTTAGTAGAAAAACTAATTCGAAAATGCTGTCCTCCTCTCTTTACGCTCGCCCATTTTCTGTGGCGTTTTCGTGTGACGTCAGGAGGGGATGAGCTAGCAACTGGCTGCGGCGCTACTGCACGGCTCCCCGGCCAACAGAGTCAGTCGGCCCAGCGTTTCGTCCGCCGGCCGCCGGCGGGTCGTCGCAGTCCAGGAGGTTAAAAAAAATTGCTTGGTCGCAATTCGTTCGCTTAGTTGAAACGAAGCCAGGACACGTTTGTGAATGGAAGAATGTGCCTTTCTTTACTTGGTTTGTTTGTACACTGTATCTAGCTCCAAGTCAAGGTCGCTTCACACAAGCGCTGCACAAGCGCACATGCGACGCTTCGCTGACTGGTACGCCAGTAGGAAAATATAAGGCCTCTTGAAGGCGGGAGAAGAGTCAGAGAAGTCAATATAGGTACTAAGGAAATAAAATCAACTGATATTTTTACCGTACAGCGTAAAACTAGGGTGCGGGAAGCACTTTTTTGCGCTGGGCGAACAACCACAGCGGTCAGCAGCACGACTACGCATCTGCGAACGCTTTTCCGTCTACGAAATGCAATTGCTAGACGTGAGCTATTGTGGAAACTCGGGGTACGCTTACTGCACGAGCGCAATACAACAAATAGTCACCTAAGCTGCTTGAAATGCCAAAACTAAATAAAAGTGTAAACGTGTTGTACAATATATACCTTATATTACCAAGGTCGGCTGAGCCGGTTTCGTGGCTTAGTGGTCTGGGGCGCTAGGTGTGTTGTCGCAAGTGTTTTGCAAGTCACGAGTTCGAGTCCCCGCGGGTACGTGTTTTTTTTTTTTTTTTTTGTAAGTTAACTTTTTCGTTTTCTGCCGATGTTTTCTACATTGAGTTCACCTTTTTGGGGGGGCCGCAACGTTCATGGCTCTACGAACTAGTTCACAGAACGCGCGCAGGCTGGCACTGGCGCGCTAGCGAGTTCTCGTTGGCGTGCTGTTGCCATAAGCACCGACTGCTTGCGGGCAGTGGGCACAGGCCAAAATGAACAGACCCTTGGCATGGTGCGAACACGCTTTTTACGGTACAGGCATGAGTGAGGCAAGCTCCAAATATGGGGGAAAAGCGCATGACATTTGGGCGTCTGCGGGTACGCGGAGGACGTCCATGCACTGCGTAGGCCTCGGCTAGTGAATGCTACGATTCCAAGCCGTCCTGGGAGGCTTATCTTTATGCATTTTCACAGCTGACAACATGGCAGAAGCGCGGTACGATGATTACTGAGTTATTGAGAATGCCCATCCAACAACGCCACCGGTAGTGTTTTACAGAACCGAAACCGAAACTTGTTTGGTTGCTCACCTTGGGCATCGTCCAATCACGGTGCCCGCTCCTCCCAACGTCACAGCTTTTGTTGGTGCGGCCGCCGCAAACCGCGCATGGTAGTTTTTCTTCTTTCGCGCTTTGTAAAATAATTACCGATTTGCCAACCGGATAAACGATGAAAAGTGTGCTAATTTGAGCCAGTCTACGCAGTGCAGGCAAAAACGGGAGCTTGACAAATTCACTTCAGTGTCCCTTTAAGGCCCTAGGGCAGTCTATTCTGCGATATGGAATTTCAGTCTATGGTTCCTGCACACAAACCAGAATACACAGAATCGAAAAGTTATTGGATCGAATATCTAGTAACATATTATATGGTACTGACCTCGAAACATTGAACAAAGGGGTAAAAACGTACATTGCCGGCGTGGATTCTTTTGTGGATCTGTATAATCAAGTAGTACTTTTGCGAAACTTCTTTTGTACTCGATATAAAAAAGTAGTAAAAAAGCCTAAGGTGCTACGCAAAACAGACCGTTACGAATTGCCTAGAATATATACCAACTATGGCAAACGGTGCCGAGAATACTACGTTCATTTTTATTTCAATCAGTTGCCCGATGACATAGAAAGGCTATGCTCAATTAATAAGGCGAAATCTCAAATTAAACATTGGTTAAATTATGTAAAGTAATTGAGTGTCGTTGACGGTGTGTTAGCGGGTAGAAGCAGTGTGATCTATTTCGAACAGCTCCTTCTGTCCATTCAGTAGTTTTATTTGTTTCATTAGTTTGCTGCCTCATTCGTTTATATTCTGTATATCTTATCAACATGTGTTTGAACTTCAAAAATTGGAGATTTTGTGAACTTTCATGAGTGCGAATGTGCATCTTGTTATAGTTATGTGTATATGGTGTTTTCGTTTTTGTTTTGTCTTTGGCAAAAGAGTTGCCTCTTGTATTGTTACCCCTGAGCGAGCATCCTGAGTCTGCCGTGACCCGCTCACAAGCGACTACGCTTCTGCGGGCACGAAATGTACAGTGAAATTTATTGTGAAATAAAGTTCTATGTATGTATGTATATATATATATATATATATATATATATATATAGTGAAGGAGAACACAGTCGCCCAGATAGCCGAATTAGTAAGGCATTCGAGATGTTCGGTCCCCACTCTGGGCGCGTTTTTCTTTCTTTCTTTCTTTCTCACGCAATTAATAAAAAAAATAATAATGTAACGTCACTAACGATAAAAAATAGTCTAACCATTCCCCTGTGCCTTCTTTGGCGTTGTAGACTGCCGCCGGCATTTCTTTCTTTCTCTCTCTCTCTCTCTCTCTCTCTCTCTCTCTCTATATATATATATATATATATATATATATATATATATATATATATATATATATATATATATATATATATATATATATATATATATATATATATAAGGTTAGTAGAGACAAAGACACACGAGAAAGACGTAGAAAATAGAAATAAGTTTACTGACGTTTCAGGAAGCGGACTTCCTTTCTGTCTCCACTAACCTTATTTTTTCGCGCTCTGTGTGAGTTTTTATCTTTCCAGACTATATATATTTATACACTTGTAGGGGAATCTCGTTGATACGACTTCGTAGTAGTACGCTTTTCGGAATACGTTTTTGCTTCTTTTCATTCCTGGCCGCCAAAGTTCCTTAGGAATAATGCATGTTCTTGCGTTTAATACGATCACATTTTTGCTGAAAATTGGATAATACGATCCCGAAAGTGGATGTTGACCGATTTTTCTAGAAAGTTTTACGTTTATTCTCCGGTATACTAGCTCAAACCGCATTCAACAAGCCACGATCTGAACGTTGCAGAGCCGCTGAGGCCGCGCTGGCTTCGCGGCAAAAACATCTCAGCTAGGCGTGGCCGCTCCGTGCAATGATGATGATGCGATGATGCTTAGCGGCTTCCCCTTTGTAACGGGGTGGCGTAGCACAGCGACCTTAGTCGTAAGGCCACTGTACAATCACCTCGCCAAAGAAAGAAAAGAAAACCCTTTATGGAATGTTTGTGCTATTCTGACTTGTTTGTTCGCATGTCTTCCCAGATTCTTCCCGGCTTTTTTTTTTTTTTTTTCGAACATTCTTCTTTTACTAACCTCTACTGATGTCCAATTCTCTTTCCGGTTAACCTTAAAGCCAAGGGCTTCCGGAAGCTGGATGTCTGCCTCACCGTGGACTGGACGGATACCTTTGCACTCCGTTACAGTATGTCGCATGGTTTCTGGCTCCCTGCCGCAACCTGCGCAGTTATTCCTGTGCCGGCTCGTGGATAAGCGTTTATGCCCGCAAGCAACCCGACCGGGCTTCGAAAAGCAATGCACTCCCTTTGGTATTATCAAAGAACTTTTCCCTCGTGATCTCCCGCTTCCCGATTCTGCATATATCTAAGGACTTCTTTCCAGGTTGTTGTCTGTGATCCTTTCACTTCATTTTTTTTTTATTGCCTCGGCCCTTTTCCCTGCGTTTCCGGGTTTGACATACTTTGTCCTGAGCTTTCGTTTCTTTTCCTCCACTGTGTGTCCACGCTTTTCATGTAGAGATACCATAACACTCTGGCGGCCCATTTCTGGTCATTAATATTTCTAAGTCGTTCTTCAAAACAAATTTTGCTCTGTGCTTCGCTCACTTGAAATGAGGCCCATCCCATGGCTCCCTGCACTGCCTCATTTACTGTGTGCTCTTTATGCCAATCGACCTACCGCAGTGCATCGCCAAACTTACGTTAGGCGATGCACCGCTCCATCTAGCGAAATGTATACCATAATCAAGTACGGTGCGTAATGCTCTGGGCAGGCAGCGACTCCCCTTCCCGACTCCTCGCCATGTTCCGCGCAGCGTTCCTTGTTCCCTGTCGGCCTTGTTGCTGTGTTCAGCGGTGCTGCTATGATTGTGAGGCTTTTTGTTGCTGATGTTCTCCTTGGGCTGCCTTGTTGCTGTGCGCGATGGTGCTGCCAGGCTTGTGACAAGGTAGAGGAAACGCAAGGAGCTCAGTTTGAATTTAAAAGTGGAAATTGTACGCGAGCTCGGTTCACCAGTGTCAACCCTCTGCAAGAGGAACTTCAAGTGGAGCTGCAAGTTTTCGGCCAAGGAGTAAAACAAACGCGAGATGCGGAGCATCAGCAAACGGAAGACGTCCTGCTTGCATGGTTCAAAAAAGGAAGTCAGAGCGGCAGTGATTAACGTCGACGGGTCAGTCCTGCGAAAAGCAGTTGAGAACATAGCACTCCCCTTGCGCATTGAATAACTTCGAAGCGGACGGCGGGTGGCTTCACCGATTTAAGACACGACATGGATTGTCGTACAAGTCATTGTCCGGCAAGACAATTGCGGCAGCTCCTCTTTTTACCTTTTAGAGTAATTCACTCTTGGACGTTGAAAAGAAGTGCAGCATAAAGTGACCAACTACTTTAGTGTTGCCAAATAGAAGTGAGTTGCTGACGGAGTGTGCATATTTTCCTCCTTTTTTACCCTCTCTGGTTAATAAAATTTTCGCATACGTTTTATTTTCCAATTCCCGCGAAAAGACTTGTCAACGAGAATCGGAGATTTTAATTGCATGCATATGGACCGACTTCAGGCGTTTCCCCCGAATCTGCTGAGCACTTTTAATGCAGTGAAGTAGGAACGGCGACGACGTACAGGCATTTCTTTCTGGCGAGCACACTTTGCTTTGGAGGTGATCGGCACGACATTTGCAATTTGACGTCGTTAGCCAGGCGCTTCGGTGTTTCTGAGCTGAGGTGTCTATAAGGCACCTGTACCCGAAATTACCTGTCAGCGCACCTGGAAACGCACCCGTGTGTCGCCGACATTGCGCGCCAGTCCGGCAAGTATGACGGTCTCCTACCAGGCCACTGTGCTCAGCTGGCGGGGAGGGATCGGCCGGAAGCGCCGGACGAGCCAGCGCCGTGCGTAAACGCCCGCTGTAAGAACCGGTTGATTGTTCGCGTGGCCCAAATAGAAGCCAGGGGCTGGCCCTCCGGGGCCACGATTCATTCGCGCTGTTCGGGGTACGCCGACCGGCCCTCGGACCGCGGCCTTTATCTCGGCTGCGATGTGCACGCGCATGTGTGTAGCCACGCCAGCCGCGTGCTACACCTGGCTCGAGTGCGCAGCACGGCACGCAGCGTAGCACCACGCACGGCTCGCGCACCCCAGCTGCTCAGCGGGAGGATGCTGCCCACCGCTGGTCGCTCAACGAGGCGTGCGCAGCAGAATCGAACGCCGCGTCGCGATCGGTGTCACCTGCTGCTGGGGGCGCAGCATCTGCGACAGCACCCGCTTCGCTGCTACACCAACTCGTTCCCTGGCCATCCGAAACGCATGTGTGCCGTAGAAGGAGGCACGCCGCGCGCACATAAAGACACACTCGGACCGGGAGCATTTGTTGATATCGCCGAGGCGGCCACATTTCGCTCGGGCGGTCCGCGTTGCGCACAGCCACCTCCCGGGCTTGATGGCCGCGGTGGACCCGAAGGCGAGAGAGAATCGGCACGACACAGGAAGCCGAGTTCGAGTCGGGAAAAGAGCACTTACGTTTTCGGAAGCCCGAATGGCGCGAAGGCAAGTTGGGCAAGTCCGTCGAAGCACGATTGCCGGAGCTCTGGGGACGCTCAGAAAGCGGTTACGTCACAACATTGTGCCTTTCCGCTAAACCAAGTCAACAACAAAAACGTGAAATACAATGCGTAAGAAACGATCGCCTGGAGCACCTCACCACGAGAGAAACGTGGGAGGGGACGTAGGGTGCACAAACACAGGCTTAAAAAACATCTGATGCTCGTGCAGCAGCAGTTCGTCGCGACCGCTGTTTGGTGGTCCTGGCGTCGGCCGCGCGTCGCAGCAGTGCGCACGAGTTTTGCGCAATGAACTCGGATATCAAGCGCCCGCAGAGAAACCACAGAACGAGAAACTGAGAAACCTCGACGGCAAAACTTTGCGATAATTCAGTCTCGTACTTTTGTAGCTGGATTATCTCCCCGCAAGCTCTATGCTGAGTTACATAACCATCCTGCACCATCACCACGCACACAAAAAAAAACATTATGCTTAGCTCTAGTATTAAAGATTTTGCAAACATTTAATTGTGTACCACTACACATCAAACCCTAAAAATAATTCTTAAGTTTTTTGTGTTCTCCAAAACAAACATGAAAGTAACCATTATCATCATCATTGTTTGCAAACTTTTTCATCTTTTATTTTTTCAGTCACATCGCGAGCGACATCGCCAACACCACTTCGCGTTTCGTGCCCTACTGCAGAGGACGTCCGGGGTCAAGTATTGCGGTTTTCGTGCCTTCGAAACGCGAAGCATGATGCACCTAGCCGCGCTTCAACGCTTCCCTCGGCGTCTTCCCGCCGTGGTGAAGATATCGCTGCCAGGAGCCTCGACGCGTTGTGCAGCAAGCACTCAGCCTGGCTTCACCAAAGATGGCCGTGAAATCCTTCACGTCCCCAACGAGCCGCCCGAGCGGGACCTGGTGAACTTTCCCCGGTTGAAGAGGCCCCTGTACCCGGGCAAGGTGCGCATGGGCTTCATTCCCGACGAGTGGTTCCAGGCGTTCTACCCGAAGACGGGAGTTACGGGCCCCTACCTGTTCGGCACCGGGCTGGTGGTGTACCTGTACTCGAAGGAGATCCTCATCATGGAGCACGAGTTCGTGTCGGGCGTCACGCTGGCGATAATGGCGTGGTATGCGATCAAGAAGTTCGGCCCGGGCGTGCGGGCCTACCTGGAGAAGGAGGTGGACAAGGAGGAGCAGGAGATCGACCAGTTCCGGCTGGACGGCATCCAGGCGAACCGGGAGGCCATCAAGGCGGAAGAGCACGCGCAGTGGCAAGCCCAGGGCCAGCACTACCTGTTCGAGGCCAAGCGCGAGAACGTGGCGCTGCAGCTCGAGGCCGAGTTCCGTAAGCGGCAGATGGCCGTGTACTCGGAGGTGAAGAAGAGGCTCGACTACCACCTCGAGGTGCAGAACGTCACGCGCAGGCTCCAGCAGAAGCACATGGTCGACTGGATCGTCAACAGCGTCCGCAAGAGCATCACGCCGCAGCAGGAGAAGGACTCGCTCAGCAAGTGCATAGCGGACCTCAGGGGCCTGGCGGCCAAAGCCTAGCCAGGAGAAGGACTCGCTCAACGAGTGCATAGCGTACCACCGAGGCCGGGCAGCGAGAGGAAAATAAATTCTTCGTCGTTAGGCAGTGCTTGGTTTGCCTCTTGCTGTCATGTGCGCGAGGTTTCTCGCAAGCCTGCGCTTACTGTCGGCACCGCGAATCCGCAGCTTCTCCTCCGACTCGCTCTCTTTTGCAGGTCACTGGGAGCTGCCTCCGCCCATGTCGGCAGATCCTTCGCGCTTTCACTGCGCCACTCGGGGAAATCCTTGCGTGGCGCTCGTTTGTTGCACTGTGGTCCTCAACTTGCCTTGTGCGAGCTCTCCCACAAGGTCGCGTCATGCGCAGTCATATTACGGCACTGAAATTGCACTCTTTTTCGAACAGCCATGCAATAGCGTCTTTAATAGGCAAGTTGATCCTAAGTCACCTCCCATTGACCCGCCTCTGCAAGGTGCCAACCAAATCTGTCCAGACTTTGTGCCTGCTGGTATCCCCCACTGCAGCGCTTTGTCTGCGGTCCATCTTATAGACGGTTCAGGTCTTGCGTGCACAGTGAAACAGTCCATGATGTTTGCCTTCACACTGACACCCACCATATTCCTACGGCTTTTTCCCTTCCAAGCTGCTTCAGGAGACTCCATGTGTGTGCTGTACCGGTGTGGAGAGCAAGCACCGATTCAGGGGCACACAGAGTTACGGCTCAATGCTCAGTGCAGGGGCTGATCCTGACCCCAGGGTTGAGTCCTTGGCGAGAAAAAAACTGCGTACATGATTTTAGAGCACATCTCAAGACTACCTGTGGGCTACGTGAACATGGAACTGTCACTGCTAGGCATTGTTACTTGGGGTTGCCACAAAAATGTGCTGCATGGTCACTTTACCCCCACCCCCAATAATGCTGAGGGAGCTTTACAAAAGCCATGCCATCTTGAACTTTTCCGAACTCTGAAAACGCTCTTAATACAGTCTCGGATAGCGGGGAACATAACTTAATACCCCCTGCCATTTTCATCCCACAAATGTCTGTGTTGATTAATGGAGGAGGGCATTGACAATTCTATTGGCTCTGCCCACCACCACACCAGTCAAAAAATATTCCAATGAAGCTTAGGAGCTAGATGCAGTGTTCCAACATTCAGTCTTGCTTATTTGTGCTCATTTTTATTTTACCGTGGAGTGTCCGAAACATAGTGGGGCACAGCTATGGTAGAGCACAGCACCAGGAAGATATGTAAAACAAACAGGACGAGGCGATGCAGAAAGCAGTACGGAAAATTGGAAGGGGACCTATGCCTCATCCGATGCAGGGATTTCGTTCCGTACTAGCCATTGCCTAAAGCAGCACGCTTGCGCTCCCAAGCTCACTTTAAATTGTTAAAGCTGTATAAAGCAGCACTACTGCACCCCCAGCTCGCTTTAAATTGTAAAAAGCATGTTTTGGATGGGGAGTGTGCAAGGCCACACTGATATAAGCCGCGAAACCGTGGACATGTAATCGGGTCCCCTCTTTGTTGCCCAAAGAAATCAACGGTTTTCAAGGACAAAATTCCAGGCTTTCAAGGCCCTTGAAAACTCAATTTTCAATTCCAAGGGTTTCCAAGGACCTGTACGAACCCTGTAATAGTTTATGCCAAGTCTTTAACATGCACTCGCATTTGGCACACAGGTGCTCCTGCTTTTAACCTAAAAAAAAAGCTGCTGGAGCTCACTACTTTTACACAACATATCGGGTTTATCGTGCACTGAAATGATTTTCTGGTTTGTTATCGAAACAGTACATGGACAGAATGAAGCACACAACATTTGCAATTCATAATCATATTTATTCTCGGGGAAAAAGAGCTCACCCTCTGCTTAACACAGGCCCTCCCTCATAATTTGCAGGAGGCCGAACGACTTGAGCGGAATGGTTGGCTCATTCCGCCAGCAGATCAAATCTGTTTCCAAACCCAGTTTCTACATGAGCCACGGTGCGACTGATCTTACTGTAGTGGTGCCACTCAGAAATCAAAAGCATTGTTAAACCACTCCTGCAACCCGGGGAACGCCCATCACGGCATTAACAGTGCACAAAGAGACTTACGCGCTGCATAACAGTGTTCAGAAACTACCTCGAGACGCGAGTATGGGAGTTGCTGTATTGTCATAGTTTTGCCAATATTGGAAGAACAACAGGTCAGTTGTCCTGCAAACCTGCATACCAGGTGTACTGCTCACAGCCAGCAAGCAAACGCATATCACGACCTAGTGAAGAGTGTTGGGAATAGCAATCTCAAGGGCAAGAAAAGATGCTTCAGGTCTTACAACCAATTAACGTGTTGTATACATGCTGTAGAAACTGATTTGGTGCAAGACAATAATGTATCAAATTCAAATGAGTGCTTCCATCAAAAAATGGCTTTAAAAAAAAAGTAAAATATCACCCAAAAGGAACAGCCATGAAGAGATGTGGTGGCAGATTTGCAAGTTTAACTACATAGCATGTAAGGTGAACACAAAATTTTCTAAAATTTTGAAGTGTTCCAACTCGGTTAAACGACTGAATCAATTTTCACACCAACTTCCACAGAGTTTTAGTTTAGCCTGGATACTTTCTGTTTCTTCAAAATTTGGCAGCCCAGGTATGCCCGAGAAGGGCTGATGTGGCCCGTGCAAATGCAGGCCCCTCCACTAAAAGATCCGCACACTGGGTGCATGCAGCCCCTCGACAACAGGGCTTGGCATCCTTGAATCGCAAAAGCCTCGCCACAAGGATGCCAACGCTTCAGCATTGTGAAACCGGGATACGAAAAACAGTGGCCCCCTTCCGAGGCCATGACAGAGCCAAACACTGCATGGCCCTCCTCGGCTTTTGCCTAGCACACGCCCACAGATGTCCAACACTGCGGAAGACGATAGCAGTCTTGTCAATGAATAAATTCAGGTGGGTTTTTCTGGAGCACGGAATCAGGACAAAGCCCGAGGGACTGTGCTGCTTGGTGTGTGGGTCAAAAAAAAAACACAGCCACAGCGCAGGACAATTGTGCAAGGGCGACAACAGGAGAGACGGTGTAGTCGGCTGCACGGGAGGTAAATGCACCAGCAGCACACAGTGAGGTCCACTTGGAAATGCGAGTCCAGAAAGGCACATCACTTCTCCCTGGAGAAGAAAAACTGCCGCAGCAGCCTTGCATGAACCAACGCAGCACAGCGTACACACCTCTCCAGCTTGCCACTGGGTGAACGGTGCAATGTTCCTGCGCCACAGCTCCCGTGCAGGTTCAGCGCTCACAGTGTGTACGTTAGAGAAAACGTGAAGTTGTCAATTACACTTGACAAAATGTTAACGCACTACGCTGCCCGACGAGAGCACGTACCTCTCCTTCGCCCCGCAATTGTCTCGTACAGTAAATGTGAAATGCCTAATTCATTGATGATAACATCACGTTTGTGGACTAAAGAAGGTAATTATTTTGTCAGGCCTCTTCCAAGCACGTACACAACTGTTTAGCCTGTACACATTTTCTACCTGATTGAGCTACCGTATGCAGAAAACTATGCTGTGGCCTTACGTTGTCCAACAGTATGCAACCTCCAGAACTGGCACTTCATTTTCATCACACTTCTTGCACAACTGGTTAATAAAAGTTTTGGCAATGATGAAAATGCAGTAAGTAGCAATTAAGCATAGAGTAGTGAGCAATTTGCAATATAATGTTTTTTTTCACACATCAAAAACAATAAATCTCCATGCCCGCATGAAACTGAACTGTGGCTTTCTCGCTGAATTAACATAAAATGTGCTCTCGGACACTAATAATAGTAAAAAGCAATGTTTCCTTCTTTCAATTTTGCTTGCAAAGCGATGTTTCCTTCTGTTAATTTTGCTCACTGACCGTACACAGGTGAGCTTCCATGCACTACCACGGAAACTGACTGTGCAACCATTTTCCTGGTGACCACCATGTGACTCCGCAATTACAGCGGGGGCCCTGAAAGCCCTGCCCAGTGCAACAAAAAACACAAGATAAAAGCTCCTCCCAGATGCTCAGTGCAGCAATAGCCATTCAGCGCGCACAAGGGGAGAACGTGGAACAAAAACTTTGCACTCACACTCCCAGAGCTGAGCGAAGTAGCAATTTCTGAATGCAGAAAGACACATTAACACAGGGTGCAATAACAACCAGGATCCTCCTGGTGCGCCAGTGGTATGGGAAGCAACGTTCCACACAATGCTACAGATTCCACTGTCTCTGAGCGATCCGGTCACACACAAGTAAGCGGATATTGGGGGAGAAACCATTTTAGCCCAGCTGTTCGTGCAGCAAGGTTCCCCTATAGCACTGCTAATAGTAAGCAAGCTACGCACAGGGAATGTCATCTTGGGAACAGGTTAAGCGCCAGGCACAACTGGAGGAAGTAAAACAGACAGGAAAGGGGCGTCCCTTTCCTGTCTGTTTTACTTCCTCCAGTTGTGCCTGGCGCTTAACCTGTTCCCATGATGAAGTACCAACTAGCTCGCATCGACACATTAATGTCATCTGTTTGTGCAAAAACGAGCCACTCCAGCAAGGTGGGCTACCCATAGCAACAAAAGCAGAGAAAGTGATCACTCGGCACATGAACAAAGCTCTTGCAGTTATTGCATGCGTGTTTCGTGGTTGCTGTCTTTTTTTCCCCCCACCAGCGGGAGTTGCGACAATCACCGGCACGGCCGTTCTGGTCATAACACTGATTATGTACAGCACAGGGACAGAGCAGACCTGTGCTCACAATGCGCATTTTGAGCCCGTGCCTTGATTGTGGCCGCCACAGCACAATGTGCTCATTATGTACACTAGAAACATTGCCTCCACACCACGCCTGTTTCCATTCAGCCAGTGGCAATATCAAAATTTAAAAACCTGAACCGAGGAAACATAGGCAGGGTGCAGCATCAAAGCACAGCCCGGTCCTTGTAAAAATGTCCAGCATGTGCCACACACACAAAAGGGAGGGGGGAGGAGAGAGAGAGAGAGAGAGAGAAAGTGGGCATGCATACTCTGCACCAATTACAAAGCAATAAAATAAAGAACAACAACAAAGGCCTCATCTAAAAACAAAATCAAAAATAGCATAGCAGTTTTGTTAGCATGGTTTCATATTAGAATGTGCGCTCTCTTCAATACAAAACCCTTGACTCGTAGTTTTACAGTCGCACAGAAAAAACTTTGCCGCAACACCTTTTTCAAGCACAAAGCAAACTATAAGGACACCTAAGCACTTGTTAGACGACAGAGTGAACGCAAAAGCATCCGTGTCTCATTGAGCCCTCCTGCCCGTGTTGCATGCACAGAGGCCACAAGCCTGAGGAGACGTTCAAGCCAGGCAACTTTTGAGCAGTGAACTGGCTGCCATTTAAACCTGTTCATGTCGGCAACAGGCGCACTTGCAGGCACTGCCCAGTAACGGAGGCAGGCACCCTTTCTTTGTTTCATTCCAGAGGCCCGTGCTACGGAATGTGTTGCAGCCAATGGGAAATCACGTGCCCCGTTTCTGGGACGACGGCGTCTCTGCTCAACCAACCAACTGCTGCTGTGCCATGCTGCACGCATCGCACTCTCAACTGTTGAAAGCCAACACATCCTGTCATGCCTGCACAGCACCCACACGCAGAAGGGCAAAACGAAACGACACGCTGCCCTTCCGGCTCCACAACTGCAGCTAGAAAGCAAACTAAAGCTAAAAAAGCCTCCCACAGAGGGCCAGAAAAAAAAGGCTGCACAGCCCAGCAGAATTGAGAAGGGGGGGGGGGGTCCATGTCAGAGCAAGAAGTGACACTGCCAGCAGCACTGCACATCCCCCTGGCGGGCTCCGGGCCCGTCGTCTGTGCGGGCGCCCTTCCCGGCGCCCTCCACCCGAGCGGGACCAACGTAACGTCGGGCGTCCCCAAGCCCCCGAGAAGGGGGAGGAGGGGGGCGTGCGTCGTGCCCTGGGCCCCTGGCCTGCGGTCAGACGGGGGTCTGGTGCGGCACCAAGCCGGACATCGGGGGCAGGGGAGCCTGACGTTGATGGTTCTGCTTCTGCGCAGCTGCAACGGGGAAGGCACGGGTCAGCGGGCAGGCGCCGCCCCACAAAGAGGGCACACTGCAAGGCCCCACTGCCAGCACCCTTTTTTCCTCCCTGCTTTTTGACACCAATCGAGTTTCACAAAGTAAAAGGCGTGCAAATTCGCCCCAAGTTTTGAGGCTTCCAAGCCCACTACGAGGGCAAACGCAAAAGGCAAGGGACCCTTCCAAGTAGGAGCAGCACTGCACTTCCTCAGGGCCACCAAGTGGGCTCTCCCCTGCACTGGAGGCAAGCTGCTACCCTTACGCTGAAACGAGCAAGTGCCATTTACTGAGAGTTGCCGCATTCTTCACTCAGCGAATTGTTCAAAGAAATTCGAGGGAGCCAAAGATGGGAAGGTGCAAGAAAAACACTCAACGTCGCCTACTAGAGATTGAGCAGACCTAACCGGCAAAATCTGCATTATCGGTGCTGGGGAGGAAATCTCCCGAGGTGCCAGAGGTGAGAAAAAAAGAAATTGGTGCACAGGTATCCCCACCAGGGGCATACTCTCCTTTCTTTTCCCAGTTTTAACAGCCCCCTTTGCATGCAGGAAGAGAGCTCAGCTTGCAAGCCATTCACTTGCACAAAAAAACAGACCAGAAATGCAGCCCATCCGAAATCATCTGCCCTGGCGATGCAGTCCTGAAGGCAACCTCTCCACCACATATCCACTGCTCTCCACTTGCTGGAGCCTGGAAGCATCACATGGCACCAGGTGTCAGATATTCTTTCAATGCAGTTTTTTGTTTTCCCCCGCTGCGCCCTCTGCATGCCCTTTCAAAGTGGTAGCCGCATGGCAAGAGACGGCCATTTCTCAAGCAGCGCCCAAAGAAAATAAGGAAACGGGATGCTCCAAGCTACAAATTTCCAGTGCCCGGTGGGGGTTTCCTATATGGGGCCACCAACTGTTTTAGGCAAAAAGTGCCAATACATCTCTGTCAAGGCATAAATCAGCCTTCAATTCCAACGATGTTTCTCTTGAGAATCAGTGATGCCAAGTGGAGGGACCTGTTGTAACCTGTGCAACAGAATGAAAACTTAAATTTCAAACAAAGTTTTCTCATGTCCCTAAAGTTCATGAACTTTCAAGTTCCAAAATATGAAAAAATAAAGTGCTTCGCAGTATTAGTCTAAATACTTAAAGGCCAACTGCAACGAAAATTTCCCTGCCCTAAATTGTGCTTCAATGTGTGGTATGCACCTCTAAAGTCCCTTGTGACCCAATTTTAAACTCCACAAACGCGCAGTTTTTTTTATTAAAACCGTTAGAAAACACGCCACTTCAGCCGACGCAGCACCTAGCGGAGTGTCACCGCAACTAGTCGCCACTGCAGCGCACTCCCGGATGTGACATGCCAGTCAGGACTCCCGTGCGACCGTCGCCTCTCCTCTGTAGCCCTTTTACGTGCGGCCTCACGCGAGTGAGCAGTGTAATTCGTGCCTCTTGCATGAATAATTGGTTGCCGTAATGCGAGAAGCTGAAGAAACGCTGGGTTGCCGATACATAAAGAGCAAATACGGCAGTAGCACAGCGGCCTATTCCGTGGTCGCGACGGCGGCAGCAGGCTCTCGGTTGACTCGATGAGCACGCGAAACGCGTGTACGGCCTACGTGAGGCAATACGCTGTTGGCGCGGCTGGTCGGTGCGGCGGCGGTTGAACGACTACGGCAGCTGTGTGGAGCACTGCAAGCTCGCAGCTGCGCATCTCTACGAGTGCGCAATACGTGGAAGGGACGCGAGACGATACGCTGTTGTCGCGGCCGCTCGGTGCGTCGGCACGCGAACGACTACGGCGGCTGTGCGGCGCACTGCAAGCTGGCGGCCGGGCGTCTCAACGAGTGCGCAATACGTAGAGCGGCCGACGAGAGACGATACGCTGTTGTCACGGCCGGCCGGGGCGTGAACGAGTACGGCAGCTAGCTGTGCGGCCCACTGCGCGATCGGCCGGTCGACTTTTCGAGGGTGCGAGTACGCCGATGGCATCGAAGAGCTCTGCGCTGACGCGAGGTGATGCGCTGTTGTCGCTTTATCGCGCCGGTCGGGGCGCGGACGAGTACAGCACGCGGCGCACTACACGGAACCGATTCAGCTCAAGCTACTTCGTCAAAAAACAAATAAATACCAGCCGCTGTTGGAAACATTTCTCTCACCAGTTAGAAAAAAAAAACGAGGCCACACTTCGCAGTACTGAGCCTCGGGGAAGGTCACTGCTCCACGAGTGAAGACACCGCAGTGCTTTTGTCGCTGCATGCCATCATTATCTAAAGATTTGGCGTGGGCACCCTGCTAACAGGAACAAAACTGCCCGTGTAAACAAAAATAATAAAATTCTGGATTTGAACTTTCACAACATGCGCTGAAACCTACACCCTTGCCAGCATGTTTCTTCATTTCCCTCCCACGGTAGCTTTTTTTTTCTTTTCTCTCACAAACACAGGATGGTTCGATCGGCACAGGGCATATTAGCTGTGCCGGCGCCCATCTAGCGCTCAACACTGCCTTTTGTGTACAGCCAGTTTGGGGGGAATCGGCTTGGAAGCCCCGGGTTGCAGCAGACGTAGCCTTTGAGCACCCAGCTTCGCCACGACGTCTTGCGATGCCTGTGTTTTCATTTTACCGGACGACTACAGGCGCGTCTCAGCAGCTCACAACGAAGTAATAATAGTTGCACGAACTTCCCACGGCGCGCATGTTTTAAATGTCTGAAGCAACAGACGACCCGAAACAGATCGAATGCGCTCAGTCTTCTCACAGGCAGCTGTGGGAAAATCCGCCGGCTGCGGCCACTTGATTCCTGAGTGTAACGTCACTTCCGTCCGTCCGTAATGGCCGCCCTTTTTTTCCAGTTTCGGTTTGAAGAGTGTTTTTGATCTTCGTTTACGATGCAGCGAAGCACATTTGGGCCTCCAAATTTTGCAGGTAGCAACTTTTAAGGTTATACTACCGGAAAATAGTGCATTTACGGAGCCGAAAATTTCGTTGCAGTTGGCCTTTAAGGTAGCTACCGCATAAGCCACTGAAAAACCATTTCAATAACGCCTGCAATAACGATAAATGTACATGCTCGCTACTGTGCAGAAATTGAAGCTTGCCCTTCAATTTAACAAACTACTGAACATTATCCTGAATTGGAATCCATTTTGCTGTCCCTTGCCAACTTCCTGTCACTTGCCAACAGGCAAACACTTTGCATTTTTTTACCTCAGGAAGGCCCGGCACGATTTGTAGGCGGCCTTCAGCTTTTCCTGGTGCCGCCTCCAGTACTGGAGGAGAATATCGTCACTGCCCGTGTTGGCAGGCAGTGCGATGGCCACGCTCCACAGCACGCTCAATGGCTTTCCGCTTAACTAAAACCAGCAATGCAGGGAGCACCTCACCTCACTGCTACACGGAAGTATCGAGATAAGCAATGCTACCCATGCCAATATTTCTGCAAAATGGCACAACCTCTTTTTTTTCTCTTGAGTCGCCAGCCACGATCGACTACACCCCCACGTCCTTGTACCACCAGGCACATCTGCAAGGTGGCACTCAACAACTATGCACTGCCGTCATACTCAGCCGGAATGAGCAAACAATTTTCCAGTAAGTTCGGGGCGTGGTCACCATGAGAGTAAAAAAACATAACCCAACCAGTGATGATAAGCGTAGGGGATCGAGCACCCCCACTGTGACTAGACACGGCATGCGGTTGGGTGCACCTCAAGGTCGATCCCCTCTGTGTGAATATTTTGTGTCTAATCGCATGTTGATTGATTGATTGTAGGGTTTAACGCGCCGACGCAACGCAGGCGATGAGGCGCGCCGTAGTGGAAGGCTCCGGATTAATTTTCACCACCTGGGGATCTTTAACGTGCGCCGAAATCTCGTACACACGGGAGTTTTTGCTTTTCGCCTCTATCAGAAAAGCGGCCGCCGCGGCCGGGAATCGATCCCGCCACCTCGTGCCCAGCAGCGCAACGCCTTAGCCACTGAGCCACCGCGGCGGGTTCTAATCGCATGTTGACAGGCGTAGTGTGTGCAAGGATGCAGGCCAGTAGCAACAACAATGCGCATCCTTGGCGTTGCTGTTTCAAGCTGCATCGAAATCTAGGAGCACTGATGAGTGTTTTTGCCAAGAATTGTTCTGTGAAGAATTGTGCCGAAGCACTTACTGTTGTCTCAACAAAGCATTTGCCCCGCGGTCGATCATACCGATGCAAATCGCCTGGAAGCATTGGGTAGCTACAAGTAGAATGTGGTTCAAATGTTTTTTCGTATGTATACAACTTTCACAGACTGTTCTGATAATTTATTCTTTTCAAATAATAACGAAACGATTAAGATGTCTCTTTACGGGTCATTGTGAAACTTAAAAATATTTTGTAACAGCTCGCTTAGCCCATCAGGATCACAGACAACCATGTTCCCCAATACCTCCAGCTACAAAAAAAACAAAACAAATAAGCCCTTATTTTACTAACTACAGCGTGTTTTCATTTCAATCTATGTAAAAATCATGTTTATCGTCAATTTGGCTGCGCTTTACATATTTTTACATTCGCTAAAACATCACACGCCAAGCCAATAACAAAGAAAAGCAGGTAACTACAGTAAACTCCTGTTAAGACAAACTCAGCTAAGAAGAATTCTCGCTTATGCTGAACGACGTTGGAATGTTTGTTTGGTTTTCCACAGGCCCAATTCAAAAAAATTTGCTTAAGACAAACAGTCTTGCATGTACTCTTTTATCAAGACGAACCATTTTCGGGGTGACCAGCAGTGCTGGCGATTCCGGGTAGCGAACATGGCAGTCTCAGCGGGGTGCGGCAGGGCACTCACACGACCAGAGGGAGAGAAAAGCAAAGGAAAGCCACAGGGCGGAGCAGCTTCGCGCCACGGAGGAAGGGAGGGAGCGGATGCAGCTGCCACTCCTCCCACCTTCAACCGGCAGGGCCAAAGAGGGCGAGTATTGTGGCCGCTCTGCTCTGTAGGAGAGAGGCGCAAAACTAGGAGGAGAAAAGCACAAAAAAAGAAGCGACGACGGAGACTGCCTGTTCTTGAATGTAGCAGCTTCCTGATCAATGCTGTTTCTCAGCGGGAGCATGCGAGTTCGCGTCGGTTTGTGTTGCGAGTGCCACGCATAACCGCCGAGAAAGAGGAGACGACTTCCTTCTCTGTCTCTGCTGCGCTGTCACTTAAGGTAGAGGGTGTACGCTCTCCGTCACCGCTTCGACTAGATAAAACCAGGCAAGAGCACTAGAAGACAGTCTTCTATCAAGTTGCACACTCAAATAAATGATTTCTTTTTTTGTTTTTCTCCTTCATTGTAAGTCAACTTCACTCACCGCCTTGAAGCAAGGTATTTGCATGCACCTGGGTGTGTTGCAGATTATTTTTTGGGGAGGGCTTCCGATAAGACCAACTTCTCACAAGACTAACAAACCACCATGGTCCCTTTGAGTTCGTCTTAACGGGAGTTCACCACAGGGTGATTCCACGAGAGAACGAACATGCGTGTTCACGCGTATTTTTTTTGTTTTTCCAATATTTTTATGAGTCACGTGCAAGCCAGGGAATACCTTAAAACTGCAATTTGTTGTCTTCTAGCGTGCGTAATTCGCGAGAAAAAAATTTGCAAAGGTGGCCCGGGTGAAGCGCGATTTCCGACGGAAGCAGTTTTTTCCAACTTTGCGCACGGCAAGGTTTGATCATTCTGATTAAAATTTGTTTTAAAACAAACACTACCCCAAAATGACAAACAGGTCAAAACAAATTTTGCCTTCTGCCATGAACAACAAAATTAGAAAAAAACTATGCCTTCGTGCCAGACGCCATATTGCCACTAACTTTGGTGCCCCCTATCTCCGTGTGTCTGTAATCGTGACCAACTTGTAAGTGATGCATAATGTCGATGAGATATTTGTAAGCATATCTGTAAAATATCACCTCTCTAGAAAGAATATAAATATATGCAAAAAAAAGACTGAGTGCTGCGCTCTTCCTAAAAATGCGTAAATAAAAAAAAAAGCCAGTCCCGATTTTCTTCAAAATTGGGCAAAACAGACTCCTTAAGATGGTCAACAATGCTGCTGAAAAACATGTTGCGTAATTTTGTTTGTACCGAAGTAATAAGCGGCTGAAATCGTGCATTCGAGACGCGTCTCCGTGCCGCGAGATCCACTACTGTTGTTGCTTTTCTGGCTTCATGCTTTGATGAAAAAGTGCCTGTCCGCATTCTAAGGCTACACCAGGGACTTTTCAGCCTTTGTCGTCATTCTAAAAGAAAAATCCTCGTTTTAATCTTTTTTATTTGAGATGTTTCACTCTATAGCGCTTGCGCAGCTGTGTCTGTGGTGAGGACGCGCCAAAAAGCGCACTTATGCGGGCGTAACTTTTCTTTTAGCAAAATCAAAGAGCAGGGTAATAAAACAGAGTTGTCTTGATGTGTCCACTGCCGCAGCTGACCCCGCGCCAGCCACTTGTTAAAAAGGGGGCACTTGCTTAAAAATGGAGCACTTGTTTAAATAACGAACAATTAAAAAACTGCAATTGATTCTGATGTCGGAAAAACACCGACATTTACCAGGACACGCCTATAGTGTGCAAAGGCCCAGTTTCGGTCGCAACACGGGTAAACTGACAGAAAAAGTAATCGGTGTGAGCGTTTTGGCACGATTAAAGTAACATAACGTGGACACCTGGTAATTTCCTGGATGATGTGGCTGAGATTCAAAACCATTTATTTTCTATTAAAGCATCTCAGAAGACATGATCATAACCATAAAAAAATAGAGTGAAATGCTTATAACATTGTTGTTACAACTTGGATGTTCACACATTCACATTCAGCACACGAAGTTTCTTGTAAGGGGTGGCATATGAAAGGTCTTCTTGCTGCCGAGTTATGTAACCAAAATATAGACAGGGCTGCCTCACAAAAACTACAGAACAAGTTTTAAAGCTCAACATGTAAGGGTCTTTATTGCAACCGACCCTTGGCACTCCAAGCAGCTTAGAAGCCCATTTATTGAATAGCATTCTTGCAAGCGTCCCCCAAATTTCCACAAATATCTCAGCTCTAGCAGCTGCATTCCTTAGGCAGAAGAGCGTTTGCAGGTTTGTAGCCGTGCTGCTGACTGCTGTGATATTTCACCCAGTGCAAAGAAGTGCTTCCCGAACCTTGGTTTTACACTGTACGATAAAAGCTGTATCGCTGTACGATACGACAAAAACCAGTGCGCATCGGTACTTCCATGTTCATATGTATTTTCGTAACTTTCATTGTTTACCTCACCATTCTTACTGCTGTAAAATGAATATGCATTACATTTGAGTGCAAATAGGTCGTTCGGCAAGCTTATAAGCCCTGCCTAATTTGCGTTTTGCTTTTGCCGGCCTCAGCTAATTGCAGAGCTGGGATATGACATCATAGGTTCTGTTGCGAAAAATGCGCTAGTGGGTCACGTGGATCATTCCCTTTTTTTCTAATTATATAGCTTATTTGAGTGAAGTGTGCGTTAAAAGGGGTGTCAGTATGATTCTGGCGAGGCAATCATGGCCCCTCTAAGCAGGCTTCAAATGACTCAAGGAAAAACTGGGCATTTTGCCTTAAGTACAAGTCTCTAATAATGAGCCCACTCAAACAGTAGAAGCAAAGTGCTGTTTTTAAGCAGTTCCATAACAAGTGGTCTTTCAAGGCATCACACTCAATGCAGTACCCCATTTACCCCTTTGCTATGGGCCCAAGTTTAAATCAACTGCTCAATGAGCACAGGCAGAGAAAAGCTTCAGCACCTCATCCCAATGAATCGCAAATGCCCCGTCACTGATTGGCCCAAACAGTCCAACCCAGGCCTGGAGAGACGATGCTCACCTTTACTGGGGTACCTCTTGTCCTTGGTCTCGACGTAGTGGGGTGCGGGAACACGCTCAATGGGATGGAAGGTGAAACGGCTTTCGAACCCTGCAACAAGAACAGAGCCGCCTTCTTAAAAACTCCCCGCTCAGGTTTGCTTGCGTGTGGGCACAAACACGCGGTGGGTGGTGCTTGGAACTCCCACACGGAAAATTCGCTACGTGGCACAGGACACTCGGTCACCCGGGCTTCGCTCAAACATGGCCGGCCACAGCCGCCAAGCCAAAGCTCGCATCTGGGCCGCCTGAGCTCTAACTTGGGTGAGGAAATGAGGGAGACAGTGCTCGCCTGATGCCCGAACGGGAAGGCATGCCTTCAAGCACCGAGGTGACAAAACGCCGCCGCCTAAGAAACTCTTGCCATGTGTAAATGCGAGAGCATTGCCTGTCGCGGAGTTTAGTGCTGCCGCAGTATGTTTATGAGATTGCAACAGCGCAAGACAAACAAACTGGCCACACTGCGATCTCTCAGCCGAGTTTCTATACCTCAGGTTCAAACTGCATTGTGCGCCTTAGGCCAGCTTCCCCCAACAGGCAGGCGTGCATAGCGTTCAAGACACTCGTCACTGTCGCTCGTTGCAATGGCGGAGCAGTGGTAGCAGTGGTGGTGGGACCAGGAATCGAGCACTCACCACCCCAACATCTTCCCTGCTGTCCTCCTCACCAAAGCCCACTAGGACGATACCTCTGGCCAACTTCTCACCCCCACAAACGTTGCCCCACCCACAGAGCAGCCGAACAGCACGTGGAGCGTGTTGACAGGCCCCACCACCACTGTCGATGGTCAAACTCAGTGGGGGAACAGGCAGTTCTTGGAGGACGAGGTCATTTTAGACCCTGCTACTGCACAGTCGTTTCGAAGGCATTTGAACCAAATGTCGCTAACTCAAACGCTACCATTTAACTGCTACAAAATGTTTTTGAAAGGCAGTAGAATAAAATGCCCCTTAAGCCCCAGACATTCGATGTTCTCAGACGCCTTTGAAAACATTTGTATCCTTTCACACACAGTTTCCAATTGCTGCAATTACAAAAAACACTATTTGCGAGTCCACGTAGACTTCAAAAACGAACTTCTAAATCATTGTTCACTTGTTATAGCTTTTTACCCCTTAAAGGGGTCCGAAAGGCGTTCCGAACACACTAAATGGACAAGCACAATCACCAGATTGGGTGGTCAACGTCGCCTGCGCAAAGTATTACACCATTTTTACGTGCAGCGGAAAGCTCACACTTTAGTAGCAAAACTTGATGCCTTGTTCCCACCCTTTCCTGCGTGTTTGTGGGCTCACCATCTTCCAGCATGTACATCAATCACGAAGCAGAAATGTTGCAACTGGACGGGTTTCCCCCACTGTTCCAGCGAAGAGAAGCGTCATCTGCTCAGCGTCGACCAGTCATGGCACTGCCTTTGGTTAATTAGTGCTTCCTGCATCTTTTAGTGCTTCCTGCAATTAGCGCATTTTTTTTTACTCTATTACCACGCTTCTCGTTAACGTGCGCTACATCAAGCAAAGTCGTGGGTTCAAATCACGGCAGGGCGTTTTTTTTTGTTGTTGTTGCTTTTTGCTCAGTTGTTTAAGTGGCATGGTTTGCGTATTGTATTCGCAAATCCAAAACGCAACTTTTTAGTTGAACTGTGGAACTACCATACCAAACGTCCATGCATCGTCTAAGCCAGTGGCACGATTTGTTCATTTTAAACTCGTGCTTTGATTACAGAAAAAGGCAACTGTACTTTCACAGGAGGAAATACTGGTGTATATTTTGTGTAACTGGTATATCTTTATATAGAGTAAACATAGTTTTCTTCCTTCGATTTAAACAAGGCAACAGGCGGGCTTGGGGTAGACAGAGGGAGATATAGGGCCGTTACCAGCAATCAAACGCTCCACATATCGCAACTGGCAGCACTGAGCTCATAAGGAAATGAACGGAGAGCCTTTATAGAGAGGAAAGGGCCTCCAAGCCATCAAGAAAAAAAGCGAGGGTGGAATATTTGCTTTGTGCAATCAAATGCAGGGTCGTACAACGGGGCAGGCACTGCCCTAAAGCTGCCCCAAAGCTCACACTACTCTTCCAAAACCACTCGTAATATCGGTTATGGTGTACTTGTCTAGTTGATAAACCCAGGGTCGTGAGACGTTTCCTAGAAAGTAGTTGGGGGGGAGGAGGGGAAGTTGAGTGCATGACGCACCCTTAAAAAATGTCCCGCGCTTTGCAACCCTTTAGCCACTTTTTTGTTACGGTTATAAATGTTTGGAACCGATTAGAATACTTTTATGGAACACAACTACTGCCTGTGTACGCAAGTGCATGGAGTCCCCACAACACAACCAAGCTCGACATTGGCGTGAACGAGCAGCCAAATTAGCAATATATAAACTGAGGTCGCTTAGGAACACATGTACGTGCTCATTGCAAAAAGCATTGCAAAATGGACAACATAACTGCGAACATTACAAAAATAGAAAAAAAATAATGTGCCATTAAAAAAATTTTAAAATGCTGCAACCTTACGGCGTTTTCCCTAATTAATCTAATACTGAAAATATAATTTTGCAATCCCAGACTTCGTTGTACAAACTAGTTTAGAGCCACGACAAAAGTTTCTCAAATAAGCTGGGTGGCCGTTCATTGCGCACGTGTTCACAACCACGATCGTAATTTAGGTAACTTTGCTATGTTTAGCCACTTTGCTTTTACCATTAAATTTCACTTCGCGTAGATCAATTATTATTACTCAGGTGCAATAGCAACCGACCCCGCTATCGGCCGCTGCCCGAACACTTCGCGCCAATGCAGCGCACACCGCAACTTTTGGCAAGTCCGTCATTCCATTCCTGAAGTGCGCGAGCTCGCTGTGAAACGCAGCAATAACTCTGCGTTTTATAACACGGCAATGCATCCAAAAGTTCACTTCATGAACACCAACTAGTTCAAAGGTGGAACAAGGTACATGAGTTTGGGAACAGTCCTGGGAGCAGGCAAAAGTGCCTTTTGTAGCAGGCTTTACGTTGCAGTGTTAACGTTGCTTACGCACGTAGAGTCGACCAACATGGCGGCGCCCAGCCCTCCTGCTTCGCAGCAAAAACAGCTTCGTCACTAATCCCTCGGAGCGATGACGTGTTCTAAGCTGTTGATTTGCCCATTCTAATCCTCGGCTAAAGTTTAAATCGATAAACACTTTTTGTTTTTCCGATAGAAGGGCGATTTTGCAGCTGTTAAGCCTGACGAAGTAGCGTTTGTCGTTGTCATAACAACAGTTCCGCGAGATCATGCAAAGCTCTGAACCCTGTGGCATAGCGCGAGATCTGCCAGAGGGGGAAACAGGCAGCAGACAAACCCTGCAAACAACCTTGTCAATATGAGCGGGGCACCGGCGCGCCTTCATTTCCCCAAAAGCGACCGAGTAGGTAGTGGTCGCACAGCACACTGCGCGGCATGCTGCAAATCTCCACAGCAGTTACGGCACAACAAACGCAGTTTGTGCGGAGAGTGGGGCTGCGACGCAGTTTGACGTTCCGACTGGCTTGGTTATTCGAGTGGCTACAGCCAGCCACAGCAGTGTCTGTGTCTTTTAGTAGATGGTGCTAGGTATACTGTGCCGCGGTGTGCGTCGCGTACGTGTAACTATATGGGTTTCAAACAACATGCGCGTGGGCGACGAAGATTTCTCACGTTTGCGTACGTGAACTCTGACGCACGTGAAACTAAAACTGTCTCATGAAAGCAGCGACCGGAAAGCGGAAGTTGAAGACTCGGCCGATCTAACGCGACCGAGATGGCAGCGCCCGGTGCTGTTGTTCCGGAGATACAGCGCTGCGAAAATTGACGTTTTTTCGTCATTCTGCTGAAATATTTTGTCACCTCAGCTGACAATAATATTTTTCTTTGGCACTTCGCGATCTTTTTCGACGGAGAAACTTTGTAAACGCATAGAATATACAACGTGCAATCCGAAAAAACGCTTCTTTGGTTCCTTTTGGCAACCTGATCCCCTTAGCCCGGCCAGCGGAAGCCGGGAGGTACACCTTGCCCTGCCCACCTGAGCAGGAGGAGTGGCGGACGGAGGAGCTCCGCTGCGGGGGCGTGGGCGAGGGCCGGCAGGGCACCGCCAGGGCCGTGGGCTTGGCCGTCTGGTGCGGGGGCTGCGGGGGAGCCCCCCTGTGGGGCAACTGCGGGGGCCCCGTGCTGGGCAGCGGGGGCGGGGCGCTGGTGGGCAGTGGGGGCGGCTGGCCCCGTGGTGGAGGCGGTGGCCGTCCGATGGGGGCCTGGCCACGGGCAGGGGGCGCAGGGGGATTCACGCGCGCCTGCATGGGCCACAGAGAGAGCCACTGCAGCTCCGTGCATGGACAAAGGGCACACCGCCTCACCCTGGTGCCGACACCAAGGGGAAACACCACATGTGCACGCTGCCACACCGACACACTGGAGCAATTGCAACATGCGAGCACTTGAGCACAAATTGCTGCAAGACTTGCCAGAAACACCGCACCTTCGAGGAACCACCCTCGCCTTTGCGACGACATGGTCAACCAGGCTGTCCTTCCCTTTGTAGCTCTGGTTGTTGCTGGCCCCGTGATAGGTCCCCTGCTTTTTAGCTGACCCCACTACGTCTCCTCGCTCCTTTCCTGCACATGCAGTTCCCCCGGTGGCCCCTTCCACGTGCACACTGGACTGAAGCCCCAGGGGCCTGCTTGAATAGAGCCGATTATTGCAGAAAATTGCACCTCCATGCCCAGTAGAGTAGTAACCACAAGGGGGGGGGGGTGCCATAAAGCTTGTTGCTAGGCTACGTTCCATCCTTTATTAACTCTTTCGCTACTGCGCCTATCAAAATCGATCAATTTGATCGATACTTTGGGAGCGCCTTTTCATAGCGTTCCAGGTGTTTCTCGAACAAGTAAAGCTGTTTGGAGTTAGATTAGAAAATGGCCTTTCAAAATCAGTTTTGTTTTCATTTTTGCAGCAGAAACGTGATTTTTGACATGCTTTTGAATCACCTGGGTGTGGAAAAGGGGCGTGGTCATCGCGCGTCACTGCTACCAACGAAGAATGCGCGCCACTCGTAATTACTCTGCACCAGCGTTTGTTTTTTGCTATCAGGGCGTGAATGGTGAACTAGCAAAGTATTTTCAATCATCAGGTTCGCGCTCTGACAGTAATAATCCCAGAAATCGGCTGAAAATGTCAAGCAGTGCCTGGTTGCAAAGCTACTTTATGATTTTAGGCAGTTTTATTGCCTTTGCGCACGTTGTTCAAAGTTCTGTGGTAGTTATACTTACCCCAGGGCCATTCGCAAACACTTTACAACAGTTTAGGTTTCGTTCCTGCATCGCGAAATTCATATTTAGCGCTACTACGCAGTTACCCAACTTCAAGGCTACCTGCCATGGCGCCTGGAGCGTCCGCGACTGATCCTCGAACAAAGCACGCCGCTCCTGATTTCCCCCCACCCAAACGCGATTTCTGCGATGAGAACTTCAGATGCAAGTCAAAAGATCACACCCAGTCGCCAGATATCTGTTCCGCAGAGGACAGCACTTTAAACCGGCCTTACACTGCCAGCTGTTCGCCTTCCAGTTTCGTTTCCATGCGAGGGTATATACGGGTGTCTAATGTTGCTGCTTAGTTGAACTGTCTATTTGGACAGAGTCTCCGATAAGTTTTTGTACTGTTTCATTTGAAAAATGTTAGGTGGCACTGCAATAGAGAAGCTCGTTGTGCTGATTTTTTTCATCGCGCAACTGCCACTCGGCCAAAGATCGCAGGGCACAATTCTAGCTCATCATACCTAATTTCTTCGAGCAAGGCTACAATTGCGAGTAAGAAGATGATAATAAAGCTCAACTTTATGTTTTGAGAGATAACTGACCGTGAACGACAACAAGCATCAGCCACGGCATCCGTTTTCATCTTCATACATGTTTTTTTCCGCATCGCGTGCTTGTCCCAAATATTGTGCTCGCTGTAAATGCAAAGTCAGTCATTGACAAGATGTTTTTACGTTATGTGGGGGCAAATTGGTGCCTCTGATAATGTCAAACCGCCAGATTTATTCCAGGGAACCACCCGAAATTGCACATTTTGAATTGGAGGTTGGGCTTCACCGCATGACACGAGCACCAGGCGTGCTAACATTTTTTTTTTATATCTGACAAACTGTTTCGCGCAAGTCGACATTTTTTCTATGGAGTGTTTTTGAATTGTTTCCCTACAAAATGTATATTCTAATTTTTTTCTATTACCGGTGGTTTGATATACATAACTACTTTTTATCATTTTTTTTCGACAACTTGACAAACATTCCGATTTTGATAGTACTTTTCACAACTATGATATATAAAAACCTTTAAAAAACTGGTGTTATTGGAAAAGCCGTGAAATAATCTGCATTTTGTGTTCCTGCAATTAGTGCCTAACCATTTCTTTAGCAGGAAAAAAAAAATGTTTTCTTGGACCCCTAAAAATTGGTCAATTTTCCGGCGGTAGCGAAAGAGTTAAGAAGCTGGGCCACCACCAAGCAAACGTTGCTTCCTTTCAGAGTACAGCAGGCTCTGGTGGCACACTGAGCTGCACTGGGCACCACAAGCCTTGCTCTCATACTTCCCGCAAAGGCGCCGCCCTCCCCACGTAGCGACAACAGGTTGCAGCTGGCCCTAGAGACAAAGCTACACACCCCACGCAAGCGCCATCGTTGTTTTGTTCCCGATTTCTCTTCTCGAATGTGGGGCTGCAGAAAAACAAACTCCCCAAAACACAGTGAGGAGGTTTTCGCTCTCCCACACACAAAGGGTAAGAAATTTGTTTGTGTGCAGTGACACTACAGTAGAACCCCGCAATAACAAAAACCACAAGGGCAGGCCAAAGAATCTGCTTTTGCGGGAATTTTGTTGCCGTGACAATGAAACATAAACGACAGGAAAATCAGCCACAACCCGAAAATTTATTTCTGAAAGTTGGTTATATTACTTAGCGAGCCTTACTTTGCAGCAACTTAATTAAAGGGACACTGAAGTGATTTGTAAACATTGCGGGATTCGGAGTCCCTAGATCATGTTTCGGCCACTCTGGGTGCGTTTACGCGAATCTATTTCGTGGAAAAATCAATTTGAAAATGCTGTCCTCCTCTCTGCATCCTCGTCCATTTTCTGTGGCGTTTTCATGCGATGTCAGGAAAAACTGACTTGGCTTGACTGCGCTACTGCATGGCTCGCCAACCTTCCGACAGAGTCAGTCAGCCCAGTGCTTGGTCCACCGGCTGCCGCCGGGTCGTTGCAACTTGTTCGCTCAGCTGAAACTAAGCCACAACACGTTTGTGAATGGAAGAATGTGCCTTCCTTTAGTTTGTTAGTTTATACACTGTATCAAGCTCCAAGTCCACGTCCCTCCACACAAGCACTGCACAAGCTGACTGGTATGCTAGTAGAAAAATATAAGGTCAAGTGAAGGCAGGAGAAGAGTTAGCTAAGTCAACATAGGTACTAAGGAAAGAAACTCAGCTCAAACTTTTACCGCACAGTGTAAAACTAGGGTGCAGGAAGCACTTTTTTGTGCTGGGTGAACGAGTACAGTGGTCAGCAGCACGACCACACATCTGCCGTCTAAGAAATGCAATTGTTAGACGCGAGATATTGTGGAAATTTGGGGGACGCTCACGGCACGAGCGCTATACAACAAATAGTCATTTAAGCTACTTGAAATGCTAAAACTAAATACAAGTGTAAACTGGTTATACATTATATCAGGGTGGCGAGTTGGTGTACTTGCATCTTGGGGAACAGCGCAAACTAACAGGGACACAATAACAGGCAGCGGTCCTGTCCACTTCTTTCTTATTGTGTCCCTGTTAGTTCGCGCTGTTCCCCAAGATGCATATACATTATATACCTTATATTGCCCCTGCACGGGCAGTGCCAGCTTGTGCCCGAGTGGTCTGGAGCGGTAGGTGTGTTACTTTGCAAGTTGCAAGTTCGAATCCCCGAGGGTACATCCTTTTTTTTTTTTAATTCACAATTTTTGGGCCGTAACGTTCATTGCTCCACAAGCAGACCTGCCAACCTAGCAACATAAAAATTCGGAAGATTGCAACGAGCAAAAAAAGGTGTTTTTTTTTTTTTTTTTTTCCAGTTTACCTTTTGGGAGACTGGCATCGGAAAGTGTTAAGGGTGCTTATTTTGAGCTGCCTTGTTCTTCTATCATAAACAGACGGACGCAAACATTGGGATGCCTTTTCCCCCGTCTTCGCTCAGTACAGTGGCGAGCGCATTTCGGAGCCAGACTTCATAAGCTACCACCATTCAGGCAGTTCCCATTTGCACGGTGCCCACGGTACTGCGGTGCCCAGAATATAGTTAGCAGTACTCTACGGCATGGTTACAAGTAACAAAAAGTATGTGCGAGCGCTCTTCCCCACCACCGAACTATGCGCGCGATTAAGCGACCACCTGTCGGGAGATTAGAGATAGAATTCATACAATCGGGAGATGTGATCGAAATTCAGAACTTTCCCGGACAACTCGGGAGAGTTGGCAGGAGTGCACGAGCGAGTTTGCAGAACGTGCGCAGACCGAAACTGACGGGCTAGCGGTGCCCGCAAGCACCGACTGCTTGCGGGCAGTGGGCACAGGCCAGAATCAGCAGACCCCTCGCCTGGTGCGAACATGCTTTTTACGATACCGGCATGTGTGAGGCAAGCTCCAAAGATGGGGGAAAAGCGCATGGCATTTGAGCATCTGCGGTGACGCGGAGGCCGTTCATCCACTGCGTAGTCCTCGGGTAATGATTGCTAGGATTCCAAGCCATCCTGGGAGGCTTATCTGAGGCATTTTACATCCGACAACATGACAGAAGTGCGGTATGGCGATTATTGATATTGGGAATGCCCATCTGACGATAACGTCGTATGTCAAGCATGGTGTTTCACAGAACCGAAACAGAAACTTGTTTGAATGCTAATCTTGTACATCGGGGCACCTTTACCTGACGTCACTGCGGTTAGTTGGTGCAGCCGCCGCAGACTGCATGGTAGTTTTTCTTCTTTCAGGCTTTATAAAATATATACTGCCTTATCACCTGGATAAATGATGAAAAGTGTGTTCATTTGAGCCACTCTACCCAGTGCAAGGAAGGAAGGAAGAAAGACTTTGTTGAATGCCTGCAACAGACACAGTGTGTACACTGCGCCCGGACGTAGCCACTCGTCAATCCCGACGTCCCCCCTACTCGAACCACCCCTTCGCTACTCCCTACGGGGATGGACACCGCTGCCCCATAAGGAAGGGCGTCGCCCTGCAGCTTTCGCTCCGGTGCTGCTTTTCGAGGGCCGCCAGGACCTGCTGGACGGCTGATAGTTGGGTGTCCTTGTCACAACTGCGCACTGCTTCTTGGATCCACGGCGGTAAGTCTGTCCTGGTTGCCGCCTCGGTAGGTCGCACTTCACATTCCCAGAGTAAGTGGGCGGAAAAAACGGAAGTCTGACAAATTAACTTCAGTGTCCCTTTAACAGCTCAGCTCTCACATTACAAGAAGTTGTTCATTGCTAGTCGTCGTGCGTGCCTAAGAATGACGGGACCATGTCCAACACATCCAAAAACATCCCGCGGGTTCTTCTTTTCTGCACATTTTTCTCCTTGGCTCTCGGCCCCAAGTATGTCTGAGCATGCAAGCCTTGGCCAGACAGTGGCACCTCATTGTTCCAATCCTATCACAAAACTAAGTGATCACCGCTTTGTTGATGTCCAGAAAGGCCCCAGTCGTCACTGTTTTGTTTTGCGCACGTGCGCCATTAAAGAGTGGCATCCTTGCTTTTCAAAATGGTAGAGTGAGCTGCAGGCTGTTCCAAACTCGTTGATGCTATCCTCCCTCCCTTCACTTGGGCCACTGACTTCGGCAATAATGGCTGTCTTATCTTGTAGTGCTAAAAACTTCCACTTTTGGGCTGGCGGAGGCACCTTACTAAGAGCAAACATGCCGATCACCACCCAGACAACAAACGCACACCCGCTATTCAGCGGTAGCGGGCTAGCGTAGCCAAAGCCACGCCGTGAGTCACCGTGTGTCGCCTCCTGGTAGTGTCACTGTGAGGCTACCTCTACGGCTGCATGGTCTTTTTATAAACAAACATGGCGGCGGCCATGCAAGCGTGCTATGGGAAAAGTTTACACACCTTGGGTCCGAAAAAAATGCACTTGAGCACTTTTTGGACACTGTTAACCTCAAATGGGTAGATAAAATGCCGACTGAACTTGCAGCGAATTTCGTTAGCGTGGGGTCACTTTCCAAAAGCACTTCGTTGCCACGAGATATGAAATACATGGGCATCTATGCCCGTTCGCCAGTGACCCAAAAATATTTCCTTGCCGCGGGAACTTCGCACTCGTGGGGTTTCATTATTGCAGGGTTTGACTGCAGGCCGTTAACTGAGGGCGTGTCATGGAAAGGGCTTTCCAGCTAAATGAACTGTGATGGGATGTTGTCATTTTTTGTTACACTGTAGTGTACATCCGTGCACCTCCCCACACTTCATTCGCACACTCTTGCATCAGTGGAGTACAAATAAATATGCCTCTGTGTTCTGTATAATCATCAAGCTGTGTTCTGTGTAATCATTAGCAGCGTAGTAAAGTGGGCCTGCCACAAGCTGCTGCAGGGAGCCCAGCAGACCAAAATCCATTATGACTCCGTTTGCTCAGAATCAAACTAGCCCACAAATTCCTTCTACCCTAAAACCAACACCATACTCAGGCAGAAGTTTGTGGAGTTTGCTTACGCTTGTTCTTGCCAAGCGCCACAGAGATGAGGCAGAAAGAACACTTGCCTGCACTGTGCAGTTACATTTGTACCGGTGCTTACAACTAGTTGTGTTTAGAGCCAAACTGTGATCCACAAATTGTCAATCCATTCCTTTTCAGCGGAATCTTGTGGCAGCAGCCAGCGATAAGGTAGGAGGCGGTGCCCACCTTGTGCGCCTGGTGCAGGTTGCTGGGCACGCTGACGTTGCGTGGCGGGGGCGGGGGCCCCGTGGGCTTGGGCTGGGGCGGCTCCGCCTCCCGGGCCGAGTCGGGGGCCCCGAAGCTCTGCCTGCGGGCCAGGGCGGCGGGCGCCGCCAGCCGGCCGCCTGGGTGGAGGGGCCCCCCGAGGGTGCCAAACTTGGAGGCGGCCGAGGTGACCACGGCCGGGCTCTTGGGGGGCGGGGGCGGCTTGACGGCGGGAGCGCGCAGGGGCCGCTTGGCACCCCCGCCCAGGCTCGACTGGGAGGCGGACCTTGTCACCCCCGGGGGCTTGCTCGGGAGCGGAGGGCCCGTCCGGCTGCGGCCTAGCGGGGTCGGGGGCGCCGCCGCGTCCCCCACCCCCGGGGACAGCGCGCTCAGGCTGGGCTTGTGGCTCGATGGGGGCGGGGCGGGGGGCGGGCCACGGGGGCTCACGTCTGCAGGGAAGGGTGCGGGGGCCCGGCGTACGGGTGGCGTCTCCGCATGTTGGGGCGCCGCCACTCGGGGCGCTCCAGGGGCCGGACTAGAGGAGGCAGGCTGCTGCCGGGAGCTGGGCAGGGGCGCTCCGGACAGGGCCATTCCTGCAGCCGGGAGAACAAGGAGGGCTGTGCGGAGGGCCACAATGCACGCCACAATGTGCGGCACCACTCAGCGACACTCCAGTCAATATGCACACACGCACACACATAGCCACCTGCTCACCACTGCCCAGTGCAAACGGACAAAGCCTCCTTCAACACCTCCTCCTACCTTGCGACTGCCAGGACCATGCTTTGCTCAGGCACCTCCTAGACAGCCAGCAATCCAGCAACTTTTTAGACAGCCACATCAGCTAGCTGCTAAAATTAGTAGACTTCCACTTTACAGTTCAGGGGAACTGAAGACCAGTTTTTAAAGCGAAGCTTTTTACCTATACCCACCAAGGGTTATATCGTGACCGTTGGTGTCAACAGGAAACCCCCACAAACAAATAAAAGAAGTTACTGGCACCACCAGGAATTGAACCTGGAACAAATAGAGAAACGGAGCGAGAGCTTGCTGTTTTACCGATTGAGCTACGAGCGCACGCGGAGATGTGGGAGACAGACAGTGTACTCATTGAGCAACTCTGCTGGTTTGCCCCTGTGTTCTCGCTGAATGCAATGTGATAGCATCATCGACCTCTCGCACCACTGTGCACTCGGCCAACGGCATGTGGAGGGGCCGTGGGTGCGCCTTGTGCATGCACTAGGAGTTATAAAAATTAAAAGAAGCTCACACCAACGCATGGCATCGCACTTCTCCTCGATCTATGCCGCCGACCTCACCACCTCCATCGGCAGCGACAGAAATGGAGGAAAAGTGAGATTGTCTAACACCGGCTTGGAGCTTCCTTTTATTTTATAAAAAAAACAGCTTCCACTCATGTGCCAGTACAACTCAACCAACCACCGTTCATGAATGATGCATTCATTTAGCCTTAGCAAAGAATATCTCTTTGCAGTAATAAAGGGTGTGGTTAAGTGCTTTTCACTTGTCTCTCATTTCACTCATTGTAGAGCCACGTGTGTGAATGCAAGTGGCGTCGCAAGGGTAATCGTTAGGGGTGTCGTTTACAGCATCGCTTTCGAACCACCTTCACAGGGGAGATTGGCACGCATTTTTTTAGCGGGGTATTCAGGGCCCATAGCAAGCTCGAAGGAAGAAAGAAAAGAAACGCATGGCCTACCAGATGTGGCACTTCCTGTTGGTCGTAACCTCGGCATCCCACCAGCAAAGAGCCCTGCCAGACCAGGAGGAGCAGCCAGCTTTCCTGCTCCATTGGATGGCGGAGGGCTTGCTTTCTTGGAACCTGTAATTGGAGATGGAGGTGCTGAAAGCACTGATCTGTAGGAGCAAGTGCAGCTTTTAACAATGTCATTTGCACAGCTCGCGCCTTGTAGGGGAGAGCACACACTTCTCAGTTAATGGCAGCATTAGCCTGAGCAGAGGCTCTTCCATAAGACGTACTGTGCAGTCACGTCTGCACCACAACTACAAAACAGAATCCTTGGGCAGCTTTGCTGCAGTCTGCACAGCCGCGACAACAGTATGTGTGCCAATCAACTGCTGGTTCCAGAGGCCTGTGATGCAACCTGCACTACACACTAGGCGTGGGAAGCAGAGCCCCTTACTGCTCCAGAGACACCTGCACATAGCCCAGGAGTAAATGAAGCTATGCACAGCAGCCTGCCGTGTCAGCGACATCCCCTCCAACCTACCATCAGCAGCCCAAAACAGCCGTCAAACCCCTGCACCATAGTTCGACCTTCTACACAAAACGAACAGTCCCACTGCCACACCATACCTCAGATCCACTGCAAGATGTCTGCTGCTTCCCTGCTGCTCTACAGCAACCTTTTGCTTCGCAAATGGTGCAGACAGAGGTGGCAATGCAAAAGTGGAGTAATTTTTCCCGTCAGTCAAACGCGCCCCCCTTTGCAGCCACAACCCGAGCCATCTGCCAGTCCGGCTGTTGTGGCCCCTTTCATCGAGAAGGGCCTCACCATCGATGATGGGAGCACTGCGGTCATTGGTGACCGCCTTCCTCAGCATGGCGCCGCCGCGGATCTCCGACAGCAGGGCTGACCGGTCCGGCGGGGGACCTCCAGGCCTGGGTGGGCCCAGGCCCCCCATCGGGGGCGGGGGCGGCGGCGGCGGAGGCATGCTGGCTGGCCACAACCGGCCGCCACTTGTGGGCTGGCAGCGATGGAGCTCCGAGCAACCTCTAGGCTATAACCAACACCTGAAAGGAGACAGACGGGTGGACAGGCATGCCACAGCTGCTCTCCACTGGAGTGAACCGAGCAATGAGTGCCCATGAAATCTGGAGCTCAAAATGCGGCCGGTGTACCCGAGGACAAACTTGCTACCATCAGCCTCAAAATGATTTCCACCCTTCCGCCCTCATCAAACTAAACGCAGCTTTGGTGGTCTGCACTTGCAAGAGGAAGCACCTTGGCACCAATGACAGCTCATTAGCTGCTGCTGTACAGGGCACAAATCTTGGGAAAATTTCAAAGCACACATGAATTACTATGGCGCATAGTTACTTGCAAGCCATAGCTGTGTACTTTTTACCTTCCTGTTGGAAAAAACAGTTTTACAGTACGTAGTCATACAGTTCCTATTTTGCTGTTTAGATGGCATGATGACACCTTGTTTTCAATTAAACAAAAAGTCTGGCTCATCGCCAGCAATTAACTCACAGGAACAAGTTTTTCTTTCATATATGTAGAAAATTTCTCACACCCCAAGTTCCACATTCAATTCAATTCAATTCAATTTTTATTTTTCCAGAAAAAACAACAACATTCTGGAAGGGTTATGTCGTAACCTAGACACTTGTTTTCGTAGTTTAAGAGAATGCTTGTAAACGGTCCTGTGACAAAATCGGCACAGCCCGGCACACACTTAAGATCTTTTTTCTTTTATGCACCAGTACAACATGAGCTTTTTTCCAATCACTGGGCAAGACACCAGGCAAACAAGCTGTGCAAAAAACTATCAGTTGAAAATGTAATATCATTATGACATTACAGTGGTATAAGAATGTTTGAAAGCAGCCAGGAAAAGTTGGCAGTTGTTTTACGTTCAACAACATTGACAACACAAAATCAGCTTCACTAGATAATGATAGAACTGCACAATACATTCCTTTGGTTGGTTTCAAGTGCATACATATTATTAAATAAATGACTTGAAAGTCAATGGTAGGTACAGTCATGCAAAATTTATTCAAAATTCAGTTTTCAATGCCTTTTGGGCAAGAAGCTTTAATGATATTTTATTTAGCACAAGGAGCTTTAAAGCTATTTCGTGGGCATAGCAGATGAAGTTGTCAAGGTATACTCAGAATTCCACCATGCTGCACGAATCATTCCTGGATGGGTGGAAATCCATTGAGTTATCGTTCACACACAATCTGTAGACTACAGAGTGGTCCACAGATTTTCCAAACATTTTTTTTTTACCTATCAAGCAGTTGAGAGTGCACTTGCATTTATTTTCCTCCCCAATTCCAAAGCACTCAGTTTACTGCATCATTTAAGGCTTTTTATTTTGCCCAGTTTGAGTGGGTAGGACAGAGGAAAAAAGCTGCGTGCACAGCCTGACGGGTCCCCGGCCCTTGAAGCACAGTATCGATGTCCTTGCAATTTTCATGCTCAAAACATGAAAAACTCAGGCACCACACCCTAGCCTATATTCATGAAAACAAAACAACAAAAAAACACCCTCAATCCCAAAGACACAGCAAGAGTTTATTTAAAAGGCCAACGGCACTCAAATTTCACCTCGGCGAAATTTATTTTGAACGTACAGTACGTACCACCAAATCAAAAATGGGAAATAATTGGCAGCCTGTGAATTTTGCTGTTCTTCAGTTAGAAACATTTAAAATAAACCCGCAGATGATGGTGCCCCTGCCAGCGGCTCACACAAGCAGCCATGAAGTGGAAGTGACATTCCAGATGGCTTGCTGCTTAGTCCTCTGACCAGCCAGAAGCGGTTGAGCTCGTCTGGGTGTGCTTCTTCTCGGGCTGCTGCATGAGCAAAGCAGCTGCGCATAGGTTTGCTCGTTCGCTGGCTGCACCGCTACTTCGGCCTGGCTGTAATGGCTACAGTCTTGTCACTTTTGGCTTCAAAATTGACAATTTTCACTGGCCATTTGTGCACGTATTTGAGCTGCCATATCTTGCAATTTTTTTATGCAGACTGTACGGAAACCGGGTTTTCAAGAGGCCGAAATTTTGAGTGCAGCTGTCCTCTAACAGACTGTCTCAAAAGAAAACCACAGAGCTTAGGTTGCAGTGTGCCCGTCTTACGTGCACAGCCTCTTTTCCCTATACATCGTGGTGAGGCCTCCGTCTTCATGCACTTGATCCTGTGGCCTCCCTGCTGCTTCAAAGCCCTTGCAGGGGAGTACGTACGGCCCTGCCACAAACAAGGCCTCGCTCTCTGTCACAAGCCCAATAAAGACCAGGTCTCTTCCCGATCCCCCACATCCCTTCAGTTGCGCCCCTAGTGCGCCTTTGGAAAAATAGGAGTGCGATGAAGAGGCGGGATCATCTTGCCAAAATGTATGCAGATGCCTTGCTCAGTCCAGGTGTTTGCTACATACACACACGCCACCAATAGAGGTTCATGCACGAGGCACAGAGCCGGCGCGGGCACCACTTCCGGCCGGATGCTCCACGAACGGCAGTTCATTATGTAGGAACACAGGGCTCATACTTCCCCATGGGTTTCACAAGAGCACGTGTCAACTGTGCACTGCAAGCAACAACGCTAGGGCTAAACGTGCTTCATATAAGCATGCTTGGCCGTTCGCAGATCTGAAGTGTATTCCGTGTCATGTGTTTTTTTATAAAATGAAGCTGCAGCCACAGAAAGCAGTTCGGTCGAAAATTAAACAATTGCACCGCTTATTCGAGTTTAGCCTCTGGTTCTGAAGCATGTCGAGTTTCGCGAAAGGCCGTCTTCCTCGCAGGCATAGGAGCAGGCGCAGCGTTGCGCAAACTCCTTGTGCAGGTGGCGCAAGCCAACCATGCTAGCGTCCCCAACACGTGTGCTGCAGCAATAATGCGAAGTGAACGGCAGCTCGCAGTGAAGCAGCGAACGAGCGCGAGGCGTCAACGGCGAGGCGACCCGAGGGGGACGGACGGACAGGATTGCGTCAGGAGTGTTTGCTCAGCGGCATTGCCACTTCCGCCGTTGACTCGGCACTGATAACGGCAGGGAGGACTACTAGCTGGAATGAACACGCACTGTCGAAGCGTCATTTGTACGAGGATACCTATGTCTGCGAAGGAAAGCAGAGCTCGGTTAACAAGACCGATCCTCCGGGGACGCATTATTCGTGTTATCGGGCACTGAGGGCAGGTACTAGACGACGCTTCTTCAGATAAGCGTCGACTCTTGCGCTGTATATTCTAACCTTAGATTGAATTTCTCGCATCTCAGTGGTATGCACATTAACATTTGCGCCCTAACGCTATCCGAACAATTTGGGCGAAGTAAAAGCACGAAAAGATGTCACGTATTTACATCCGGCAAGTGGGGCCGCTATTCTGGTTTGAGTTTCCATCCGTCACTTTTCTTCTAACTACAATGTAGCCTAGTAGCAAACAGAGCCTTATATATATATGTTTTTTTTTTCAACTTGCCTGACTTAAATCGAACTCGTGATGATCATGAATTCATCGATTCTGACTAAGCGGCAGTGTGCGGTCAGTGCGGAAGCCAATCCGTCCGTACGCAAAAGCTACAAACACAGTACGCACACCAAAAGCAGCTTCTCAAGACGCACATAGACATGAGCTTCAAACACTGACACACTGACGTACCAGCTGAACTTACCTAAAGGTTATGTCATTTTGGCCGCGATGAGTCGGCGATGACCAACTTTCCGCAGAAAAGGAAAACACCCCGAATATAAAATGGCCGCTTACACCCACTAAAGCTGGGTCACACAGTGTGACGCCTAAACAGATCAAACGTTGGCATTTCGTTTTCGGCACTGTTTGATGTAGAACAGAAGCTATAAACTTCGGGCAAGCAGCGCAAACATATGCGAGGCGTAGTTGTTTATAATAAATATTAATAAAATCTGAAGCAGAAGGCCAATCATAAGCCCTCTCGTGGCGCGTATCACTCAGCAAAAAATGCAGACTACTTTTTTAAACTTGCGCTCAACGCAGTGTTTCTTTCCTTAGACTAAACTAAAACAATTTATTTAGTTATAAATATAGTTAAAGTGACTCACTAACAAAATTTTTAATTCATGGCAGAAGCACGCCATTTCTTCCGCCCTGCTCGGATGCTCCAATCAACATGCGCATCATCATGTAAGCTTACGGATTTATGGATTTACGGATTACGGATATCCTGTGTGAAAGGCACAAATACAAATGTGGCAACGGCGGCAACGGTGTTGTTCCGGAAAGACTGCAGTTAGAGAAGTCATGGTAGCTTGAGTCGTGATAGTCGACAAGTGAACGTAGGCGCCGTTAAAATGGCAGAAGGCGAAGCATCGGCTGCCCAATCGCAGCAACTGACAAACAGTTCCTTTCGCAAGTCTTTGTACGCGCTGGAGCAGTGGCCGAGCGCGATTGACTCCCTTCGCAACCAGAACCAGTCGCCGGAGTTTGTGAATATGTTCTGCGGCCTGATTGACAGGACGCTGTCTGAACTTGAAGTGATCTCGTCCTTGCTGGACAAGCAGTCCAAGAGGCCTCAAGGTGCCGACAGAGCCAGAGAGAAGGCTGCCCCGAGCCCCGGGCCGAGTGCGACCAAGGGAGGCGACGACGGGCAAGACGGCGGCAAGCCTGCGGAGAAACGGCCGGGCTCCGAGGCTCCGCCACCGGCCGCCCCGACGGCGCCGGTCGTGAAGAAGGCGCGCATGAAGTACACGCCTTTGCGTAAACCGAGCGTTTGAGCTCACTCCGCTGCGGGCATGCAATTGCGAATGTTCCTCAGGGTTTGAGCCGTCACTTAGCTAAGGTTGGAGGCTTTTGTGTTCACATATTGTTTGAGCAAGATCTTATAGTCACAAATTCACTTGGTGTGAAGGCTTTTGTGTTCACATAATATGTTTGTTTTACTTTTACTTCGTATCAAAGATTTTAGTTAGCAGTGGTAGCTTTTACATTTTTGAGGCTATTTTGCATGACGGTACCATACTTTTTTGGTGCAGTCAAATATCCTACCGGATGGATGTTTTGCCTGTCAGACGTTTCGAGTCTGTCGCGGTGTCATTTCCTGCTTTTTTATAACGCGCAGTTAGGTGTTGACCACCGCTTTCTTCATTCATAAGTTCATATCTGTAAATATTCTGAGCCAACGCTTGAACAGTGCGCAATTTAGTGGCCAGTATTGCAGTCAAAACTACTGTCGCATGACCCCTTTCAGTGCATTGAACTGAATATTGCTTGGGTTCTGCTGCACTGCCGCTTAGAACCCAGTTCAACATGATTCAACTGTGTTCTTTTTGTGAGCACAGCTGAGATTCAGAAGCAACATCGTTAGCAAGTATCTTGCCCACGCCAAGCAGATATAAACGTAAAGGCTGAAATTAAGTTGCGATATTCTATTACTCAATGGGATCATGCAGTGACATTTTTATTTAGGTAAATGTGTGTGTGGTAGGGAATTAGCTTTTTTAGCAGAAGTTGCACTGAAACATTCCTGTGTTCATCAAGGCATGAACCTTCAAGAAGACATAACATTTTTCACAAAAAAGGCCTTATGTACACTGCACAGAAGAAAATGTTTACCACAGTCTGTGCTTTTGGTACATTTTGTGCGGCCTTGTAATGGCAAACTCATCAATGGTATCGACTGCGTAGCAGCAGTAAGCATAAATTGTCAATGGCTTGAGCACCAGAGAGTCAATGAGCATTGAAAGTGAATCAGTGAAGGACTGCTGGATAGTGCACACAATTTTCTGTGCCTCACAGTGTGGTATTTCTCAACATGGTTACTTTAGTTTTAACTCTCTTGTATAAGCTGCTGTTAAAACATCACTGGTTTGATTTTGAAGGCACACTTTTCATTTGTACAATTCTCTCATTGAAATTTAAAGCCATTAAAAAGAATCAATGGTGTATGCAAGATTTAATTTCTTGTATGAGGGGTGCAGAAAATGCGAGGGAAAAAGCATGTAGGGGGAGAAGTGAAAAAAATGATGAAACAAAAAAAACTCTACAAGAGGAATTGATGGAAATTTTCGTGTAAAAAAGTATTAGGAATGCCATGGGCATACTCCCATAACATTTAAGCTGTTTTGGTGTTTTTTTTTTTTTTTTCCAGGGGCATTGTAAAATGGCTTATCACCATGGTAAGAACAGACGTCAGTGCCCCATAAGGCTCGCAACAGAAACATGCAGTCATGTCTCATTGATATGGACGCCTCCATTCCCCAGAAAAATCGTCCATAGTGTGAGTTGTCCAGAATAACGAATCAAGGTCAAAAACAGAAACATTAGCAAATAATCGTTCCAGAAAGAACACGGTTTATTCAGCCAAAAGAAGCAAGATGTGGGTTTGCACTGATGCCTCCGGTTCTAATGTAGTGTCCAGAAAGCGCACCACGTCGACTACTTGTGTGCGCGTTCTGCGTGTCCCTCCTGTTCAAGGTATGCTATAGCCGTAACCAAGCCACAGCGAGCTTCACGTCGAGTAATGGTTGGTCTTGTTCTTCATTGGCTGTTTCTGTCGGCGCAGAGATTTCTTGGAGTTGATGTGGCTGTTGAGCGGATCCGCTGACAAGCTCCAGGATCTGCTCGTCTATCACAAGCTCCCAGGCGTTGGTCTCTTCCTCTATTTCCAAGAAGGCCAATGCTTCTTCTGCTGGGTTTCTTGCACCAACCTGTCTAAGAGCTTCACAAAGCACCAAAGGTGGAAGGTCATCCATTGGATCGTCTTCCATAGCAGGGCTGTTGATGAGAATACCTGCGTGCCGCCAGCAGTTACCATTGTTTGAGGCGTCACCACGTCCCATGCCGTCTTCCATGCCCCGTGTCCATAATAACCAGACAAAAATGTCAATGTACCCATCTCATCTCCAAAATACCCATCCATAGTCTGGACTGTAGGTTTCTACATTAACGGGGCAAAATTGGATGGCGAGAAACCGGTCGCCAAAACTTTTGTCCATATTGCGGGTTGACCATATTAATGAGACATGGCTGTAATTGTTGCTAGGCGTTATTTAGGGATAGGCAGAGTTAGCTTTGCATAACCCATGCTGAGTTCGTAAATTTCAGCGAGAGGGGGGGGGGGGGGGGGGGTTGCATACAGCAGTGCAGAAAATACTAGCTGTGTCCATCTCATTTCTGCTGTCTCCCTCCCACTAAACAAGACAGCCAATATGTACACGGTCTTGACAAACGTTAAAAATCCCGAGGGGGTCTTAATCCGTAGCCCTTGGTCATATCCAAGGTGTAGCCTCAGCACGTAAAGCCCAATTTGAACTTTTAACTTGCTCTTTTCTAGGCAACAATTTAAGCCATTAAAATCTGGCATAAACTATGTTTTAATAAGCGGCTGCAATACTGTTTTTACTTGAGATGCCATTTTGTAGCTATTTCAAAGCCTGTTCCGCTCATCTTAATCTGATGTGTTTTGGAGGTCGCAAGCGGCATTCATACATTTCTGCATTATGGCAAATTGTGTATCAAATTGCAAGGGTCTTGCCCTTGCATCCTTTGGGTCCTCTGGGGTGCAGGTTGGGCTGCATAAGTGACAAACATGAGCGCCTGGACACACCACGCAGGCACCTCCCCCGCGCCATGGCTCAGATTGAAGAACTACCTAAGTGAACGTGTCATCAAGCTGCGCCCAGCACCTAAACCGACCTGAAAGATAGCAAACCACCCGGATTCTCTAAAAAATTGCGGAGAATTGACCTAAGAAAACATTCTGTAGTAGAAAAAATCCCCAATCATGGCAAAAGTTGGGCAGTTGTGCCACTCTTGTGCCACTGATGCCGGACAGTGTAGCCGTCATATAAGCTGTTGCTCAAGAGAACAAGAGGAGTGTTTCAAGCGATCCAGTAGATGGCACTGGTGCGAGAGCCGCGAGGGTGTGTGTATAGGCGGTCACGTTTTCCAAACACGTGGACAGGCACACATTTCACCAAGGAGGCCGGAATGCCTGGTTTGGGACTCCTGCTTGGTTAAGCACAGGTACCCTTGTCAAAGTACAGTGCGCAACACCCTTGTCTATAACACTGAGTCCGACTTCAACTAGTCACCTCTCAAAACTGCGGACTCAAACTTTTCACAAAAAAAAAAATTCCCCCGCATTTCCCCGAGGGGGAGAATGGGAAAGTGCGAATGCACGGTTGTCGGCCCGCTTGCGCTCGGCCCCCGCAGCCCACCGCCTCGCCGCCTTCTCTTCCATCTCTTCCATCGGGTTTGTAGTATCACGTGTACACCACGCAGTTATCAAGCCGCTATAACGCCGCTGAGTCGCCAACGCACGCCGCTGACGACGTAGTTTGAATGCGTTAAAGATATAAGGCGCGTCACTAACACTGATATCAGCCTCGCGTCCGTGGCTTGGTCGGCAGAGCGTCGCGCTGCGGCCGCATAGTCCTCGGATCGAAACCTGGCGCCGGATGCTGTTTCTTTTTTAAATATAGAGGAGCACTGCGGACGCCGCCGCCGCCGGCGGTGGATGGTTTGGGGTCGCTTATAAAGTGCATTCGCACTTAAAATGTTAAGGCCAAAATATGTGGTCAAGACTTCAGAATGACACAATAGTTTTCTTCAAATGCTTTTCGGCCGAGGCAAAATAAGGCTATAAGTACCAAACCTGTGTTATAGACAAGTGTGTTGCCCTCTGTACCAGACTTTATTACGTTGAACTTACCCTGTTGTAGCACCTACACACAGCTCAGCATTGGTGGCTTATTGAACTTAATGTTGAGTGCAGGAGCTGTTGTCAAATAAGGAAAGTGCCAATTTTAATCTGTGTTGAAGGTGAACATTTTGAAGTTGCTAAACAGAAATTTAATCTGTGTTGCATGCCATGTTGCATGTCACCCTCTGTACTTCCTTCCCAACATCCCCCGCAGGCTTCCCATGTGTGGGTAAATGGTTAAAATTCCTGCAGTTATCTCCGTGGGTTCCGCCATTGTCAGTGTTTGACTGGAGGAGAGCACCATTCCAACACCAGCGGTGCAGCCGAGCAGACAACTAAGTCGTCTACCTGGCAATGTTCTTACTGCGAACCCCAACCTGTGGCCAAAGAGAAAAAGCTGGCACACCTTGCACTAGGGGTGCAAGGCTGGAGAGCTGGCGGCCCTTCTCCTTTGTCGGAGACACAGCTGTTGCACCTCACGTGAATTTCCGAACTTGCCGCTGAAAGTTCTCCATGACTGGCAGGCCTGGATCGTTTTGTCTGCAGACTTTCGCATCTCTCCCAAAGTGCACCGCAATGGCACGCCCTAGAACCGGTGGCAACCAGCTTCGTGAACTCGGCGTCTCCTCCCTCATTGTTCTCACGTGGAGCAACCCCACGCGCATGCCGGGATGACACTGGACACTTCTCACAAGGCTCACTCTCACGTGCGCCATCAGACCAAACTCAAGCTCCAACAGCGCTCCGCTGTTAAAAGAAGGGCGGCAAAGATGGCAGCCTCTGCGGCATGCCAGGTGCGCTGGAACTGACCAGACAATAGCGGATTCCTCGGCCTGCGATGCTGTGCCACAAAGCAGTCCGTGGACGCGTGTGTTCTATGGCCTCAGGCTGAGCAACAAAGCATTTCGGAAAGTCACTGTGGGGATCACAGGTGTGGGCATGAGAATGTGCTCGTCGCAAGCTGTGCTGAAGCTGTGAACACTTTCTCCTGCCAAGCGGTTCATTGCAACAGGTGCAAGCGTCTGCAGGTGGTCTGGGGGAAGACCTGGTTGGGTGCATTTTTTGCAGTAGTGTGTGCAAGTGTCCATGCTGTGTGCAAGGTCTTATATTTTATGACCATGGTTGCTGTGTCTGCAGTGTGTCGTTAGCTAGCCCTTTCAGGTACAGGTGGCAGTGCGCAAAGCATCCAGCTTCAGCCGGACTCTTTTTACAGTCCTCTGCTCCACTTCAGATAGTGGAACTGTCATTTCACTTCCCCGTCATAATCAACATGATGGAAAACTGACTGCACCGCTTGTACGTGCTGTGCACCTAATTTGTGTTTTCACAAATGTGAAAACTTTCGTGTGTTATGTCAAGTTCACAGTGTTGTACTTGCTGCCCATGATGCTTTGTATGGAAATTACCATAAATGAGCAAGTCTTAAAGCAGCGAAGCCGTGTTCTGACCATGTGGTGATGAAGGCAACCTCAGTTGCACCAACCTTCTGCAGGGAAAAACAGAAGGCTGGTGTGTTCCAGGGTGAGCTTTGTGGGGGCCGTCGCATACTCTGCCCTGTGTGCTTCAGTCTTTGCACTGTATGCACATACCACTCGGCACACAATATGCAGGTTCGACGTCACTCTTATTGCTTTTCATAGCCTTAGATCTCTATGTTTTTTCTAATGATGATATGGCCTGCTGTGCAAGGACATAAGCAAAAGAGCCCTTGCAAAAAAGATGGCAGGGGACAACACTAGACCCCAGAGAAGGGGTGATAAGGAAGAACTTGTCATAACGTTGTCTATAGCAAAGCGCCAGGACTGCTTTCAACGAGACTCTTTTTACTGTCTCCACTTGTTTCATTTATGTTCCTTTATGGCGTCGTCTAAGAGGGGCACAGTTCACTTGTACATTGGTTCTGCTTCAATTGCTGATACAACAAATTTTGTCATTTTCTTTTTTCTTCTGGTAGCTGGTGCTAGGAGTGTGCAAACATGTTTTAGGGACAACTTGTAAATGTAATGCAAGAATTAATCCATTTTTGGGGAGGCCCACGGAACGTAGTGCAACTATTGTGCTTTGTCCTAGTGGTGTTTTGAACCTGTTGCTTAGTGTGGGTAGTATCCCTGATTGGGCACTAATGGGAAGTTCTAATGCCGCTTGCCAGCATTCTGTAGCGACAAAGGCGTAAAGACACAAGAGGCTGGTTCTTATTACAAAATTTATGCCATATTTATACCGAGCAGATGTTGGGCTAGTGTCTGAAAAAATATTTGCAAACGAAAAATCAACCACCTAAGTGCATCCTACTTCAGTGCATCCGACAGCTAAAGATGCTTATCCAATAATCTCTCACCGTTCACCACTTTTGTGACGCCATAAACTGTTGTACCCGAAAGCGTACGGGGCGTCGTCCCTCGTTTTCACACTTCTCGCGTTTCCTGTCTTATTCAATGCCTGCTAGTTGCGAGAATGGTGTATTTAGATTCTCAGCACCGTAACCAATCGGTACAGGCCAACTTGTATCCACCTTTTGGTGTCCCTTTACCTATGCTGCATGCAAGAGACGTCCGTTTGAATATGGGCATTTATATCTCTGCACTCATAAAAATTAGAAAGTTTACGCTGGCTTTCGAACGGAGCAAAATATTCCGAGCTCCTCTAAAGAATGTGGGAGCAGTTTTTCAATTGCATTTCACGAATGCAGTTATGCAATATGTTAGCAAAGAAAGCGACTGAAACTGCTTGCATCAACTGAATTTCCCAAGATTTGGGCTTCCTGATTTGTCCTTATCTCTGTTTTCCTTCATTGTTTGAAGTCTTTCTCGAAAAAGTGCTTGCAACGAACCACAGCATACAGGTTTTCTGTCGGTGTTTCAGCTGTTCAGTGATTCCCAGCAGGTCGCCGCCTTTCCAGCGTAGTAATTCAAGTGTATTGTCGCTTTTGGGCAATACCTTGAACTTTGAGGAGCCGAACTACAGCATAACAAGCTTGTCTAGGGATTTCGTATGAACATGAGCGAAATAAACACGACGCGTGCCCATGATGTGCACTTGCCTGCTTGCACTCAACAGAGCATCCACGCTAGCAGCGCGAGGCTGTAGCCACCTACAGGCCGATCTCGGGGCGAAAGTGGCCTCGAATTCTGATAAATCTCAATAAACGGTACTCATTCTCTCCGTCAGCCCTTGCGTCGCCGCTGCCTGCTGCAGTCGGGGAGGTGGCGCGGATCGTAGTCGGAAGTTAGTGACAACCCCCCCCCCCCCCCCCCTTTCCCTCCCATAGTGGAGCTTTATACAAGGCCTGAAAGGACGGAAGCTGTGTGTTACAGACGTGTGTTTTACCAGCTGTACAAGGGAATTAGCAGAATGTATAGAAAAATAACGACACATGCATTACACGTGTACCTTTGATAGCGCTGTTGTATTGCGAGGTGGCATCTCTTGATAACTGTGATGTTGGCAGTATATGCAATTAATGTTTTAATGTGTAGCATTCTTTGTCGAGTACGCCCACAGCCAGGCCCGTGTAGCACTCTGAAGTTCCAAAACACTGCAGATTTTGTGGAAGTTCCACCTCCAATCATTATAATAGCATAAATGAAAATAATTGGTCGAACGAAATTTTGAAAAACTTCGAAATAAGAGACAAAAAATTTCGGAAAATGGCAAACTGTAACTCCCTGCATTTTCAGAATAATGCAGATGTCGTGGCAGTTCCACCTGTCATTGTTACATAGCCTAAATGGAGATAATTGGTGGAATAGAATTTCCAAAAACTAAGAAATGAGAAAATATAAAAAAAAATTGCGGAAAATGGCCAACCTTGTAACGCCCTGCATTTCCACAATAATGCAGATTCTGCAGAAGTTTCACAGTGGAACCCCGCTGATACGTCCCCCGGACTTCGACGACCCGCTTCTTACGACGGATCACCGCGGCCCCGGCAAACTCCCCATATAAACAATGCATTAAAAACCCCGATGATATGACGCTCGGGTGCACGGGGTCCGCTTCATACGACGGACCCTGGTATGGATAAACCTGTGTTTTCCCATATTTTGCACCGCTTCACGGCCTTGTCCCGACCTTCTTTATTCTAAAGGGACAGACAACCGATTTTTTTCGAGTATATATTCTCTATCCCAAATGAAAGGGTATCACTTAAAGCACCTTGACGAGAAACGGTTTTGCTGATAACGCCCTAGAACTTTTTAAATCGAATTTTTTTATCTACGAGCCGTATGTGTCCCTCCGAAAACTAATGCTGGCAACCATGACATAGAGTAGCTCGGCAACATACTTTTGTCTGTTTGCGAAATAAAAAACAATATTTAAAAACTTGTTCCCAGCTAAAAAAGTTTGAATCGCAGGCTTTCTTGTTCCTGTATGTGTTTTTTTAATGCAACAGTCTATTTTGCACGAATGCGCCATCTGTTGGGATAGACGATAGGTAGAATCTGGCTTCACGTAGTGGAGGCGGGAAGTTCGATTCTCTCCGGGCGCGACGTTTTTTTTTTTTTTTTTTAAGCTGCCGTTGGCGTATTTGGAAACTGAAATCCAATATTTTGGCAGAACAAACGCCTCTGCCTCAGGCAGAATCATCAAAGCTCCTTCACTGGGTCTGTTTACTGAACGCTGCCGTTGATTCTGGGCATAGAGGCTCAGTTAGCCACACTGAGAGCAACCCAGCGGCGGCGGCGGCGTGTCTAAAAAAATTTTAAAATAATGCTAAAAAATACATGTACAATTTAACCTTATACAAATACTTGTGTTGAAATGTTTTCAATACGTAAATAAACGTTTCAGCAGTTACAGTAGCTGCTAGGTTTGCAGGTCACGTGACAGGGACACATATTGTAGTTCCAAGTTTCGACACTACGAACCGCTACCCTTCCGTTTTCAGGAAGTTTGCTGCCAAATTAAAATTATTTCCGCCAGTTTGTTTAGAAATTGCTTATGGTTACCGGGCTATATAAAACGCTGGCTTTCATATGAGCTAGAGAACATATAAGCGACAAAAATCGGTTGTCTGTCCCTTTAACTCCTGTTTGACGCTGCGTGATGTGCAAAGGTCCTCAGGCGGACCAGACAGCTTACTGAACAGACGCAAGCAGGCGGGTATTCGCGAGCGGGAGTTAACCTGCGACGGCCCCACGCGGCAGCAGTACGCCAACCGCGAGAAGTCTAACTTCAGGTGGCAGGCGGACCGTGGGTTTGAAGCTCCCGTCGAGCCGCCGACGAACGTGAACACACCCGATGCAACCCCATGCTGATGACCGAAAACCCGCTTTCTCCGCCCCCTCAATCCAAGCTGCTTCGTTTGACGACGCTCTTTCTCCCTATATCTCCGCTCTCTGCTTATCACTGTCTTTCAAAGATAGAGAAACGTATACGTTGGCAAAGCCATTTTGGGTCAATCGCTGGCCGCCGGAGCAAGTACTGTAGGAAGACCGCGCAATTATTTTTTTCCGCAACACGGTTTACTCGCGCAGTTTGAATCATCTTATCAATTTCTTGTTGCTGCATCTTGCTGGAAACGAAAATAGCTATGTCACCACTTTTATCTAATAGCGACGGCACGGCGCCGTTAAAAGGGTGTCTCCGCCTTGTACTATCGTTCGTTTCGCTTGGCCTTGACAGTTTCACCCTCGCCTTTTCCACTCTCAATTTGCTCGAACATGTCGGCCTTATCTCACACGCGCGGGGCTGGCGGGCTATCTCGGACGTATGGAGGGGAGGGGGCGCAACATAGGCGTTGCTCTTTTTTTAAATTTGAGATTTCGGCCAAAGGTTTGCATGTTACCCGAGAATGCACAAAAATAGTAATTTAAACAAGTTCTTGGCCCACCTGTCGCGATTTACCCGCACCCCGGTCATGCGACGCTTTCTCGCGGTCCCTTGAAAGTCGTATTATCGGGGTTCCTCTGGATATAATTGGTAAAACAAAAGTTCAAAAACAAAAAATGAAAAAACGCCCTGCACTTGCACCATAATGCTGATTTCGCGGAAGTTCCACCTGCAATCGTTAATATCGAAAAATGGAAGTATTTGTTCAAGCAGAATTTTGAAAACTAAAAAAAAACAAGGAAAATATGAAAGAAATGCGGAAAATGGCAAACCGTGTAACACTCTTCATTTCCAAAAAAAAATGCAGAAAAAACGCGTCATCTCTCTCACTGCTTTCCCCTCACTCTTGTTTCACGTGTCGCCTCCACAAAGCGCCCTCTGCCTCCCCAGACGCTAAATCCAAACCACTGTCTGTCTCCCCGTCTGCACGTGTTGGCATAGCTTCCCAAGCAGCATTGGCCGATAGCCAATCATTGGACGCCCCTTGGCTTCCCTTTGGCTTCCGATAGCTTGGCCAGACGCCGGCCTGTACGCAAAAGCCATTCGTGGACAACGAGCGCTATACGACCGGCCTTGAGGACACGCATTGGCCGGTGCGCAAAAAATCACACTGGACAGCCGATAGCTTGGCCAGACGCCGGCCTGTACGCAAAAGCCATTCGTGGACAACGAGCGCTATACGACCGGCCTTGAGGACACGCATTGGCCGGTGCGCAAAAAATCACACTGGACAGCGCGCTCATTCAGACGTAATTTTTGATCATAAAATTTTATGAAGAGTAGTAGCCTATATGTGACGCAGGTATTTATGAGTGCCTTTGCGCACGTCTTGGCATGTTCTTGTTAGTTGAATGACCACTCAAGTTCACTCAAAATATTACTGAAGTTTGCGTGTTTTTGAATTTGTTTTCACGCGCAGCGCACAACAAAAAAAGTAGTTCCAAATCATTTTCAAGCTTGTGTCAAGTAGCACATTTATATAAAAAGTATTGGCAGGTGTAAATGCCGACAGCCTTGCATATTGTTGCATGAAGTCTCACTGTAGAGCACTCGTGTGCGTTATTTTGCGTGTGTACATGCGCACCCGGCGCGCAAGCAGCACCACTCGAGGGCAGCACTGCGGTCGTTGCCCGCGGCGGTTAGAGCGCGGTGAACAGGCCAAAACCGCCAAAACGCAGCAAAAAGTAGTTACCTAAAGAGCCACAGCACCGTGCCACGATACAAAGCGTACTTAAACTAAAGTGCAGCTTATTCAAAACAGCGTGAGAGAGAGTGTTAAACGTTCAGTAGGAATTGGTCATTTGTGTGTCCTAACGCAACGGTGAACGTCGAACTACTTCAGCGTTGTGCCTTTGCGCGTTCTTTGAACCCGCGGCGGGGCCCGTGGACGGGCGCTGCACCGACGGCTCCGTCTCTTTTGTGGCATTGAAACTGCGGTAGTACTCCTGTACGTGTCTGTGAGGTGCGTTTTGGTGTCGGTGGCTGTGTGAAGTATACCTGACTGGTGTAATAACATCGTTTGCCTGCTACGGCCGCCGCTGAAAACGTAAGTCACCATTTCATTTTTTCGCGGTGCGGGAGTGCTCGCACTCGTTCCCGCCAAAACTTCAGCTGTCGTTTATAACTGGCGCTCGCGAGTGCTGCTTAGTGTTGTTGGTTCTTGCGAAGAAAAAAGTGGTCACATACATGTGCTTCCAATCCGCCTCTTTCATTGCGGTGTGCTGCCACCTAGCGTGCCTAGCGGAAGTTGAAGCTGTAGGGTTTGCCGGCGTTTCCTCCGGCTGCGTTCTCGTTACGGCAACCCACATTACGGCGAGGAGCAGCCGAAGTTTTTCTTCTGTGTTGGTGTTATAACGCCTTAAGATGACAACCCCTGGTCATCACATAATACCAGGCGGCTTCTTATCCCTGAATGAGGGCTGGCAGAGAAATCTCGGACAGATCCGTGTGCCGTCCGAGCAGCAGAGCGAGCAGTACTTGGAGTCGTCTGGCATGAAGTGCGATCGCCAGCTCAACAAAGGCCGGCAGTTCGTAAAATGCCTTTAAGCGCTGGACACATGTACGATTGGTACACGCGATTCGCATGCGACTGATCGTTACGACTGTCGCCACGACTAGGCGTACGCGTGAATTTGAGACGGCCCGATGCGCGCATGAGATACGTCGTCGGCGTTGCTCCGCCCACTGTTTTTGCTCCATGGTCAACTACGAAGATCGCTGAGCTTAATTTGTGGATACTGCGCGTTTGTTCGCAAGAAATGGATAAAGCAAGCAATCGTGAATCGTTTTCTGCCTTCGGAAACAGTCCGCGCACACGCCGGCCGCGCCTGCCAGCTCGGCACACTCAGCGGCTCGAACCGGCGCAGACCACGGTAGCAACCGCGCTTGTCGCTGCTCTTCTGAATCAATCTGATCGCTAAAAAGTTCCACATGCGAGAAAGTAGGTATTAGTGTGGTGAAAAATTGTGCTAGGGATTGTTATCAGGGCTTATTTTAAAAGCGGCGATCAGATATATCTGCCGCGATGCAAGCCTACGTTGACCGGTCGCCGCGGCGCGCGGTACGCCGAGCGGCCGAGAGATGGCGATACCTGCGCGGAAGCATCGAAACAGGCTACGCAGATGTTTCGGTCACCGATCACTCAAACGGCAGTTATAACTTAGAGTTCCACATGCGAGAAAGGGGATGATAGTGTAGTGAAAAGTTGTGTTGCGGATTGTAATTCGCAGTTGCACAGATAGCAGCGATCAAATATCAGCCAGGATGCTAAGCCTAAGTTTCCATCACCCGAGCCGACGCGAGCGACGCAAACCGCCGTAGCCGATCGCGTGCGGCCGACGGGAAGCGATAGAAGCCGACACCGTTCCCTTTTCGGCACTCCGAGTTACAGCGGAACGCAGCACAATTTGTGGGCATTGTTCCGCGCACAACGAGCACACACAAAAAATCAAACGATGTAAATACAACCACGACCGCTTCCCGCTTGTGCGGGAGCTGTGGGGAATGTCGTCTGCTGCCCCTACTGGACTGCTTAGGGACTTGGCCGCTAGGGGATTGCGCATGCGCAGTGGGGTTGTGAAAGAGGCGGATTGTGTGACGCCAGTTCTAGCTATCCTTTTTCCGGCTTTGTGTTTTCCGAACAAGCAGCCGTGCTCCCACTGCAGGTTCACGACGTTCAGCAAGCGTTGAAGCAAGACTCGTGTGCAGTATAAGAGTTGCGGATGTATTAAGCTGGCCTAATTAAACTCTAGCTATTAATGAAGATTTCGTTTCATTATTTTCTTGAGCAACGTAAAGGTATTGTCGAGCGACAAAGTAATTACACTACCGCTGGGCTTCTCCGTCGGTTCCGTTCGCGTCTTGCGCGTCTGACGGGGCAGAAGTGAGCGAAGGCACAACTAAATTTCACGGAACCGCTGGCGTGTTGCTTTGTCTACTGGACTTTTTATATTACCTTGCGCGACTGCAATACGAGTGAAGCCCATTTTCGGTGAAATTCTGGACTGTTGTCTCAAGAACGAGCCAAGTAACTGCTCCCGTAAAACGCAGTATTGAAAAATGAAGTGCAGTACGTTTTATGTTTCATAGCGAGTGTTAACAAGGTAGAACTTTAGGCTGAATATTTTGACACGGGCATGTGGTAAGGCTTGTATAGGTGCTGTATTTAGTAATCAGCGTGAATTGACCATTATAGTGAACTTTTTTTTTTTATTTATTACAGGCGCTACGACGCACAAGTGTTTCCCGTGGACAAGTGGCGGATGCAGCAGTGACAAGCTTTCCAAACTGGGCTATTCTACAATAGTGCTGTTCAACAACATATTGTGATCTTGGCACGTCGGCGAATTACGGGGAATGAGCTTCCTGTTTTCATTTACCTGAATGCTTCTGTTTTGTAGGCATCTCAAGCAGTTAAACGAATGATAATCGGTTCGCGCTTCATGAGCAGCGCTTTTTAAAATTTTTTCTCGACTGTTGTGTTTGTGTTCGTATTCTTGCCACTGTTAAGCCAGGTTTCTCGTATATTTGATGTGCATAATAAAAAAGCTACACAGAGAGACCCGGTGTGTTGTGTTGCTGAATTGTTTTTGGCAAGTCACGTATGTATAATTGCTTCGCAAAGTTGATGCAGTTCGCTTATTGTGCCTCGCGGTCCCATTTCTGTTTTATACATGCCATTGTACAGGAAATTATTTAACGAGTGCGCATTATTTATTTAATGCGCACTCGTTAAATAATTTCCTGTATAATGGCATGTATAAAGCAGAAATCGGGCCGCGAGGCAACTCATAAAATAAGCATTGGCCATAAGGACTGGCCACAAAGCCAAAAATGTGCATGAAAATGGCGTGGGGTCCACCCATTGGCATTATCATGGCAAGATACTTTGCCAAGCGTTGTCCAATATTGGCCTTCCAGGGCTTGGCCAATTGTTGGCTTGTCACCTTTCCCAAACACCAGCCAATATTGGCGGCCGAGGTATTGCCAAGCTCGGACACATTGGCCACTGATGATTTGCCATGCTTGGGCTTGGCAATTTCTGCTGCTTGGGTTATTCTTCCTCCGGCTGCGCTTGCGTGGGGATGCAGAATGTCGTGCTCCGTTCGAGGGGCGGTTTTGGCGGCCCAGGTGGGCCGCGGTAACAGGAATTAGGCTTCTGCATCCCAGGAATAGCAAGTCGTTCTGCCACAATGGACCTTTTTCCAGTAGCGATCTGCGCATGCGCGGGCTGCCGGTCCGCCATTCTTGGCAGGCGCCTCGGGCAAAATAAACAAAAGCGCGCCCCTCGGTTTCCTGCTTAGGGAGCGGCCCCCACGTTTTCTTTTTTTTTCTCTCTCTTTGGACTCCTCGTGGTGGGTTCGTACGTGCATGCAATAATGGCTTCTAAGAAAAGGGGTGAAAACGCTTGAGACTGACCACGCTGCCAGCACATGGCTGCCAGTGAGGGGGTTACAAAAATGAAAAAAAAAGAAAAGGGGGGGAAGGCGGGGCGCGTCAAACACAGCAGATTAGTCACGAGAACGTTTGCCTGCTACCGTGACATTCATGTGAAACGTGCGGGTGACGGGTCAGTGCGGGAGGGGCTGCAGGACCAGGATATTTTGTGCACGAGTTCTCCGAAAGCCAAACTTTCTTGGGGGTGCGCCTTACTGCCATTTTTAGTTCGCCATGGCGGCCGCTAGAGGGACCGGTACTGGAAAAAGGTCCATTGCCAACAGGTTTAACAGATGTAAATACGGTCTTTCTGCACGCTGACCCGAGCGCAAAGCCATACCGCGTCGAAGACTTCCTAGGCGCGCTCGTTCTTTTGGGACTGCTTCCGGATGTTATCGCTGTGGGAGCATACCAAGTTAATCACTGCTGGGCGGTGACTTTGAAGAACTGAGACGGTGTGAAGTAGCGACAGTGCCTCGTGATAGACCCAGGTAATCAAGACGTTCGTTTGAAGTTGCATTGGGTGTTGTACAAAGTTCCAGACGACGAAGTGCGGGCATTGCTTGCTCCTTACTGGAGAGTGACCGAGGTGGCGAAGGAAAAGTGGCGAGTACAGGGCTGCACCGAGGAAGGCTCGACGACACGCACCGTGTCAAGCTGGAAGAGCTGGCGGCTCCGTTGAGGACTTTCCCTACCAACTGCGCGTCGCCAGCGACCTTGCGCTCATCGTCGTCCCAGGTAGGCCACTTGTCTGTCTGAGGTGCCACAACGCCGGCCATGTTCATCGAGAGTGCCGCGCTAATCTTGGTGCCGTCGGTTAGGACACGACGAGAGTGCGTGTGTGAAAACATATGCGAGTGTCGCTGGTCCCTTTGGCGTCAATGTTATTTCGGAAATATCTCATGGACGACGTGGATGCCGAAGAAGCGGCTAACGGTGGGGGCGAGGAGGCGATAACCGCGGCAGCTGATGTGACGGGCAGTACTGCTGATGGCGAACCAGATGAAAAAAGTGTCCGCTGCAATGCACGGACAGGAGACCAACAGCCGAGGAGACTGAGCCCAACAGTGTTGTGCAGGGAAAACCTGCCGTCCATCCCGATGAGCAGGCAACGCGCAGAGGTGCTTGTGCGGGTATAAAAGTCAGTGGCGTAACGAAGGGGGGTAAAGTGCCCCAGGCGACTTGGGAGGGGGCGCCGAGCAGAGTCTGCCCAACTTGTGGCCGAGGGGGAAAAATTGCAGCGGGGCTGTCTTTCAATAGCAGGGCGGCGCAGCTGCAGAAGTCACTGTTGCAGAGAGTTCTTGTTTGGCGTTATTGGTACGGCATTGTAACACAAGGATAGCGCTGCGGAAGACGAGGACGAAGAGAAGGAACACACACGAGGCGCCGGCGCCCCCCGCATCCCCCGGCAAAGCTCCCCGGGAGTGTCCCCCTCTCTTCGTCCTCGCCTTCCGCACAGCTATCCTTGTGTTACAAGCCGCTGTTCAAGCAGTTCAACTGTTCTCCTTCTCGGGAAGCGCCGCACACATGTATGAATACTTAGGTACGCCCGGATGAGGGAGTTCGGGAGGCAACACGGGATGATGTCCAGTGTGGTTGTATTCCAGCAGCGGCGAGGGGAGGGGGGGGCGTACTTAAAATTTGCGCCCTTATATTTCGATTAGCCCTTTGCAGGTATTCTTACAAGGCGAGGTGAACAACGTTCGGGGAATTGTAGAGATCCTGGTATCTAAAAGTCGTGGTGGCTATTGTTGTCAAGTATGAGTCGGAGACGGAGGCAGCCAAGAATCGAGGCAGCCAAGAAAAAAATTTTCAACAACGATATAACAAACCTACTGCAGACCAACACGAGAAAATTTTGGAATGTGAAGAAGAAGAAGTGATAAATCCAAAGTACTCATCATCATCGTCCATATCATTGTCTAAAAACGGTGCAGACCTTTCCTCATCAGAGGCTGCAGAGGAATTCAATTCTATTTTTTGTTCTGTGTTTACGAATGAAAGCCCATTACCAGCCACTCTTAATATACAGTCGTTAGATTCAACAATGGATGACTTGCTTATCACTCAGGAGGGTATTGCTGCAGCCATTGATAGACTCCCGACCAACTCTGCACCAGGCCCCGATGAAATATGCACCAAACTACTAAAAATGACTAAAGTGGTCATATTCCCGATCTTAGCTGCTTTATTTCAGCAATCGATAGACACAGGATGCGTACCGTTTGCTTGGAAAATTGCCCGTGTTATCCCCATCTTCAAGTCAGGCGACCCATCTGTGCCTCTTAACTACAGACCGATTTCCTTAACCAGCATAGTTTGCAAACTTCTAGAACACATAGTATCATCTGGTATCATCTGCCGTAATGAGCTACCTAACAAAACAAAGCTTCTTTTTTTCTAATCAACATGGTTTTTTGAGACGCCGTTCTTGTGAAACTCGGTTATTCGAATTAATGACTGATCTCCATAATGCAGTACATTGGTCCTCACAAATAGATGCTATATTCATAGATTTCGCAAAGGCCTTCGACAAGGTCCCTCACATCCGCCTAATGGAAAAACTTACTGCTCTTAATATCAACACTAAGGTTAACAGGTGGATTAAGAACTTCCTAACCCATCGGTTTCAGTCAGTAACCATTAATGACCATTCCTCTTTAGCTCAAGTAACTTCCGGTGTTCCACAGGGCTCAGTCTTGGGTCCTATCTTATTTTTAATATATATCAAAGACATTAGCACTAATATCTGTTCTACTATCCGATTATTTGCGGATGACTGTGTCGTTTATAAGCAAATTAAAAACCCCCAAGATTTCTTATCCTTGCAAGCAGACCTTAATCAACTGACGAAATGGTGTAGGGATTGGCAGATGGAAGTAAATGTGCCCAAAACTAATGCCATAACATTTACCAAAACTAGCGCGTCTGAGCCCCTTCATATTTTCTCAATAGTATGCCTGTACAAACCGTAACCATGGTAAAATACTTGGGGGTCCACATAACGTCTAAACTAAACTGGAATCACCATATCGATACAATAACCAGCAAAGCTTCTAAATAACTCGGATTTATTAGGCGCAATCTGCATTCAGCTAACACATCCACAAAGCTTCTGGCCTACCAAACACTCGTTCGATCAAATATTGAATATGCAGCGCTAATCTGGAACCCCATCAGTCGTATCTCGTAAATAAACTTGAAGCACACCAAAATAAAGCTGCCCGATTCATTCTCAGGAACTACTCACAAACATCAAGTATAACAGAAATGAAACAATCCCTGAACTTGCCACCTCTACAACAACTCTTTTATCGGTTTTTCATAGGCTATACCACAGCCGGTCTTCTTTCGCTGCCTCGCACATAAGACCCGCTGGTCGCGTTTTTTCCCGTTTGGATCATGCATTCAAAGTTCAACCAATATTTGCGCATACCAACCTATTTTTCTTCTCGCCACTCTTAAGTTGCTATTCGTCACTGGAATCAGCTCCCAGGTAACATCGTCACCCTCATTGACCACGACTCATTTATCAAATAGTTACAGTTATTCCTCAATGTATAAATCATTTTTCAGTGTTCGTGTCATTTTTGAACCTCTTAGATTAGTTCATTCAGTGTTCGTGTCATTTTTGAACCTCTTATAGATTAGTTCAATGTTCGATGTTTGTGTCATTTTGAGCCTGGGTCATTTTTTAACCCTCGCATTTTAGAAATTGGATAACTGTTGTGCGCCTTTTTGTGTACCTTTTTTTGCAACTATGCGTTTCGACATGAATGTGTTTGTATTCGCATTTATGGGTGTTGTTGTTTTTCATGTTACAATGTGTTTTCTTTTTCACTGCTACCCCTATGTAACGCCCGTAGGGGCCTTTAGGGTAAACGAATAAAAAAAAAACCCCAGGTGGAATTCTAACGCACATCGCCTCATTGTACAGCTGCAAGTAACACGCTCCAAACCGCTCGACCAAATGGGAATTTTTTCTCATTATTGCATGAAAAACTAGTCCTAAAATCTCACCCTACGATTACAGGACGAACCGACGTAAGCGTATTTACCAATTCCGCACCGGTTCGGCCATATATCAGCAACATTCGTGTTGTTTGCCAATTTGACGTCACCTATTGTACAATGGACCCTTGCAATAATGTTGCGTAGATCTCATTTAACATGGGGGTATTTAGTACTGACAGCTGTAAACGTTTTTCAGTGTTTACCTCACGTCGAACATCGGTTTAATTTTCATTTCAGACTTAAATATTTACTGTGGCGTACGTCGGACGTACCTTCAATTTAATTTCAGGCTGTTACGCCGGAGTTAACTCAAAACACGGGCATAAATTTCTGTCACACATAATTTTAATTTTCAATTTTGGGTTCGTAGGACATAACTCAACACATTGGCTGAAAGTTTTGTCGGTTGTAAATTTAATTTTAAATTTTTGGGCCCATCGGACGTAACTCTAAGTGATATCCTAAAGTTCCATAGGACATAACTTTAGTTTTCAGTTTTAGTTTCCTCGGACGTCACTCTAGGCACTGCGGTTTTTCTAACCTTGCGGACATCTGGTGTATTGTACGATGCATGGATGCGCTGTAGGGACAATCAATCAAGTAATCGCTCAATTGCTTGCCCAAAACATCCAAATTGCCGTTATCGCATATTACTACTACTACTACTACTACTACTACTACTACTACTACTACTACTACTACTACTACTAATAATAATAATAATAATAATAATAATAATCAATCAATCAATGTTCATTATAGTGCCCAGGAACAGCGGAGGCCTTCGTGCTGGAGCACTCAGAGGGGAAAATGCAGCACTGTAGTACATCAACAATTTGGTAATAAACACTCAGTGAGCAAAAAAAAAAAAAGAGAGAAAGAAAGACCTACAAAAACGGCAAAGAAGATTAGAAATAAAATAGTGCAATCCAACGGACTTTACACAATCAAGTCGTGCTGGCGCACAGACAAGGTATAAGACAGCAATAATCAATCAATCAATCAATCATGTTTATTTACGTGCCCAGGAACAGCCAGAGGCCTGAGTGCTGGCGCACGGATAGTTACATGAAAACAAAATACAAGAAACATATTGGAAGAAACAAACAAGCGACAAGAAACACAAATTGAAGTAGCGAAAATTACAGAAATAAAGTACAGGCGGAGCCTGGGTACAGGTAAAAAAGAAAAAGAAGATGCCTTTGTGGCTCAGCTTATTGTAATGAATACACAACAAGCAGAGAACAAAGTTTAACAGTAAGACGACAAAAACAATGACAAGAGTATAGAGACAAATGATAAGACAAGCATGATAAGTAAACAGTTTCAAAAACAGGCAACTATATTGGTTAAACAGAACCACAGAGAAACCAAATTTCAGCAATAATAAAAAGAAAAACGAACGACAGAGATATCATAGATGTTTAACATACTGTGTTCAACAGCGCACTACGGTAAATCGTAAAGGAGCTTTGAAAGATGTCAAGGCGTTCAGAGAAGCGGTTGTAGCAATTCTGTATTCTGCGCACTGGAGAATGATTGGAGTTGCGCGCAGCGGTCAAGAAAGGGCGATGCGACCTGGTGGGCCTCTGTGGAACACTAAACTCTAAACAGTTAAGCAGGTCTGCGCAAGAAAGGTCACCATGAACAATTTTGTGAAGAAATGTAAGGTCTGCACGCATACGTCTGCAGGTCAACGAAGGGATGGAAGTAACTATGGGTAAGTCAGAATCAGGATGAAAACTGTGATTGTGATGACGGTGCTTAAAGGAGCCATGAAGAGAAAACAAAAGTTTGTTTTATTCGAAAGATTAGGTGTTTCATAGTACCCCAAGCGCTTTCCCGGAAGCAAATGATTCTTTATTCACTGAGAAATAAGGCAATTTAAGCCAAAATTTTAAATCTCCCGCTAAAATTGCACATTTGGTGACGTGAGCAATGGTGTCACACGGGCCGGTCCATGAAACAGATACTTAGTATGTCGACTCCATATAGCACCCACACGCGGGAGTCGACCGAGACGGCGGCCATTTTAAAAATGCTAGTAAAACCTAGTGCACCCGCAGCCCTAGTCATGGAATCGCCTGATCCGGAGAACAAAACACTCGCCGAGGAGCTCGGGCTTGCATTTAACAACCTCACACCACTTGAACGCTCAACGCTTCTAAGTGCACGAGCGGCAAGAGTTGTGGGATACGCGGTGGACGGGAAAGCGACCATTCCGCGATAGCCACAACAGACGAACGCCCTGCCGTCGGCACCGCTGCCTCGTCAGCGCCGTCGCCACGGACGAATACAGACTGGTACGTATGTGCCGTATTTTTATTACGGTTAATAATAGTTCAACTTCAGTAGCAGTATCGCTTATGCCAGTTGGCCGGTGTCGTGTATGGAAAGCCGTTCGCGCGAGCTCTCTGCTTCGACCAGAAAGATACGAGCGTCAATGCGCGGTGTTTACGGCATTTTTCCTCCAAGGTCAGAGCGCCTCGAACCCGAAAATTCGTCTGCGCGACGGCGAGATGTCGAGCTCGGCCAGGCGGTTGTTTCGTACGCATTGGCGCACACGCTTGCGTGTTCGTTCGGAACTTCAACCGTTTACTCCACCGTTCTTTGTCATAAAAAGAATGTGCAGTATGTTTCACGGGCATTTAGCTCGTTATGCAAACTGTAAGCCCTGCCTAACATGCGTTTGCTTTTGCCGGCCTCCGCCAATCGCAGAGCTTAGCCCATGTGACGGCATAGGTTCTGTTGCGGGAAATGAGCTGGTGGGTCGCATGACCATTCCCGTTTTTCCTAATTATGTAGCTTATTTGAGCGAAGTTTGCGTTATAAGTGGTGTCGTTATGGTTCTAACGAGGCAATCTTTCGAATGAACCAAACTTGTGTTTTCTCTTCATGGCTCCTTTAAGTTTAAGCGAACTTCGAAGTTCTTTAGAGAACCAATGGGGAAATTTGGAATGAACAGGCATATAACAAGGGATGTACTTTTCCATGCCACTCCTGACAATTTCGGTAAAACGTCGAACCTGTTCGTCAACATCATTGACATCAAAAACACTAGACCATTCAGCAGATGAATAAAAGTGATAGAGCCCAACAAATAATAATAATAATAATAATAATAATAATAATAATAATAATATAATAATAGTCAACCTTTATTTTCGGTGCCTAGGAACAACCCTAGGTACTGGTACACCATAACAAAGCATTCATAAAAACAAACAAAAATCGAGACGACACAACACACAAAACCATATGTATGACAGAAACAATAAGGTAGAAACAGTTACATAAATGTCAGAAAACAAAGCAGCAAAAAAAAAACAGAAAAGGAAAACAGGAAGCCTAGTGTTGCAAGCCACGACACTCGGCCAGCGAAACGTTCAAGGCACGTGAAAAATAGGAAATATACAAACAAATACACAATGAACATGACAGAGATAGATAATACGCATAAAAACGAAGAGTTTGTCACAAAATATTGGGAAGTTTCAAAGTGAAAAAAAAAGTTCAGCGTTACAAGCATGGAGCTCAAACTTACAGAAATTCAAGCAACACAAAACCAGGAAAAGTGAAAAACAAACAAGCAAGAACATGATTTCAGAAAATAAATACGGCATATAAATTTGGATTGACATAAAGGCACTTAAGCTACAACAATTTTCAAGTCATTAGAGAACAAGGAAAAATAGCTCTGGATTATATCAAGACGATCGAAATACTCATTATATGCACATTGTATTCTTCAGATGGACGAGCGTTGTCTACTTAAAGAATCTGTTCTGAAAGTTCGAAATGTTGGGAAAAGTTTGTTCGGCAAGTTCACATTGATACGTGTAATCAAGTCATCACACAAAATATCACCATGAAGAAGTTTATAAAGAAAGATAATACCAGCTCGCATTCGTCGACACCAAAGGGAAGAATACTTTTCAGAAAAGACTTGATGCCGTTTGCGTCTTCTTGAACATGACGGAAACGGTGCTTAAAGATAGAAAGGAACTTATTTTGAGCCCTTTCGATACGGTCAATATTGGACTTGCAAGTTCCATTCCAAACAGCAGACCCGTATTCGAGAAGAGGTAAGCAGAGATCCCAATACAACTTTAAGAAAGGAAGATGACCTTTAAACTCTCTAGAATATCTGCAAACAGCACCCAGACATCGAAGAGAGCGTCGGGTAATTTGTGTAATGTGGGAAGAGAAAGTCAGAGAAGAATCAAACAGTACTCCCAAGTCCCGAATTTCGTTCACCCTCGGCAGTGCAGCGCTTGCAATTTTATAAGAGTATTGCAGCTGTTGAGTTTTTCTACTATAGGAAACAACTTTGGTTTTTGAAGGATTCAAAATTAGGTCATTTTTGTACACCAACGATGAAATGACACGATATCAGCCTAAAGAGAATTACAGTCCTGAACGTTACGCACTTCTCTAAAGATTTTCATATCATCAGCATACAACAAAAAAGAATTTTGAATGGCAGAAGCAACATCATTAATGAAAATGGAAAAAAGAAGGGGATCCAGAACGGAGCCTTGGGGTACGCCACTGGTTGCTTTGTACCTAAATGACGTTTGACCGTTAACACTTACATAGCAATATCGCTCCTGGAGGTAGGAACGTATAAGACCCACCAAAGAAGCGTGTACATCTAACAGAATGAGCTTGGCAAGCAATTACGAGTGGTTTACTACGTCAAAAGCCTTGATCATGTCACAGTAGACAACATCAAGCTGGCTTCTACCAACGATTGCTGGGACAGCCTGCTCCATGAAACACGCGAGGTTTGTGGAAGTTGAACGACCACGCATAAAGCCATGTTGATTAGGAATGAGGGCGTGTTTAAGTGAGAAAGACAAGAACGTATGAAGAGATAACTCGAATATTTTAGTGGCAGAACAAAGGAGCGAGACTGGCTTATAGTTTATGGCGTGTTTTTGGACCTGACTTGAAAACAGGGAATACACGTGAGATTTTCCATGAGCGAGGGAACGTGCCAGAACGGAGACAGTTATTAAATATTGAAGTGAACACATGAACGAATATATTTTCATATTGTCACGAAGCCAGAGACGACGAAGTTGTCTTGAAGGAAAACACGTTTATTGGAGCGAATTTGTGCTCCCCTAACAACTCAAAGAATACACAGGCGGCGAAGCAGCAGTCAACAAAGTGACATGTGCGGGCGAGCGTCGACGATCGGAATGCCGTGGCGTCTTCTCTGCATACTTAATCTTTAGGCGCGAGTGTTTCTGGAACCGTCGATTTACACCCAGAACATTGGAGATCAGAGAAGATTATTCTGGGCTAGTGACGTTAAGACGAAACAGTCTGCTTATCTGAATGAGATAGCCCGTGCGGCATAAAGATAAATAATGCAAGACGCGCTTCGCTTGACACAGATAACAGAGCCGGGCATGGCCGGGCAGTAAAAAACAAGCAATAAATAAACAAACAAACGCATACGTGGTTCGCGGCAATGGTTCGCGGCAATATGTCTTTAGAATGGCAGCAGGAATATGCATCTGGCCCACAAGAAAGTGAGGGCTTTAGCCGCTTGAGGCTGGTCCGCACAATGTTCTCATCCAGTTCTCATCTCAATCAATCAATCAATCAATCAATCAATCAATCAATCAATCAACCTTTATTTTTAGTGCCCAGGAACAACCCTAAGGTCTTGGTGCTGGCACACCATATACAATACATTATTAAAAGAAACGTAAGACAGCACGGCACAACATACAAAATCCCCGATATGACAGAAAAGCAAAAAAAAAAAACAGCGTTGCAAGCTATGGCACTCGGCCAGCGAAACTTTCAAGGCACTTGAAAAAGGAAATATACAACAAAATACACAGTGCACATGATGGAGACAGAATGTACATATAAAACGAGAGTTTTGATTTTTGAAAAGTCACACTGCAATAAAGTATTACCCTAAAACGAGCGATCCTTTGCGATGTCCCATCTTGTCGAGACACACAGCAAACAGAGCAACAAGTTTGACAGAACAATAGCGAAAAAAAAACAATGGCAGGAGTATAGACATAAATGATCAGACCAACAAATCGCAGAGATAATAAAAATGATGAATGAAACAACCAATTAATTGTTTATTAGTGTGTCAAGAACGATGTGCTGGTGCGGAAAGAAAGAAAAGTGTATATCTCAGAGAAATGTAGAAAATAGCATTGTATAGTCTGAACGAGAATGAGACACTTTGAGATACACACACGCCGACACACGCACATGACCCGAGCACAAGGCATTGCAATCAATGCATAGCAATAAGACACTGCTGACTGCCATGGAGACTACAAGTGTAATACAACAAGGCATGATTAAAACTCTGTACACTGAAACATGCAGACCGGAAAAAGATATTAGCTAAAGATCACGCCACAATGAAGGCATAAAACTTAGATACACAAGTGAATATCGAAACAATTAGCATACATACATAGTTAACCGACCCCGGCAGCATAAAGTGTGTGAATGGACGTTACATACTAGGGCAAGCAAACTACTCCTGGTTTGTCAAGCGACGCAGTTTCTTACAGAAAGCTGGAAAGGGACGATGGAATACGTCTAAACTTTCTGCGTGCATATTGTATATGTGCAGAATGCGTCCCACGGGACTCTTGACACGGGCAGAGACATGAAACGGTCTAGGTGCCCTGGTGTTGCCTGTCGGGGTTCTCAAATTTATGGCACCCAGCAACTCTGTACAATCAATGAGGCTGTGGACCAGTTTGTACAAGAATAAAAGGTCAGCCTTGGCCCTCCGACTGTGTAATGGGTCCATTACAAGCAAGCTGGCGTCATCAACACCAGGATCATCTTTAGCCTTCGCAGTAGCGTACCTATGCTTAGTATTGAGAGAAATAATAATAATAATAATAATAATAATAATAATAATCAATCAATCAATCAATCATGTTTATTTACGTGCCCAGGAACAGCCAGAGGCCTGAGTGCTGGCGCACGGGTAGTTACATGAAAACAAAATACAAGAAACATATAGCAAGAAACAAACAAGCGACAAGACACACACTAATTGAAGTAGTGAAAATGACAGAAATAAAGCACAGGCGGAGCCTGGGTACAGGTAAAAAATTAGAAAAGAAGATGCCTATGTTGCTCTGCCCGTCGTAAAGGCCACACGACAGGCAGAGCAACAAAGTTTGACAGTAATACAACAAAAACAACGGCAAGAGTGTAGAGACAAATGAAAAAACGAACAAATGACAGTAAACAGTTTCAAAAATAGGCAACTATCAGTTGGATAGACACAACCGCAGAGAAATCAAATTCCAGAAAAAAAAGAACGACAGACATATCATAGGTGTTTAACATACTGTATTCAACAGCGTTGTACGGTAAACTGTAAAGGATTTCTGAAAGATGTCAAGGCGTTCAAAGAAGCGGTTGTAACAATTCTGTATTCTGCGCACAGGAGAATGATTGGAGTTTCGCGCAGCGGTCAAGAACGGGCGATGCGACCTGGTGGGCCTTTGTGGTACACTAAACTCTAAACAGTTAAGCAGGTCTGCGCAAGAAAGGTCGCCATGAACAATTTTGTGAAGAAATGTAAGGTCTGCACGCATACGTCTGCAGTTCAAGGAAGGGATGGAAGGGACTATGGATAAGTCAGAATCAGGATGAAAACTGTGATTGTGATGACGGTGCTTAAATATGGATAAAAACTTCTTCTGCACACGTTCTATTAATTCACTACTAGATTTGGAGATGCCGTTCCAGGCAACAGAAGCATATTCTAACTGTGGTATACATATTGCATTGTAGAGCATTACAAATGGATCTGGAGAAGAGAATTCCTTTGTAATCCGACACACATTTCCAAGGCTTCGGAGTGCTCGCCGGGTGATGAGCCTAATATGAGGAGAAAAAGAGAGGGTACTGTCGAAAAGCACCCCTAGGTCCCTAATCTCCTCAACCCTTTGCAGAGGAGCTCCCTCAATACTGTAGGAAAACAGCAGACGGTGGGTTTTCCGGCTGTAGGTGACAACCTTTGTTTTAGTGGGGTTTAAAATTAGGCAGTTTTTCCTGCACCAGACCGATAATTCCGACACATCCCTCTGCAAGGCACAGCAGTCCTGAACACCGCTAATGTGCCTAAATAGTTTGACATCATCAGCATAGAGAAGAAAAGAAGAGTTTGTTAACACTGTTGACACATCATTGATAAAGACAGAAAACAATAATGGACCCAGCACGGAATAATAATAATAATAATAATAATAATAATAATAATAATAATCAATCAATCAATCAATCAATCAATCATTTATTTGCGTGCCCAGGAACAGCCGGGGGGGCCTTTGTGCTGGCGCACGGAAACAGAAACACACGAAACATAATGTACACATCTCTCAAATACAAAATAAAATACGAAAAAAACGAAAGGATAGCTTATGTTGAAGTTACGGAATGAAAGTCATTTAAGTGCATAAACTCAAGGATAAAAGACAAATGCAGAATAAGAAAAGTTGGCAGTTACGCCAATACAAACTCACAGACATGTTTGCGAAACAGAGTAGGACAATCATTAAATATATCAAGGTAATCCGAGCACCGATTGTACGTGCATTGCAGTCGGCACACAGGGCACAAGACACGCAGACAATTGGAATTGCAAAAGGTATCATGTTTCCTGGTCCACTTTTGCGGCACATAAAGACGAACATGTTGTAGAAGCTCACCACAAGACACTATGCCGTGCATAATTTTAAAGAGGAAGAGAATATCAGCCTTGTTCCGCCTGGAAGTTAAGCATGATAGCGTCAATGAAGAGGGCGATCCAGGGTTATAATTACTACTATCGCCAAAGCGATGGTTGAAGATAGATATGAACTTATTTTGGACTCTTTCTACAAGCTTACGGTAATAATAATCGCAGTCATTACCATCATGTGGGGCGCAAAAATATATTTGCCATGGGGGCCGTCCTGTCAGTTATGCCACTGATAAAAGTGCGACCTCTGGCCTCGGTACCCTCTCCTGAAGAAGAGAGAGCGGCAGCGTGAGGACAGCGGCGACCGTATCCACCCGTTGCCCACATGTGTGGAGGGTGTGTGCCATGACTCGCTCTTTTTTGTTGTTTTTTTTTCCACAATGCTCCCTTTCAATACAATTTTGAAAAATGCGAGCCACAATTCCTGGACAATCTCGACAGTTTCGAAAATAATTTCGCTGTTTTGTAACGAGAAATAAGAAGGAACGCTTTACAACATCTGCAACAGGGCAACTTTATTTGCCATCTTTATGGTTCGTAAGCAACATTACGCAAGAATGAAAACACATCTCGCTGTTCTAGGCACCTTTTAGTATTTAAAAAGGACGCAAATGGTCAACAGTGCAGCCGTAACAGAAAATCTGTGCTTACTGTGAGGTCCAAGAAGCTTAGTTCACACACTGCAAACCTGCTTGTCACTTTGCGAGCCTAGCTAAACATGAGATGTTGATTGTACTGCGCGCGTTAGCAATTTAATTCACAAGTTCACTTGTGACGAAGGCTTAAATAAGTGATCCGACACCGTTGTTCATCAAACCTACAGTCGCGAAAATTTCATTAAACTAAAGCTGCGCGCGAAAGACCCTTTAGAACGGTTGCATTTATATCTCTGCGCTGGTTAAAATTCAGTAATTTTATGTTGCCCTTCGAACAGAAAAAAAAATATTGTAAGCTCTTTGAGAAGATGTCGGGGCAGTTAAGTGGTGTTACCATTTCATGGCATCCCACAAATGCAAGACTGCGTCATGCTACCGATGAAAGTGATTGAAACTACTGTTGTAAACTAAATTCCAGAGATCGAGGCTTTCTTATTTTTTCTATTTATGCCTTTATTCAAGGCTCAAAGCCATAGTCTGGAAAGAGCGAGCTTGCTACGAGCCACGGCGTACAAGTTCATTGTAATTATTGCGACCTTTCTGAGATTCCCGATGGGTCACCGCTTTTTTGCCGTAATAATGAAAACTCATTGTCGCTTTCATGCTATACATTGAACATCACATCACATCCCTTTATTACCTTAAAGAGCCCCTACAGGGGGTATTACATAAGGGGTGGAAAACAGATACAACAAATGCAATACATAGCAGCATCGATAACGCCATTGCTCTTGCAACCAGCATCAAACAAGCTAAGTATCGGCGGAACATCATCATTCCCGTGTTCCTGGACATCAAACCAGCCTATGACTGCATAGCGCATGATGCTATTCGCTCGGCTATGAAGTCTTCAGGAATAGGAGGCCGCATGTATGCATAGCTATCAGACTATCTCTCCGATAGGTATGTATACATGTCAACACACAGCGGTGACTCAGCACTGTACAGAACGACTCGAGCTGTTTTCCACGGCGGGGTGAAGCCCCACGCTGTTCAACATCTCCATTATAGGCCTGGGAAAATGCTTGCAGCAGTCGGTTGAAATCTCCTTGTACGCGGACGACATCTGCACATAGAGCTCTGGCCGTAACAGACGTGTGTACGCTCGAGACTGCAGCGAGCAATCAACTCCATTGCATCGTTCTTGGCAGCGCGAGGAATGGAAATTCTTCAAGCAAATGTGCTGCGTTGGCTTTTACGAAGCGGGACCTCACGCACTACCGGCTCACTGTTGGCGGCAATGTCATCCCATACCTTCCCAGCTATAGGTTTCTGGGGGTGACATTCGACAGGTCACTCACCTGGTCACCTCGGCGGTTGCTCCGTTAACTCTCTCCTTCGGCTCTACGAAGCGCTCTTCGTTGGCCTCATACTCTACAGCATCGCCGTTTTGGTCCCTCTATCTAAAAGAAATTTCAAGGCTCTAGAGTCACTGCAAGCACAGATCTTGAGGACTTGCATTGGTGTTCCGAAAACCGCTTCTTGGAACACTGACGGAGTGCCGACGCCTGTCACCCTTGGCTCTCGGCACGCAGGAGCTTCTCCGCGTGCGACTGTGTATTGTGGCCAGGCAATGTGACCACGCTTTAGGGCCAAGTTTGGTCACTGAAGTGTGCGACTTCCTGCCGCAGCATTAATTACCAGCCGCCAGCACTTCATCTCTACCCTCCCTGGGTGTTCCCGCCCATGAAAATAGTGACCACGGTGCCCGGAATTACATGTACACAAGGAGCATATTCCACCTGCCGCTTTACGGTTTTTTGCTCTTGAATATATGTACAACACATACGGATGTCATACACACCTGTACACTGACAGATCGGTGTCATCCACATCATCCACTGTCGCAGTGTGGGTACCTTTGTCACGCACCCCCGCTAAGCCACAAAACATCATCTACGGCTGCCGAACTTGCAGCTCTGCGGATGGCCTTGGCTCACATCATCGAACAGCCGGCACACGTGTGGGCCATCTTCACGGACTTTCGGGCTGCACTGCAATGTGTGGCGTCTTTCCCCAAATATCAGCTTGTGCTTGATGTACAAGCTTTGCATCTTCAAGCTCTGCAAGCGCACCATCAAATAGCACTTCAGTGGCTCCCTGCCCATTGACTGGAAATGTGAAGGCGGACGTTGCAGCATCCACAGCGCATGACCAACGTGGGTCAAAAATACCGGTACCATTTTCTCGCAAAGATGCCTGAGCCCTTGCATCCAGTGTGACATGGAACATGCAGCAATCGCTTTGGGCAGACGCATCCCGTCATTACGCGCCTCTCTACTCTATCGACCCGCATTGTAATTTTAAGATGCCGCCTGGACTATCCAAGCATGATGAAGCAGTACTGCACCGCATGCGGTTTAACGTCGCCTACACGCGGTACTACTGCTACAAAATCAACCAGTCCACCTCGCCTCTGTGCCTACAGTGTGGTGTGCGTGAAGATCTGCAACACCTCATTTGTGACTGTGCGCGCTTTAGTACACAAAGAGTGTCTCTCGCAGTGTCCCTGGGCCGGCCGCTTTCCGTATACGACTAGAACTGAGGGACGTATTAGGTCCTTGGAATTCTTCCAAACGTGCCGCTCGCGCAACAAAAGCCTTATTGGCGTACCTAAAAGACACAAGTCTTGATCAGACTTCGTAATTAGTTAAAATCATATGTACTCCTCTTCATCATTATAATCATCATCGACATCGCATTAATCTGGCGTAGCAAGCCAGGCAGCTTAGCTCGGCTGACATCGCCAGTTTTCATTCTCTTTCTCTCTCTCTCTCTCTATGCAGGATGGGTATAAATACAAACAGAGGTAACAACTTGCAGAAAGAAAAAAATAAAAAAGAGGGAAGCGAGAATCAGGAGTACAAAAAATAACACGCTTGAGTATTCAATGTGAAAAGAAGCGCGTGACATCTTGTGAAAATGTTGAGTGGCACGTAATGGTGGCAAGCTCAGCGGAAAGGCCATTCCAGTCGGAGGCTGCGCGAAAAAAAGAATGAGGCAGCAAATGTCGTCGTATAGGCACGCGTGGTAGGACGACATGAAAAGAATGAGCGGTGCGGCGAGATATGCGGGCAGGACAATGTACTGATATGCGGGCGGGCACAATGTACTGTGATAGAACTTGTGGAACAAAATGAGGCTGGCAATGCGGGGACGAATGTTGAGGTTTAAAAGACCAGATTCTTGTTTACAGGATGAAACGCTTGTGTGGTATGAATATGACGAATTGAATGAATCTAGCTGCTCGATTATGGACGGATTCAGCTAGTGCGTCGGTTAAGTATGCTTGATGAGGGCTCCAAATAGACGACGCGTATTTAAGTTGAGAGCGAATTAGAGATGTGCATGCTAGCTGTTTTAAATGCGGGGCGCATGACGTAGGTGTCGTTTTAAAAAAAACCAAGCGATCTGTTTGCTGATTAAATGATGTTGGAAATATGCGCGCGCCATGAAAAATCGCTGCTCAAAGTGACTCCCAAGTACTTATAAATGCTGACATTTTCCACCGGAACGTGACCGATTTAATAAGAATAGATGAGGGGGCTGCGGCGACCGGCCCTTTGCATTTTTTAGGGTTTAATGTCATGAGCCAACAATTGCACCAGTCCAGCACATGGTTAATATCATCTTGCAATTCGACCTGGGCAGATATGTTAGTAATGGTACGGTATATAACACAATCGTCTGTGAACATACGAATATTGCTGGATACATGCAGAGGTAGGTCGTTGATGTATATTAGGAACAATAAGGGGCCGAGAACAGATCCTTGCGGGACGCCTGATGTTACTGACAGAGGGTAAGAGTTATGCCCATTAACTGTAACAAATTGGGAACGATTAGTAAGAAATTCTCGGATGCAAGTAAAAATTTTAGGGTCTAAGTTCAATTTCGAAAGTTTTAACATTGTACGGTACTTTGTCGAATGCCTTTGCGAAATCCAGAAAAATGGTGTCAGTATAGTATTCAACCAATGCGTCCTGCCGGTGATGACATACGGAGCGGAAACTTGGCGACTTACTAAACAATTAGAAAGCAAGCTTAGGTCTGCTCAACGTGCCATGGAGAGAATAATGTTAGGAGTAGCGCTTAGGGACAGAAAACGAGCTACTTGGATTAGGGAGCAAACTCGGATAGATGATATCATAGTCCAGGTTAAGAAAACGAAACGGACTTGGGCTGGCCATGTAGTACGACGAACAGACAAGAGGTGGACCTCGAGAAATTTGGACACCGCGAGACAGGACTAGAAGAAGAGGAAGGCCATTAACTCGATGGAGAGATGAAAAAAGAAATTTCGGAGGCAAGGAATGGACACGGGCAGCACAGGAGAGAGATGGGTGGATGTCAACGGGGGAGGCCTTCGTCCTGCAGTGGACCCAAATAGGCTGTTGATGATTTGTACATTATTGTCTGGGTTAGTATGCAGGTCATGAACGAAAAGGGCAAGTTGTGTCTCATACGATTTTTTTTTTTTTTTTCTAAATCCGCGCTGTGCGGGATGAAAGAAGTTATTGGAATCCAAGAAGTGCGTGATTTCGGTGAAAATGACGTGTTCCATAAGTTTGCAAGGCACGCTTGTTAAGGAAATGGGGCGATAATTGAGCGGACATGATTTATTACCTGATTTGAAGACTGGAATGACCTTTCTTAGTTTCCAATTGATTGGTAGTCTACCTGTTGATAATGACTGATAGAACAACAGTGACAAATAAATGGCAGATATCTGTTTGGTATTTTTTTAGAAATTTTGAGTTTATATCGTATGATCCCGCTGAAGAACACAGTTTCAGTGAGGAACCGACAGTTTAGTTGAGGAACCGAACTACAGCATACTTACTCTCTTCTGCGCTTTCCATGCTCACATACGGCGCGAATAAGGCACGAAGCGCGCCCACAGTGTGCATTCCTCCGGGCCGCTCAGCGGAGCATCCACACTGGCAGCGCGACACTGTCGCAACCTACAAGTCGATCTCGCGGCGAATACCCGCATGCATGCTCCACCGTTCAACCATTGTCGTCGCTTGACTTCCCCGGAAAAAGACCATGATGGCTTTTCTTCCTAATTTTTTTTTTTACCTTGCTTCTACGTTTGTGACTTCCACATACCGGGTGCAGTCGCTGTGACTGCGGTATCGAGTCTCTGCCACTCCGTAGTGGTGGCGGTGGTGGAGGTAGCTTTGCAGCATCAGGCGCTGTTAGCCTGCCAAGATGTCCCGGCAATTGCTCTGCCCGAGCGCCACCTAATGAGTCCATATTACGGTCATTTCACCACGAGTCTGCCAGTACCGGCTCCTATAGAAGCTAAGAAAACGGCGCGGGGCCTCCCTGTGGGGCATCCACTGTTTCCTTGCAATGGGAAGACGATGGGAGTGTTGTGTGCGGGGCTGCAAACACACTAAATTGTGGCGCAAATCCCCTAGCACTGCACGTGACGTACACAGAGGCGACCGCACGAGGCCCACTTAGAAAATATCGCATACCCTCGTGCTTTGTATGCAGCGTGCATCAGAAATACGTGCCCCCTACAGCCTGGGACCGAACCTTCGGCCTCAAAAATAGCAGCACAATGCTTTCGCCACAACTACAGCTTGGCGAGTTCAAACTGTCCTGCATTCCCTTCAGCGGCAAGCTCGAGTCAACCAGAGTTAGACCACACAAGGCAGTAGTGCGCAGAGCCGCACCTCTGCCCCTGGCAGGTGAAGCGTGGAGCAAATGGTTTACGCCGGTAGTGTCTGTGAGGCCTCTCCATACCTCCTGCCTTAGGGCTGTTGCACACGCTCATTTACACCAATGCGGAGTTTTCGATAGGGCTCTCGGTATTGTCCGTGATTTAGTTCAAACTGAACATTGTACTGCGGCCTTCCAGCTTTGTAGCCCAGTAGAACTTGTTTGCAGCGCTGGTGTTGTCATTTGTGTCTCCCTCGCCCTTGTCTCCGTTGCTGCGCATCGTCCCAACTTATTTAACAGCATATTTATGCTAAATATATTATGTTTTTCGCACTTCTGTTGTGTCCCTTGGTTAAATGAAGCGAGGAATATCCATCAGCTCAGCTTGCTCAGTGGATTCAGCCTAAAGTGTACCATTACAAAATACCATGGCCAACAGCAGCACTTCCTCCTTTTTCGTCAGTGCGGAAGAAAGGGGAGGGTGGTGCAAACGCCTTCAAATAGGTAACACTCAACATCACAACGCGCTCTCCCACTGCCAAGCAGGCTTTCCGATACTCCAGGCCGCGCAGGTTGAGTGGTGAATTATGGCTAGCGGGGAGAGCTGACGGCACTCCGCTAATTCTGCCCCGCACGGTCATAAACTTTTGTCAAATGCCGTTCCTCCCGGCGAGTGGCGCCCTTCCCCCGGCTCCAATGTGCGCCCAGCGGTAGCGGCACCCTACTTATGTGGGCGAAACCACCGCGGGGGAGAACCAAAGGGCACTCTGCAAAGAAGGCGTGTTCCGCGCTCCCCGTCCACGCAGAGCAGCCCAAGGATCAGCAGTTCCCCCCGCGCCGCTTTGTGCGAATCCCGGAACACCCCCGGCGGTCTCTTCTTACCGCGCGTTTTTGCCCGCGCGGCACACGCCGACTCTCCCCCCTCTCCTTCACCCGCTACGGCCGCACTTGTTTGTGCTGCGCCCAGACAAAAGCGGTAACCTTGACCGTGCTACCTAACCCGACCTGTGCACCATCTGAATGCCGCGACCCGCTGCGCACTCCGCAACGGAGGCTCTCCGGCAGAGGAAGCGGACTCCATGCGCGCCGCACCCCGCCAACTCGCCGCCGCGCGCTGTGCAAAGGCGAGCAGAAGCAGGAGTTGAAGTTGTGGTTCGCTCTTCCAGATGGCGCCACCAGTTGCGTGTGGCGGTTGAGACCGAGAGAGTAAAGTAAATTCGGTAAACGAACGAAGCGAAAAGCACCCGTCCTCTGATCTCCGCAGTCTAGGGTCTGCGTCCCCACTTCATCCGCTTTCTGTCACACCATGCCAGCTTTCGATAAAGCGGGAAGAACAGTCGTCGATAGTGCCGCAAAGGGTTCCCTCTTGTTTGTCAAGGCGGTAGCGCGTAACTGCGACTTAACGATTGTTTGACGCCACTGCGTTGAGCACGCGTTGAGAGCTCGAGTCGCATAAACGCCATCGTCTGTGGCGTGGCGCGAAAATTCTGATTGGCGAATAGGTTAATGATGAATGCGGGTCTGTTTCCATCCGCCGCGAAGTTCGCCACGTGGCGCTGCAATCCTTGTTCGTCTAAGGTCCCTGAAATAACTTGTTCGTCTAAAGGGACCTTATGTTCGTCTGTGTAGGTTGCGGGCCCGTGCTCAGCCGCCGGAAGGGGACTCGTGCGCGCTGGTGGTAGCCTTAGAGTTATTGTATGAAACTCTATGGTGAGGTGGCTAGAAGAGCGATGAATGCGGTGCCGTGTACCGGTACGGGGCTCTCCTCAGAGCCATCGTTTCTTACGAGAGAGAATAGCGCATTGTGGCCGTTGGTTTTTTGGCAGGAACTAGCAAGTTTAACAGGATGGAAAGTTGGGCGAGTTGGTGTTGCTTCATCTTGAAAACAGGCGCGGAATAACGTTGACTGATAAAAGAAAATACGTTGAGTGAGCGCGTCGTCCTGTGTGTTGCTTTTCTCAGTCAACGTCTTTCCGCGCCTGTTTTCAAGAGGAACTAGCAAACACCATGGCACGTGGACCGGCAAGACTTGTTTACAACGTTCCCGAGCATGCAGCCTCGTTGTCATGACGGCTTCAATAAAATCGAAGTCGGATCGCAAAAATGAAAAAAAAAAAAAAAACGCTCACGCGAAACTCTGTGTTCCCAACTACAAATAAACACCTGCCTCGCCCACTAGATGAGTGCGCTAATTTCGAAGTCTTGCAGGTCACGTTGTTTCACAGTTGAAAACTGAATTTGACTTTTGTAGACTCCTACGCCTGTTCGGACAATACACCCACCTGTTTGCCATATGGGAATAGGTGGCTGCGCCCCTCATCAACGTTTTTATAGCAGGAACGAGCGACGCGCAGGCAGCAAGGGCGCAATCGATTGCCATTGAGCAAAGAACGAGCGGGATCAGCATCGGTGCATCCTTCAGATAGCTGGCCAACGTTACTGGACCTAGACACGCTGGCTGCGGCTGCGTCCGTCGTCACGGGGTGCGAGGCGCTTGCATGGTGGCCCATTTCAGAGCCGTTCAATAGGCGGAGTGTTTGGCGGCGTGCCCGCGGCTACGCGGACTTCCTTTCGCCTTTCCTCCGGGCGCCGCTGGAGATGGGGCCCGTTTCGGCAGCGCCTCCGCCGCGCTGCACGGAAACCGGCTGGTGCGCCGGAGGGTCGCCTCTTTGTTCTTCGCAGCGCTGGAACAGGCCGAGAAGGGGACCTTCGTTCTCTGACGCGGCCTTTGCTCCCCTCCAGCCGTACTTGGCCACCCCTAGCCGTCCTTAACCAGCTGGCCGTGGTTCTTCTGACGGAAGAATACCAATAGATCTTGGTGTGACCGCAAATAAGGTCTCGCTCTCTCTCTTGGCAAATATAAGCAGTTGTCGCTGCTTCGCTGGTCTCTCTTGTGTCGTTTTTTGTTCCCTTCACCCATATGTTGGGGGACTTATTCCCCACTGAAGGAGCGCGATCGATCCACACGACATTGCTGCTGCGACTGCGCATGCGCGGCAACCCCATCGATTTTTCGGTGGTGGTTCCGCGGCGAGGTTGGGCCCTTTTTTGTTGCTTGTCCGTATTTGCGAGTGTGTGTGCCCCTGAGTGTCTGTTTTTTTTTTTTCTCTTTATTTTTTGGGGGGCTCTCGGCGTGAAAACATCGAATGTAAACAGGGAAGGGCGCAAATGTACTCGGCTTTTCCGGGCCATTTGGCTTGGCGCAGACAAAAAGAACAGAAAGAAGAAAAAGAGGAGAAGGGTGAAGCCGTGATGTCGCGTTCTCGTTCTAGCTTCCTCTTGTCTGCGTGTGATAGAAACGTGCCGTTTAAAATACATTAAGGCGCTACTTACTTTCTATTCTTTTTTTCACTCATCTTCGAAAACGAATTCCTGTGAAGCACCTGTCGATCATTCCTGCCGCTGCCTTTCCGTATTCTTTTTTACTTGTGCTTTCCAGCTTCGCACAAAGCTTCATGGCACTGCTCGCTGGCACCTCCGCAAGAGGGGCGCGAAAGATCGCCTTTTAGGTACCGAGCACCTTAGGACCGCACAATGTCCGTTAGCGACCGTGCGCATAGCATTTACAATCGCAAAAAATCACACAGCCACCGGCAGGATTCGAGCCTGCGTCTTGTATACCAGACAGAGCTGCTGAGGTAGTAGAAATTATGGGTGTAGCCCGAACCCGTTTGAACCCGTCCCGCTTGAACCCATTCCCGAAACGCCCTTCCCGTTTGGCCCGTCCCGTGTGCGTCCGTTCCCAAAACGCCCTTCCCGTTTGACCGCTTTCTGTTTAAACCCGTTTCCAAATCGCCCTTCCCGTTTCAACCCGCTCCCAAAACGCCCGCCTCAAATAGTTCAGGTAAGCGTCTGAGCTCGCTGTGCGCTTTTAGCCCTCCAAAATTGTGCTGGGCAAGGTAGTCTAGGTTACTGAGTAATGACTACAACATATTTTACTAATTTCTTGCCTAAATACTTAGCGCAGGGGCAAATTATATTTTACCTTGACTCTAACTCAACTCGGTAGATGGCGACACCGACATGTTTTCTTTTTAAAGCTCAACATGTGATGGCTACAGTATTCGCAAAACAACTACAGTTATTGTGAACGCTTCACCCAAAAAGTGAAATATTCAAGCATTTTTAAACGAAAGCAAATAGATATGAGCAACAAGATTATGCGGGATTTGTTTTGAGACTAATTCATCAGATGTAGCTTCTTGCAACGTTTTTAGATTAGGGCTACTTGCGCCGCGGCGGCCGGATTACGCATAGAGTAGGCAAACTGCAAACTTTGCGCTAAAGTGTCCTACCGTTTTCAGGGGCAAACGGAAACTCCGGCTCCGGGCAACCCGGTAAATGGTGACGCAGACACGGTAACGATATGCTAAAACTCTATTATAGACGGATAACTACCTAAATGTTTGCTTTTGCTTTTTCGCGTACTGCGTGCCCGCCAATGTATTATACGTAAAAAGTACACGCAAGAGAATACAGCTTGGGGTGCTCTGAACGCTTGCATGAAAAATGTGTGCGAACCATTTCCTTCAATCAAAAATTTCAGCTTCAGACTTGAATGGCCATTCTTTTACAGACATTTGCATATAAAGTGAACGTTGGCCACGCATTAAAATGGATCGTACCACTGGCTTGGTCCATAATAGCTATCGCTTTCATGAAATATGCTTTTCTGGAGGTAGCTAGATTTGGTAATTATATTTCGCAAGATCTTTTTGCGGCGTAGAAATAAAACAGTAGCGCTGTACTACACCTAAGAAATTCATACTTGCATTTGTTAAAACACCCACCTTCATTTTCGGCAAGAGAGGTACGGACGCTACGTGTGTGTGTGTGTGTGTGTGTGTGTGTGTGTGTGTGTGTGTGTGTGTGTGTGTGTGTGTGTGTGTGTGTGTGCGTGTGCGTGTGTGCGTGTGTGCGTGTGCGTGTGTGCGTGTGTGCGTGTGTGCGTGTGTGTGTGTGTGTGTGTGTGTGTGTGCGTGTGTGCGTATGCGGTTGCATTCGTATATGCAACCGTGGGGATCGGAACCATCACCGCTGCCGCGTAGTACGCATGCGAGCAAGACGTTCCAAACCGCTCGACCAACGCAGAAGCAGATGGAAGGGTGTGGTTTCAGCTGTAATTAACCAACGCTGTACCGGGTCGGACGTAACGCAGCAACCTACGTGTTGTTTTTTAAAAAGGTGTTGTTTTAAACGTGTTGTTTTTAACCATTGCAAAAAGGTTGCAGGTAAAAGGTTGCAAAGTATGCAGGTCTGCATACTCTGGCTCCACCAGCCATAACGGTTTTTTTTTGTTTGTTACGGTGAAATACATTTTACGTAACTTCAATTTATTTTCCGGTTACGGCGGAAGCAAGTAATTTTTGACTTTCGGTTACATCGGACGTAACTCAAAACATGAGGTTAAAATACGGTTGGACGCAGCTTTAATTTAAAAAATCGCGCACGCCTCGGTCCCAGTCACTCGAGTCGAAACTTGGTTCGTTATTCGGGCAAGGGACTATGTGGGAAAATACGCAACGGGAAGGGCGTTTTGTACCGGGTTGAAGCGGCAGGGAACAAACGAGAAGGTTCAAATGGGAACGGGTTCAAATGGGAACAAACGAAATGGGAAAGGGCGAAAAGGGAAGGTCGTTTTGCGCCGGGTTGAAACGGGAGGGAACAAGCGGGAAGGATGAAATGGGAATGGGTTCAAACGGGAACCTCCCGAAATTATTCCGCCCCTCACAGCTCAGCTTTGTATACATAGCTTCGGCAAGTTAAACCCCCAGAATCACAGAGCATTACTCCTACAAATCTTTCCTCGACTCGTTCGAACTATTTGCGCTTAAATCTAGGGCACATTCTTTTTATAGCAGTCAGAATGGTGGGATAAATAGTGGAAGTTACGAAAGCACACATGAACATAAAAGTACCGATGCGTACTGCAGTTGGTACTGCGCGCACTATGCTTGTTTTAGCTGCACAGCACTGCGGCTCTTTGGGGTTGTCTCTCAGACGGCACTGGCCGATTGGCGTAGGCGACGGCGTCTTACGGGACCATATTTGTCGAGCGAGTACCATGTTTCACGAAACGATTATTTTCTCCATGAACAAAAGCAAGCCAGGTATAAACAGGGTCAAAAACAAACCAAAGGCAGAAAACAGTCCGCTGCGGTATGGTGGCGCCATCTAGGTTGACTAACGGCTTGAAGACCCGTTCTTGTGATGCCATTGCAGACATCATTAAAACACACGATTTGGCGGGAGAATCAAAATTTCACCCTAAATTTATTAATTACTCAGTGAATAAAGCGTCGTTTGCTTCCGGACAAGCGCTGGGGGAACTATAGGACACGAATTCTTTCGAATAAAACAAACTTGTATTTTGTCTGCATGGCCCCTTTAAGCAGGGCCTTTATCCACGGGGGTGCTCCGCGAGCTCGCGCTGCACGACGCAACCTACAGTAGCTTCTCAGAATAAACTACGGGAGATTCGCGGGCGAAACCGCAGGCATGGCTGCTTCAGTACATCCGTGCAACTAGAGCAACCGCCCAACTTGAACCAGTGCGCTAACGACTTCAGACTTCGACTCTTCCCCACCCCTAACCCTCCTCTACATGGTGCGAATCTACGCGAGAAATCGCTGCTGCGGCGCCGTTCGTGCGGCAAAACGATCCATTGCCACAGCTACAAAAAATGGTCGTTTTGCCGCACGAGCGGCGCCGAAGCAGCGACTTCGCAGGTAAATTCGCACCATTTAGGGGGCTTTCTTTAGAAATGTACACACTGTCACCAGTGGCACTTTTGTTGCCCTGATCAAAATATAATCTCGCTTTTTCCACCACCACTGTCAATTTTGACATATTTTCGTGTGATTAATTTTGGTGAATTAACCGCAGTACAAACTGCTCCTACGCAATATATTGACATAAAAAAACGAGTTAAGATTTGTCCCTAACAATTGAATGCGTGCAAAAATGAAAAAAAAAATTCTTGGATGACAAACAGACAATAAAATAAAATGTCCACCCGCAAGTTGTTTGTTTCCTGCTTTTCCCGTTTTTAATGTCCACTCCATGCTTTGTTAGTTTCAGACGAATCAGTTCTTTACTTTCATATTTTTTTGCTTCCATGTTTGTTGAGCATCTAAGGTTATATTTGTACTACATTTTCATATTTATTTAAGTGCTATTTCTTCTTATGTAGAGAAAATAGAAAATTGCAAGTAGTGATAGCAATTCTGCCACAATTTTCGGAACGTGCGAATACATTTTTTGATGAGATATTTTTTTTTGTTCTTGGCACTTAATAGTTATGCATTTACAGTTAATAGTTATAAATTTCAGGTAATAGTTTCAGTTAATAGTTATGCATAACATCAGTTATTAGTTATGTATTTGTATTTTTAGTCTCTCGAAAAATCATACGGAGGAGGTCGAGGTGCAATCTCAGCATTCCCCGAACGAAATCTCTAGCTACGGCCCTGGCTGTTGACAGGCTTTTAACAGCGCAGAAAAAGTAATCGCCACAAGGGGCCCTGCGGCTGCGCGCTGACTGGCGTCGCTCCGAACGCGAATCAGAGATAACGCGCTACGCAGCATTTCAGCTGCAGGGGCCCCATTATAGACTGCGCAAATTCGCAGGGAATTCGGCATGTATTTTTTTGCGTAAGCATGACGTAAGCAATCAGTGACGTGGTACATGGTGCACGTATAGCTCTTACGACGTGCAGTGTAATTTGACGCTTCGTTCATAAAGATCGCAACCAAGGTATCAAATATTGCGCATAAAAGATATAAAAACACTTGGCATGTACTATAAATATTAAAACGGTAGCTGAGGCTGGCAAGAGAAACACATTTCTGAACGGTAGCTGAGGCTGGCAAGAGAAACACATTTCTAAAGGTCAAAATTGGCGTCAACACCACAATGCGATCGAGTAACGTTGATCCAAAAGCGAGCGAAAGACGGATGTTGGGGCCCTAGGGCCCTATTCTCGACTGCACAAATTGCCGGCAATTCAGGCAATTTGCCGGAAGTCTTTTCTGATTGGCTTTCAATTTTGGTCACGTGCTTCCGGTTGACAAAACGGTTGTGTGTGTTGTCGTCATTTTGACGTTTCATGTCGTCTACGGACACCAGTTCTAAAGTTTGCCTTATTTCTCGTTACTAAAGGCGCATAATTCTTGGCCGGCAATGAAAAACCAGACTAAATGCAGCGGACATGACAACGTAAGCCTGTCTTTGCTATTCAACAACAACACTGCTTGTAATACACACCCCCTCTGTGATTGGCTCAGAAGGCGTGACGTAATTTAAACAGTTGGCGGGAACGATTACGTCATGCATTGGCAACTTTAGCCTGCGTAAAAGTGACGTAACGCTACGTAACAGCTTGAAAATGGCGGCGGTTTTTGTCACAAAATACAAGCAAAATAGGGCAAAACATTGCCCCGGCTTACGGCGCCGCGAAATGTGCGGCAATTTGCAGCAGGCGCAGTTTCGCATGCGCGCTGTTTAAAGCATGTTTCCTACCGAAACAAATTATAGTTTCAACTGCTTCGAAGTCAGCGATCATGAAACATACAAATAACATGCAGTATTTTGCTTTTATGTTTGGCAATAAAATAAAAATGATTTGTTTGGCGTAACCGCAACATAAGAGGGCAGTACAAGCCTCTCCATGACAAAGAGAACCCAATGCATGGCATTTGTCCACACTCGTCCTAGTAAGCTGTTGGGTCACATGATCGAAGTCAAGAGAAAAATAACAAAGAAAAGTGACTATTTGGTTCATTACAGCGCTGATTGCAGTCGAGCTTGACGAATGAGTGAATCGGCGACATCGGTGCGCTCCGCGGTTATCAGGCGTAGCGCTTCGCTGCTCTTATGTGTCATAGAAGCGATGGTCGCGGCCGTCTTTTTCTGTGATCACGCCATAAACTTGTAACATAGCAGCAGACGATGGCGTGGCGGTGGTGGCGGCAGGGAAGGTGATAACGCAACAAAGCTTGCATCGAAGCAGAGAGCCCAGCTGTGTTAATAAAAGCGATTGAAAGAAATAAATAGACACGGTAAAAAAATTGTGTGATGTTCTTTAGCTCGACATCCGCCTTTCGCTCGCTTTTGGATCAACGTTACTCGATCGCCTTGTGGTGTTGGCGCCAAATTTGACCTCCAGAAATGTGTTTTTCTTGCCAGCCTTAGCTACCGTTTTAATTTTTATAGTACATGCCTAGTGTTTTATATCTTTCTTGCACAATATTTGATACCTTGGTAGCGATTTTTATGAGTGACTCGTCAAATTACACTGCATGTCGTCATAGCTATAGGTGCAGTACGTCACTGATTGCTTACGTCGTGCTTACGCAAAAAAACATGGGCGAAATGCCGGCAATTTGTGCAGTCGAGAATAGGGCCCTTGAGCTAAAAAACATCACACAATTTTTTTACCGTATCTATTTATTTTTTCAATCACCTTTAGTAACATAGTTAGGGTCTCTGCTTCAACGCAATCTTTGTTGCATAATCACCTTCCCGCCGCCACCGCCGCCACGCTATCGTGTGCTAAGTTTATGGCGCGATCACATAAAAAGACGTCCGCGACCATCGCTTGTATGCATGACACGTGACGTGAGAGCAGCGAAGCGCTATGCCTGATGTCGGCGGAGCGTACCGATGTCGCCGATTCACTCATTCGTCAAGCTCAACTTCAATCAGCGCTGCAATGAACAAAAGAGTCACTTTTCTTTGTTATTTTTCTCTTGAGTTCGATCATGTGACCCTGCAGCTTACTAGGAGGAGTGTGGACAAATTTCATGCATTGGGTTCTCATTGTCATGAAGAAGCTTGTACTGCCATCTTATGTTGCGGCTACGCCAAACAAATATTTTTTTTTATTTTATTGCCAAATATAAAAGCAAAATACTGCACGTAATTTGTATGCTCCGTGATCGCTGACTTGGAAACAGTCGGAACTATCATTTCTTTCGGTAGAAAAAATGCTTTAAACCACGCGTCATGCGAAACTGTGCCTGCTGCAAATTCACGTACATTTCGCGGCGCCGAAGGTCGGTGAAATTTTTTGCCCTATTTCGCGGCAGAAGCAGCCGCCATTTGCAAGCCGTTACGTAATATTACGTCACTTTTACGCAGGCTGAAATTGCCAATGTGTGACATGTAAGTTACCGCCAACTGTTTAAATTGCGTCACGCCTTCTCAGCCAATCACAGAGAGGGCGTGACATACAAGCAGTATAAATCAACGTTTTTAGAACAGCAAAGTCCGGCGTAAGTTGTCATGTCCGCTGCATTTCGTCTAGTTTTTTTCTTGCCGGCCAAGAATTGTGCAGGTCGTAGGGAGAAACAAGGCAAACTTTAGAACTGTTGACAGTAAACGTCATGAAACGTCAAAATGACGAAAGCACACGCAACCGCTTTGTCAACCGGAAGCACGTGACCACAATTGAAAGCCAATCAGAAAAGGCTTCCGGCAATTTCAGTTCCCTGGGAATTTGTGCAGTCGAGAATCGAGCCCTAGAAGTGTGTCCGACGATGACGTGTTCATAGAGTTTCTTAGTAAGTATACTGAGATGAAACTGCTTCTGGGAATCCCTGCCGTCGTGGGGGGCTATGGGAAGACCACCGCTTCTGTCTTTCGCATGGCATGACAATTGGATTCTCCAGCGGTTTGTTTGGATTTGCTTTCTTCACTGTGCATTAACACGTCTACGAGCTACGAGGTAGCCGAAATCCTTCCTGCTCTGTGGCAGCCTTGAGCCGTGGCAACTGCGTGTTCGGTGGAAGAACAGGCAGTGCGTGATCCTACCAAGCGTTGGTCATGCCGGAGTTGAAGAGACATATGACCAAGCGGGTACTACAGGGTGGTACGACGATAATTGGAACACTTTAAAAAAATTTCCTGAGCGATCCGCTGCTCGTTTCGCGCTCAAACTTTACACGAAGGTCGCATTTTGTGGTCTATTTTGTTTAACACCGGGAACAACGACGATGCTTACCTGTTTATTCTGAAAATAAATAAAAAAAATTGACCCATCTCCCCGCGAGGGTGACTCGAGTAAATGCGTCGCATAGGGGGTGGGTGTATTGCGTTAACGTTTAGTGTTTGGGGAGTTGGTGGTAGTGAATGCGTTGTATCAGCAGCTTCTTGACGTAGTTTGAATGAGTCAAGGATATAAGCCGCGTTCGTAGCCTCCCATTCTGTGTCGGCTTTGTGGCGCAGTACCATGTACATTGCGTTCCGCCCGCAGGGTCGAGGGATCGAAACCAGGCGCCGGATAGTATTTTTTTATATAGTGTAGGGGGAGGGGTGCGGACTACGATTACGGACGTCAACGCGGGTGACATCATTTTCGACTATAGGAAAATGCGTCCGATGTGAACGTGCGAGCCAGTGCAAGCTGATCTTGGAACGGCGGCGCCACCTGGGTATGCAGAGCGAAACGGACGATGGGAATTCACGGTAGGAAAGAGCCAAATGAGGTAGCAGACGATCAGTAAATATGTCGTCCCTAGGTTACGATGATCACAAACAGTGATAATAGCTGATACCAATCACAATAAAATATTCCCACGGTTCATCGTCGCCAATAATTTGTTTCCTCACCTGCTTTCACATTTTCTGCAGAGCTCTTTGAAGTAGCTCTGGTTTTCTGATCGTCTGTATACCCCATTTCGCTCCTTCCTGCTGTGGAAGGAGCGTGAATCCCCGTCGTCCGGTTCGCTCTGCATACCCCAGGTGGCGCCGTCGTTCCAAGATCAGCTTGCACTGGCTCGCACGTCTTAATCGGCCGCCATTTTCCCATAGGCGAAAATCATTATTTTTTAATTTTTAGAATAAACGGATAAGTACTGTCGTTGTTCCCGGTGTCAAACAAAATAGACCACAAAATACAAGCTTCGTGCGAAGTTTGAGCGCGAACAGAGCGGCGGTTCACTCAGGGAAAAAGTTTAATTGTTCAAATTATCCTCGTACCACCCTGTATTCCGCCGCGAAAGCTGTAGCTGACGAAAAAAAAAAACCAAACGTACTTCGGCGAAGACAAGATACGGCAGATGTGGGCGCCTGTATCTGTCCTATCTTGTCTTCGTCCACTACTGCTTAACGCCACGTTTTCTTTTGTCTTCAAGTATGAACCAACTCGCTCAGCAACAAGTTTTGTTAAACTGTAGCTGACGGTCGGTGCTCCGGTTCACCAGAAAGGCGATGTTTTCATAGGCACGCTCAAAAACATTTCCAAGCTTTTCAACTTATTCGTTGAAATAATTGCCAAAATTAACAAAATGAGAGTCTCTAATGAGCTTCCCCCAAAATATTAGCATTGTTGTTAGCTACCCGCTTGCCCTGCAGACACAGACACAACCGTTACGGCAAAAATACGCTTTATTCCCAGCTTAGCTTTAAAACAGCCTGTTTTATTTTTCACTTATATAATAGCACACCATTTGCGTTTTTGTGGCACTGTTTGAATATGCAGCGTTACAAATAAGCGCGCCGCTGTGCTTCAAGCTTCGTGCAGTGCTCTTCTGCTTTGTGGTGGAGCCTACACTACGTGCGCCTTTCGAGCGGGCGCCTCTGTGCCGGGGACTCAGGCTTTCAGCGACAGACAACGGATCATGCCTGGGAAAGGCCGGATCGCTGGCGCCTCGCTGTCGACGTGATTCAAACTTCCACGGCGGCGAACGCGACGTGTAGATACATGCCCCGAGGACGCGGAAGCCGCCGCGGAGAAACCCTCTATCTTCCTCTCTCGGACCCAGCGTGCGCCGCTACTACCGGCCGCTCACGAACTCTGGAAAGAGCGTTGTGTGTGTCTGTACAATGTCGCGCCGTGTGCAAAAACCAAAGGGAACGCTTGTCTGACAGTTAGCACTTTGGGCATAAATAAGAGCCCCTAAGCTCTGAGGTTCATTCCTGTTGGAGCTGCGAATCAATGCTGTCACTCTGCTCGAGTCCTTTACTGTAACCTCGCCCTGTCATGGCATCGTTCTTGTCTTGCTTCGGCTCATTTCTCGCCATGAAGCAAACAAGTTAAGTTTGCCTTCGGCTTCTGGTCGTCTTCTCCAAGGCAGCAATGTTTGCTGGCCGCTCGCTTCACCACGCTACCACTCGCACGACGGAGGTGACGGATCTCGGCTCGAGGACGCCTGCCCGTTTGCAACAACGGCCGCTAAAGCACTTCAGTCCAAGCCAATAACGAAACTAAGGCGAGCGCATGGTATAATGGCGGCCCACGACGACACAGACGACCTTGAAATGAGCGGTATAGGCGCTGGCGCCAGATTCCTCTCTAGTGTATATAGTAAGAAACTCCGAGTACGGCAGTGTTGTTTACAAATGACCTCGTCAAAGTAAGCGGTGAGGACGTAGAAGCGGCAATCTGGCATGCCTGATAAACGCCAAAATGGCCGCCGTTGCTAACTTGCGTGCCTTATCTAGTGACACTAGCCGTACCCATGCACTAGGCCATTTAAAACCATCGCACTCAAATCATGCGCCGGCGGATTTCTTGCTGTATCTGCACTCGAACACGCGTAGTCAAAATCGCCAGGAAATATTGCCTTTCGCAGTTTAAATACACTTTTAAATTGCCAAAAAAAGGCGGCGATCTAACATCCTTATGGCGCATACACACGTATTACCCTCCATGGCATTTCCGGGTACGAAAAATCGCATACAATGAAGCGACAGCCCTCGCCAACTTTCTTCATGAATTCCCACAGAATTAAGAAGAAAAGGCGCACATCCGGCGACGCACCGACCGAGAGGGACACGCAAACGTTATATCGTGCTCTGAAAGTTTACACCATCCCGTGTGTTTACTCCTGGTTGAATTTTCGTACCGTCCATTCACATTAACGAGCGTGTGGACAGGATGGTGTTTTCGTAAGTGCCCAGAAAGCCTGTGCACAACAACTGATTCTTAACTATATATAACGTACGAATGGCTATATTTAACTCCTATAGCTTGCGAAAAAAATTACGATAACATTGTGCTTTGATTGAGCGCCTTCATCACATCATTTCTTATGTTTTCCCGAGACTTGAATGACAACCTTGGATAAGGGCTTTTACAGCATTCCCGCTCATTCGTCTCAATATTGCCATCGTTTTGCGTATCCCGTGTTGTTTGGCTTTGCGATCACAACGGCAGCATGACTCGTCGCTAACGTGCTGAAATGCGAATCCGTTTGGATAGAACTTGAAACTCTCCCAACTTGAGATCACCGTTGTAAAATTATTTGCGCTGCTATTTATCGGCCCCCTTAACTCATTGGCTTTCTCTTGCGCATTTTCTCTCGTTCTTCGTAACCTGTCACTCGATAAAAAAATCTATAATTCTCGTTCTAGACACTACCGATTTTGTTTGTTCTGAGTACATGAGTCGCTTTTTTAGTCACAGTTTTCAATCGCTAATTTCTGTTCATACATGGGGAAGTGACCAGGGCACTGCATCGTTACTAGACCGCCTTCTCTCTATTGTATTATCTCCCCGTACGGTTGGTGTAATTGAAACTTGGATTACAGACAATTCTCTTGCACCCTGAACATTTGCAAGCCAAACTTCAGAGCTTTTTTAGACCATGAGAAATACCTTAATTTAATTGTCAACAATGACTGGTCCCATATTATGAACTCTCCTCAACATGAACTATAAGCGATAGCTTTAAGCCGGATTTGTGCGCTCGTTACTTGTGCAGTTAATAACTGTATTAACATGCAACGTTCTATTAAATAAAAATACTAGTCCATCCTCCCAACACGTCCTGTTCTCTACGTAGGGATAACTTATATAAAAAACAACTAAAGGGCAGCTTTTTAGCGACAAACTTTAAAAACCCCAAATTATTTATGCTAAAACTGTTTACATTGCACCCTAAAACACTACTCTAGACTATTACAAAACACGCACTCAACAGAGCGACAATGACGGGAATAAATTACACAGACTACTTCCCGAATTTCGAAATAACGCTCAACAACCCGAGCAAGTAACCATGCTACGTAATGGTGAATCAGTAATCACCGACCGCCCTGAAATTGGCAATATCTTTAGCGAGTATTTTTCCCCAATGCTCACATCTCTAAAACCTCGAATTATATACTCCCTCTCCTACAAACACAGTTCGCATTTTTTTCTTGAGTCCCACCTGTCCGAAAGAAGTTGAGTCCATTCCGAACACTCTACAAGCTCGCTCAGATATAAATCAATAGAAAAATATCGTTATTATTACCATATTTTTACCCCGCGTATACTTCACGACATTTTAAATGTGTGTTTAAGACCTGTATCTTTCCACAGAAACCAACCAAAGAAACTCTATGGTTATTTCTATTTCCTAAAAAAAATAAAAACTTTGATCCGGGCAACTATAAGCAAAATTGTAGAGAAACTATGGAGGTAAGGCTGCTCAAGTACTTCCGCCTATTTAGTGATCTCAATTCCAACAAATCAGGATTACGAAACGGGTTTTTACTAGTACAGTCATTGCAACCTTTACGGATATAATTCAATCTGACACTGATGAGGGTAATATTCCGGGTGCCATGTTAATTGATTTGACACTATAGATTACAGTATCTTGTTCAAAAAGCAGATCTAGTGATTATAAGAAAGCCTTCTTAAGGTGAAGTAAAAAAGAGTTTATTCCGTAAACTATCGCAATTCGGAAGGGTAATATTCTCAACTATTCCCCACAATATTGCAACCATGACCGTAGGTCGGCTCAACGGGCCATGGAACGAATAGTGTTAGGACTAACACTTAGGGACAGAAAGCGAGCTTCCTGGATTAGGGAGCAAACCCGAGTAGGTGATATCATAGTTCAAATAATGAAAAAGAAAGGGACTTTGGCATTTCAGGTATACATAGCGAGACGAAATGACAACCGGTGGGTAACAGGGTATGGGTGCCAAGAGACGTGTCTAGAAGAAGGGGACGGCCGACGGAGGGATGAAATGCGGAACTTCTGGGATAAACTGCGGAAGCGCAGGACAGGATGATGACTCCTTATAATGTTTTCTTTCACAAACAACCCTTTCTAACCATTCTAATTGAAAAATGGAGCGCGACTTGGACAACGACACACAGGAAGAACGACGGGAAAAGCGCTCACATGCACTAACATTTATTGAAACGTCGTCTCGTATTTATACAGGTATGACTAGGAGCATGCGCACTGTAATACACTATTTAAAAAGCACCAAACAGATGGACACAATCAAAGTGACGTGTCCAAAAATTCAAACTCGGTGGCACGCAAAAGCACAGATGCATCGCTAACGCACTTGTCCCCTTTTTTCTCAATATAAAACGCTTCCAAGAGCTCCCTCGCTGCTATCGAATCTGCTCGAAAAAGGGTCTATATCTTGTTTCCAAAGAACTAACAGGCCTGCAATGTCCGCAATGCGCGGGTAAATGCGCGCGCGTATTATTTTAAAGTCTAGAACTGTGCTAGCGTGCCCGGTAATTCACACATCTGCCTGTCCGGCCGATATGGGCCTCCCCGCATGAAATCGGTATCTCATATACTCTCCCGACGTCACAGGGCAGAAAGCGCTGGCATGCTTCTTTTCGCACCGTTTTGGTTTGGGCTTGCCAGAAATTTGCGCACACAGGCGGCCAAGTTTCTGTGGAGCAGATAACGCCACCGGCACTTAAATTTGTACATTTCTGCCACCTTTTTCAGGTTGTGCGCAACCCTGTGTAGATAGGGCAGAACAACAGGCTTCGCCTTAGGTTGTTCTGGCAGCTTCGCACCCACTTGGCCTTTGGCTTTCTGCAGAAAGGCTTCGGCAACACCCACCAAGACATAGCTCGGGTATAACCGACCGACAGAAGTCTCTTGAGTTGAGTCAAAGCTTTCTTGAACAGCATGCACGAGGACTTCTTCAGTGCGGACTGGGCCCTTTTAACAGTCTTTGAATGGGAAGATGAATATGGCAGAAGCTGTTTGCGGGCACACGGGCGATATATCCAACAAACATGGTCGGATGAAAACTTGAAATTAATGTCTAAAAACTGCAGGGTGTCATGACTAAGAACCCCGTGTGTAAATGCGAGACCCTTCCCATGCCGGCGAAAATTCTCTGAAATCACTTTTGTGGTTTCAGGGTAGTTAGGAGAACACTGTTTTGTTAAAACCACTAGAAAATCGTTGACATATCTAAAAACACGCAGAACAATTTTTTTTGTCAAAGCTTAAAAGCAAGTCCCGGTCGACACTGGCAAGAATAATATTGCACAAGACCGGCGCAATTAACACAGGACCTGATAATCCTTTCTTTTTGAATGTTTTGAATTTGTTTTGAATTCCTCAGAGAATACGGCATCATTTGCTGCTGGACAAGCGCTGGGGGCACTATAGAACACGAAATCTTTCGAATAAAACAAACTTGTATATATTTTGTCTGCATGGTTCTCTTAAAAGGCCTTAAACACTTGACGTCATTTTTTGTGCACGTATATGTGGCACCGGTATTGGCTGGCTAAGACACTCGTTTTATTTCTTATCTTGTTCAAGATAACCTTCAGTCGGTAAATATTGAGTATACGCTTTCCACGTCAATATACAGTTCTAAAAACCCACTGCAACGGATGTTGTCGGGTCATCAGTGCCGCACCAAGAGGCACATATGCACCCCAGATCACCAGAAGGACTTCTCCGCACATCATGGATGCAGAGGTCCGGTGTAAACAGCCAACGTCTACAACATTTACTGACTTTGAACAAGGCTCGCGCGCGTACGGGAGCCAAACGTCTTTCTGGTTTTTACATGCATGGTAGGTTTTTAATTGTTGTCAAGTATTATCTCAGTAGGTGTGATGGATAACTATATCAGACACAGTTTTATAACAAATAACATCGGCTCGTATGCGGCAGGTATGTGGCTAAACAAAACTCCGTGCGCTGCCTCAACAGGTGGCGCGCGCGATGCGAACGCGGGAAAATGGATGAACAATTGAACAAACACCCACTGCATTTAGGCTGCACCCGGTCAATGTTTTGTGTGAGGCACTCAGCAACTTCGCTGTTCAACCCCGTTCACAACCGTGGCTTGCCGGCAGTTTTTAAAGACGACAGTGTTTGTTGCGCTACATAAACGCAAAAGAATACCGGAACTCCTTTGATTAAAGCTGGATCCGACAGCAAACAACAAAAAAAGAACGCGTTAGGAAGGGCGTCAAAAGCCACGGTTACTCGATGAATCGAGCGGACGCGTAGTCGGACAGTCGCTCGCTGTCCCGGAAGGTGGCGCGCGAGCAGCGTGAACGAGGGAAATTGAATTGAATTGAATAGAACTTCATTGCGCTCGCCATGGAATATATTGCGATATAGAGAAGGAAAAGAGGGCACTCTTTTGCTTCCCTATCGCCAGAGCAGGGACGGTTCATCTTGCGACGATATTTTCACCGAAGCAAGCAGATACGGGGCCCATTCATGTTTTCGCTCCCTTAAGGCCGTAGTAAAAAAATAAAGCGCAATTGAGCTTCTTCAAAATACTAGGGATATACTCCCTAAATGTAAAGTCGAGCATTTCTTGCTGGGTGTTGATATGATATCATGGCCATTTTCAATTCAGGACGGGAGCAATTTAAGAAATTCCATTCCTCACTTATAATCATAAAATATTTTTTCAGCATTTATTTGGGTAGAATTTGTAAGCAAAAACCGATTGACGGTTTTCGTAAGCAAAAACCGATCAACGAACCGAACATGTTTTGACAAATTTGCAAAAAAAAACACTTATTTCAGAACAGATATAAATTAGCCCAATTAGGCCTTGTCTAGGCAAAACCCCGTGAAGAAGTTTTTATCCATTCGAATGGGTTACCTATATCAGCAGAAACAACTTTGATATCTTGTAACGCGCCTGTGAGTTTGTAACGGCGAACTTTGGCCAAATATATGCCGCTGGGTAGAATGATGATCGCAGTGAAGAAGTCGAGACGTCGAAGAAAGGTTTAAGGTTAACTTATTTACTTTACTGGTAACGTTGATGACATTTAGCACATACGGACTTGAAAGAATACACTAAATAATTAACATCAGATGAGAAAAACAGTCAATAGAGCAAGGGTACTTAGCGGGACATGGCTGACTGGATCGAGGTCTCCCGGCGAAAAGGCCCGGTGACGGGCGGCAGAGTTTCTTATGTGAGTCCCGGTGCAGGCCGCGCCGTGAACCCGGTGGAGAGGGTTTATATTCGCTTCACGCGGACTCGTGGGAAAAAAAGCGCATTCTGGCCCCACTTTCTGCAGCCAATCGGGAAGACGCTTGTAAACACCAATCAGCCAGGTTCCCGCCAAAGTGAAAAGGACCAATCAAACAAAGACACAAGGTTTGAACCCGAAAACACGCACATGGAGAATTAATGACGTAGAGAAAGTAACTCGGACAAAACACACCAAAATAAACGGTGTAAAAGACAGAGAGGTCGTCTGAAGTACACCGAGGACCCGGAGCCCAAAAGCGACCAGCGCACACGCCACGGGGGTTAGGGAAGGCCGCGGCCGCGCCGAAACCCAAGCTGGGCCGATGGTCCTCCTCGACAGCCGCGTTCTCCGGTCGGTCAGCGCGCAGAGACACACTCCGCATGCGTTTCTTAGAAAAGCTGGGCCTTGGTGGCCAAAGAAGGATGCTACAAAATAGGAGAAGCAAACTGAGCGGGGGCTTCGCGTCAATATAATGAGGAATTAGTGAAATAATATTTAGTCCTTTTTTTTTCTCTCTCAGGGATGCAAATAGTTAAGAACGCCCGCCATATTGAGCTAGTACAGCATGGTTTACAGGAATGTACCCCTGAAATTTCAAACCTCTAAAAGCAGCAGTTGGCCTAGGTGTTGATATCGCCTTTGAGCCCTTTTCAGTTTGTTAGAGGAACTTCGAAAAATCTTTTTGCCCGCCTTTTCTTAGTGGTATCGTATGTAGGGCCAAATCCATGAGATTGATTTTTGTATTTGGCCTATACATATACCAGCAAAAAATAGTGGTATCGTATGTAGGGCCAAATCCATGAGATTGATTTTTGTATTTGGCCTATACATATACCAGAAAAAAAAATAACGATATATCAATTCATCGAACGTCTATTGAAGAATCTGTAAAAACACTCTGTTTACTGCGAAATTCAAATTCGCACAGTATAGAGGGGTTGAGGGCGAATCCCCGCAACTACATTTTAGAGATTTTACGGGCTACATTTATCAGCAAACACCACTTCGGTATTCCAGCAGGCGAACAGTCATGGTTCTTTCAGTGATTCCTCTACTCACGACATTGTTTTTTGCACGTAAAGAAGCGCCACTTCTGACGAAATATTTTACAGCCGAAGAGTCTGGTAACCGTTTAATCGCGCTTTATTTTTTTATGGGATAATGGCGGTTTCGCTCGAGTTTGTACCGCACATGGGACTTCGTGTCAGATTCGCAATAGACTCTGCTATTTTTCGCTTTGTTGGTGTCATCGCATTGTAGTTACGTTGTTATGTTCCATTACTCCCGCCGTTACGTGTTTATAAATTGGTATTCTTAGCGCGTGTGTTATTCTGTACACTGCTCGATATTTATCGCGTAGCAGCATCGGAGGTCCCGCCTGCAGTCTCCAACCTTCGGACCTCCTCCCGTGCCCCTACACTGTACAGGCGCGTATCACTGCACCCTCCGAGGCAAACAACGAAACCTGAGAAGGAAGGAGAACCGCCCGAGAAAAGAGCCGCATGCGGCAGAGGGGACGCAAGCCCTGCGGCCGAAGTCGTTCGGACGGACAGCTGAAGAGCAGTTCTTTATCTCTCGGATTGTCTCCCGCCACGTCACCGCCTTGCGCCATGCGAGCGGAGAAGAATAAAATCCTCCCCGAGAGCGGGATAACAACTGAAAGGAAGAAGCGGACAAATACAAGAAAAGCAGAGAGACAGACGCCGCTCGAGGAAAAAGAATCGGTCCTCAAAGGCAGCTCTTTTTCGCCCGCGCGCAGAAAGCGGAGTTCAGGGACGCGAGAGGACGACCCCGGCGGCGCAACGCTTGCCAGCGCTTCTCCCCCTTCCCGAGCAAGGAGGGAAAGGAACGCGCGAAATGAAAATACCCGAAATAAAGAGAGAGGGCGATTTGGTGGCTTCTTTACATTCCCTTTCGCTCGCTATGAACGGACACGACCGAGCGGAGAGAAGGCTGGCAAGGTTGTTTGCTGCGCGGCACGCGCGAAGCTCGTGTCCTTTTCCCCGGGCCGTGCGTGCCGGCGCTCTCTCCTCTTCCCACCTGCTCTCTCCTCTCCCGCACCCTATCCATCGGCAGCCCCAAAAGAAGCACGAGAGCAGTCGACCTGCGGCAGCCTAATAAAAGCGCTGCCGCTCCTCCGCGCGCGTGCAGGGAGGGACGTTTCGGGCGCCCCCGGCCGAGCACGGAGGACGGGGAAAAGCGCGCCGGGCTCTCGAAAGGGAGGCGCGCAGATTGAGAAGTCTACACAGAGGCGGCAGAGAAAGATAAAAAGAAGGGGGAGGAGGGCTCAAGGTGGATTTATTATAATCGAATAGATGAATGGGCCTGTCGTCGCCGATGGCGCCTGCCTTCGCCCGCGTGCGCGCTGGCTTCCCTCAGGGCTGCTCGCTGGAACGCGCATTGCTCCCATGTTTTCGGGCGTGATTTAGAGGGTATACCGTACGTTTTCCTTTAATTTGGAAAAACTCGCTCAACCGCACTCCAATCCCGATGGCCGCAGCTGCTTTCACAGATATTGACAGGCTTTCAGATTTCCCGCAACAAAACGCCATCAGTGACAACATTGGTGAGGTGCCGAAAACGGAGCAATCGGCGAGCATCCCCGATTTACCAGCCTTGGTTAGTAACTGGGCAGTCCCAGGGCTGCCTTCGGAAGCAAGCTTCCGTAGGAACGCATAAGAAATTCGAGCGTCGGATCGCGTCCCGGGCAGTCCGATGGTTGTCCGGGACTGATAATCGAAGAAGAACAAGACGAAGAAGTGTTTTCTTTTTTTGGCACCGCAACTTCTCGGTTATAATGTGTCGAAAGCAGGGTAGAATAGTAATGTGAAGGTTAAAAGATGTTATTTAAGGTATTGTGAAGATTAAAACCCTTATTCTAAAATAACTGAAGGATGTACACAGCTAAAACCGGTGTAGAAAGCCGGTGTCTTCAAAAAATTCAAAAACATTACTAAAATTTACCAATGGTTCATCACTAAGTAAACGCATAAGCATGGGATATAAAGGGGTGCAAAAGGTGTATAGTGTTCTGATATGCCTGATTCGTGCTGCTTCACGGTGTGGGAAGCTTATTAAAATATGTAGCACACTAAGAGGATCTCTACACTGGTCACACACGGGTTTATGTTCTGCTTGGATCAGAAAGCCGTGTGCGAGTACAGTGTGACCTATTCCCAGTCGGCATAAAATAACCCCCAAAAAGCGGTTCCTATGCCTGCAACTTTTCCATTCTGATAGGTATGGTTGCACTAGGTGTAACTTATTTCCCGTTTGTCTGTCCCATTGTGTTTGCCAGTAGTCTGTAATTGACTTTCGTATGGTGTTACGAAGGTCCTGGTAAGGAACATTGACTTTCGTTATTGCGCGATTCTTGGTATGGTACCCTGCTTTATCGACAGTTTCATTTTATGGAATGCCAATGTTGCTTGGTATCCAACAAAAGACCACACTATCCCCTGATGATGTAAGGCAGCACAGACAATTTTTTAGCATACCTGCAGCTGCATTTTTTGAAGAGACAAGTGAGGTCACAGCACGTATGGCACTTAAGGAATCTGTAAAAATTGACACTTTTTGTACTTAATTTGCTGCTATGTCTTAAATAGCAGAGGTTATACCGAATATTGCTGCAGTGAAAACGCTGCCCTCGTCAGCTATCCCCTCTGCTACAGCAACCGCTGAGCTTAAAAAAGCATAACCAGTGTGACCAGCAGTTTCCGAACCATCAGTAAAGTAGTGGCAATAGCTACGGTACTTGTCTTTAAGTGCAAGAAATTCTTGGCACAAAAATTGGCGTGGAAAAGCTATTTTGTCATATTTTAACAAGGAGAAACCAAATTTGACGGCACTGTGGTCCCAGGGGGCTGCAGCTTCCGAGAAGCTCAGAAGAGTTGACGGGAATACCTTGAAAGGATACTGAGACATGTACTCCTCCAAGCAATGGACCAGAGGGCGGACCACTCTGAGCTTGTTTTCGTACAGTTTTTTGTACCTAATCTCAAACAATTCACTGGCACAAGGATGATAATTTATGCATGCTATTTTGACTACATATATTCCACTTAGGTATGCTTGACGGTGCTCATTCATTGCACTCAACGTAAATACTATCAACAGGGGAGGTACGAACATATGCACCTGGGGAAGGTGTGAGGCCCATGTTGTGCACTGGGTCGAGTGAGGTGCACGAGACAGGCTGGTGGGCTGACCCATACACAATACAGCTATAATGAAGACGAAACCTTACAAGTGAGACATAAATTCTTAGCATACATGACTTGTGCGACAAAATTTTTAGTATGTTAAGTGTCCTCATACAGGTCGTTTTGAGTTTCTTTACATGTGCTCCAAATGTTAATTTTGACTCATATATGATGCCTAAAAGTTTGTTCTCACGGTGTACTGGAACGAGCATATCCCTGTTTCTTATTTCAGCCTTGGCATGAATACCTCGTTTCCGCGTGAAACACACACACATGCACACTTCTCAGGAGAAAAGCGGAAACCATTTTCGTCTGCCCATCGTTGTAACCGATTAACAGTAGTGTGGACAGGGATGTACCCAAGGAGGGCCCCCCCCCCCTTCCCCTCGAATTTTTTTGGGCCATAACCCCCTTCCCCGCGCCACCTCTCTTCGCCCCTCGCACACATTCTAAAGCACCGCCATACAAATCCTGGGCTTGATAGTTATTTGAAGCGCTTTTTTTTTTCGAAATGAACCAAATCCACCTAAGGAGAATTTGAGAGAAAAAAAGAAAGTTTGGAACGGGACCTAAATGTAATGCTGTCAAAACTATTAAATGACATGTTTTGCATGTCAGCTAGGGTAAATCTATATCGACAAGTAATTAAGTATACTGTGGATAATTGGAGCAATATTAGGATAAGTTCGGATTTGGCTCGTACTCAGTTAAAACAGACAAGTTGGTGCGGCATTCTTATAAAAACTTCATTGCAATTGTCTTTCAAGAATAGTACGATAGAGTTTTAAGCAAAAAAATTACGCCCACCTCCCCTCGCGGGAACCCTGGTGTGATGCGACGCTGAGGGGGGTTCAAGCGCAAGCGGAGAGCAACCGTCGACCGAAAGGCCGCCGGAGTGCGGCACACTGGTTATATGCGCAGCGCGCCCGAAGAAGATGAGACCGCGGAGAGAGAGATTACTGCACATGCGCAGCATCGCGCGCAGCGCCTCCTACCGGCGGAGTGAGAGCGCGCTGGGCCGCACACCCGCAGATGTTGAGAGAGAGTGTTCGCTCTCACCTGGGCACGCGCCGGCGCCAGTGCGTCTGCCGCGGTTATGACGCAACACAATCCAACACAATCCACTTTAATCCAATCCAATCCAATCCAATCCAAATCCAATCCAAGCCAAGCCAAGCCAATCGAATCCAATCCAATGCCCCTCGCGAGAGAGTGTTCGCTATCGGAGAGGAGAGGGAGTGAGCGGAGGAGAGTGCGGACGCCGACGACGACGACGGACGCACGCAGGAAGGACAGGGTCGCCGACAAGAGATGCTCTCAGCGTCGCATCTAAAAGGCCATAAACATGCAACAGAGCTTCCAGAACAGTAAAACTATACATGAAGAGCCGATGAGTCCTCTTGGCAGCATTAGAAGCTCTTTTCGAATGGTTCCGTAGGGTACTTTTTTGGGCACGTCGGAAGACACTCATGAAGCTCTTCATTGCCTTGCCATAAATTTCCAAAATGCTTCAAAAGAAGCCTGCTCATATCATCATCTTCACCTCAGTGAAGTGGCTCGTACCCACAGAGAGGGGGGATTTGCCATGGATTGTAAGCGGCAGCTAATTGTTAGGTACGGAAATGGGAAATATGGGATTAATAATAATAATAACCAGATTTACTCCGTAAGGACGAGGGAGACGAGATAAAATGGTAGTATCACATCTCTCAGTTTCATTTCGTTTACTTCGGTTCGCATTATCGTAGACGTGTAGCGGCAGACCATTCACCGATCTCCTCATTGCTGTCTGAAGTCGTGATAAGCTAGCTCTGAAAAGCAAAAAAAAAAAAAAAATGATGGAAACACCCACAAAACCGCCCGAACAGTCGCACCAAAATCGAACTCCCATTAGGCAAATGAATTGGCTCATTTTTATCCGTGCCACAGCAGGGTCTGGCTCATTTTCCGTACGAAGTAATACCCCTGTCACACGGCAAATCTAATGTCATTCAAACTGAATGACATTAGCTGTAAATCACATTCGGCTCGGCCGTGCGGGTTTACACGGCGGAACAAATGCCATTTGATTGTGATAGCGGTGACGATTAGCAAGCTCGCAAAACCGCAAAATTACATTTCAAGCGCATATAGAATGTTTTCACACGTAATATTAAAAAAAAAACGTAACAAAGGAATATTTAAAAAAAAATAAAAACAAGAAAACCACCGATTTAGGTGGCATCAGTAGACATCACAAGCTGAGACGAGACTGCAAAAAATCCGGATTAGGGTTGCGCGCGCACTGGGGACGAGATTTTCTTTTTTGTTAGTACTTGCTGGTCTTTCTTAATTAGAACAACAATACAAAAAAGAAAATATAAGTTTACTTACAGTTTTTAGAAACAGTATTCTTTGGTTTGTTACTGAATTTTCCTGTGTGGTGACGCGCTACTGCTGTCGAGGCTATTCATCCGGCCGCCAACTGAGGTGTAACTGAGGTCCGAGACCTCAGTTAGCCGGTAAATGTCATTCGCCTTGAATATCATTCGGTATTCTCGTGTAGCGCCGAATTAATGACATTTAGAGCGAATGACATTTGCTGTAAATGTCATTAGATCTGCCGTGTGACAGGGGTATAAACCTGCGTACACGTTTGCAGGGCATTGTCTCAACTGTTTTCTTGCCACAATTAGGGAACGTTGCTGGGATTTCCTTGGCAGTGCAGTTTTATCTGACTTAGTTTTAGTTTGTGGATTAGGTTCATTTCGAAGAAAAAGACGTGTCATTTGTTGGTCAACGTGGGATTTAAAAAAAAAAAAAAAAAAAACAGGCGAGGTTTGTTTGCTCCGTTTACACGCAAGCCAGTACCGCTGTACACTGGCTTCGTGCTCTGTTGCCGGCCTGCCACTTACCATTCGCTGCACCCCCTTTACCCTGTTCGTCTGTATACGGTGCTTCTTCTCGGACAGCAGCAACTTATCGCTTGTTTCGCCAGGGTGGCGCTTTCAGCGGCTCGGGTCGCATATGCTTTGATGGAGAAGAAAACGTTTTGTCTTTAAACATTCAACATATACCTCCGTCCTAGCACGCCGTGGTGTCGGCGGATACAGTCGCCCATGCCTGGTGTTTGTGGCTCAACCGTTTGCTTCCCTGAACTGAACTCACAGCGTGTTTTTTTACTAGTTTTCGTGGAAATGCTGCTTTTGCGTTTGCCAATAAGAAGTCTGCTTGTCGCAAAGAAACCCGCTGTAGGGTTTTTTTACGGAACGCCTTCCAACGTCCGGCTCGCGCACGTGTGCAGTGCCCGCCGAACAAGCCAAGGCGACACAAAGGCTTGGAGCCGGGTGGCGACGAGCAGAGTGGCGCGAGGGGATGCTTGACCCCATCGCCAACCCTGCAACACGTACCATCGACTACTAGGAATGTATTCTGGGGTAAAGTCTATTCCCAGCAATTTACTCCCGCAAGAATTATGAAAATCCGTTCCCTATCACCGAAACTACGTGCGATGAGAAATCGCGCATTATCGTTCCCTCTCAACTCGACTGCGGACAACGCGACGAAAGCAGCGTGCTCTCTCCCCGAGAGGGGCCGGCTTGCGGCGTTCTGTTCCTCGGCCTTCGATATATCACATGCCGAGGAGTTTTCTCCTTTTCTCCGCAACTTGGAGGGGTCTATTTCCGGCCTGGTGCCACAAAAAAAGCGGGCATGGGCGCATGCTCGCAAGCAAGCGCTCCGGCTGGTAGGACGTTTTTGAAGCAATGGACGTTTGTTGTCGAGTGGTCTGGTTGAAAGGGAAGTATTGAGTTCATCATTCAAACTCCGCGCGCACTCAAAGCACAAACGAAACGCCAAAACTGTGCCTACAGGTTCAGGCATTGAAGAGGTTCGCACACAACGCTGACGACGGCGTATCGTCACAGGAAATGCGAGAAATTAGCCGCGAAGTTGACCAGTGACACCAGATCGGGCAGCCATGGCGTCAATGACGTCGTTTAGGCCATGCCAAGAGTGCATAATGAGGAGAACTGAAGATAGTGTCGCGAAGCCCCTGTTCCGTTTGTTCTTTTTTCAATTTTTAGCATCCCTCTTCGGCCACCGAGGCCCAGCTTTTCTAAGAAACGCAGGCCGGGTGTGTGTTGGCCCGTCGGCCGACCCGGGAGACGCGGCTCTCGAGAGGGACTCTCCGCGCATCTTGTATTACCGCACGCACTGGCGTCTCCGACCCCCGTTGCGCGCCTACGCGGGCCGCTTTGTTCTTCCGACGACCTTCCTGTTTCTTCTCCTGTTTACTTTAGTGTGTTTTGTCTAACTACTTGCTCTACGCCCGTAATTCTCCAAGCGTGCGTTTTCGAGTCGAAACCTTGTGTCTGTGTTTTTGGTCCTTTTCACTTTGGCGGGGACATGTCTGATTGGAGCTAAGAAGCGTCTTCCTGATTGGCTGCGGGTGTGCCTTAGCCTTGTTCCCTAGCGTCCGCACACGCTAGGATGCGCTTTTTCCCCCAATGCGTCCCCCCAAAGCAAATATAACGCGGCCCCTCTGGCTATTGAGGGAGAGAGGGCGGCCTGCACCAGCTCACTCAGACACTCTGCCGCCCGTCGTCGTGCCCTCCCGCCGGGAGCCCTTCGCCCGCCAGCTATGTCCCGCTAAGTGCCCTTAATCTTTTGACTGTCTTTTTCATCTATGTAATAAGTGCAATTGTGTCAAGTTCGTATGTGCTAAATGTCATCAATGTTTACCCGTAAATTAAATCAGTTAAAGTTTGAACGTCTGAAACCTTCATCTGAGTGCTTCATCCTTCAACCGTAGCGGTGCTGGACAAAAGTTGCCGTTACAATAGCGTGGTTGGTTTTTCCGCGTCGTTCACAGTGATTTGCGCGCTCACCGCTTCACGTGCACGTGTAATATTTGGCTCAGGTATTTCTGGCAGTGTAAGCTAAGCGTCGCGCAGGTTTGCTTGCACTGCTCAAAGAGTGTTGCAGGGTCCCTTTAACGACTGTTACGCCCGCTTAAGGAAAGTTATCTTGGAAGTACAAAAGCCCTGTCCCACAGTCGGCGCGTCCGTCTGGACAAGAAGGATCGCTCACAAAGGAAGCGCAAGAACGTTACCAAGCCCGACGACGGCAGGGGGAGTGCGACAAAGTGAAGGCGCGCATCGCAGGTGTATGGCGGCAAAAGACACCGGCGGCATTCCTTCGGACGTCTATAGCCAGTGCGAGCGGCATTGTTGATTGACAGCCATTGTGGCTAATGGCTCCTGTGCACAACGGCGGGTTTATGGACCCCGAGCTGCATTCCTATGAACAGACCTCGAGAACACCGGACTTGAGCAAGGAAGGGCCTAGAGTCAAGATGGCCAATGGTCAATGTGAGAGAGACGGGTGTGCAGCGGGTGGAAGGTGAAAATGAACCCTGGGTGGACATCTCGACGGGCACCAACCAGACTTTTGCCCGAGGGAAATTTCGGCTTCAACATTGGACTGTGAACGGTTCCTTTGTATTAGAGAGGTTATAAAACCCCGAGTAGATAGGATGAAAATACGAGGCCCATTAAACATAGCGTAGTCTCGCGACGTCGGAGTATAGTCAAGGTGTCGGCAGATAACAACGAGTTTACTTCACCAACGGGCCGAACGAGAGGACGGAGGAAAAGCTCATTCCCGCCTTATATCCTGAGCCGTTGCCATGGGCAAAGACAGCAGGACAAGCCACGCTGCGACGCCGATGAAGCGACAAGGCGCATCCCTGGAAATAAGCTTCTTTACAAAACTTCCATAGGTAAGCGCTGACGCTTGCTATCGTTTTTTTATCTACATATACTGAAGTCCAGTGCATCTCGATACTGCAATTTCCGAGGCCTGAATCGTTCGCGCTTTGAATTGCAGACCGTTAAACGTTAAACTCTGAGGGTGTTTTAGGGCAATAACACACGGTATTAGGCGTATGACAGCTCCGATTTCCCTAGCATTTTGTTTCCTTCCTTCATAACTAGTAGCCACAGGTTTTGTTTAGAGAAAAATATGGAAGTGCAAGAGGTTTGCCACGGAGATCTGAACTCTCAAATGCCTACATGCACTTGCTTCTGCCGACTTCGATTGCGTATAACATGTGTATCCTCCATAAATATGCCTTGACATTATCAGACGGAATGTATAGTTACTGTGCAGTACGCGTATTTATTCCTGTAAATATTTTATTTACTGCTGTTCTTTTTTTTTTTTTTTGCAAACTTCACGTAGGAATCTTTAACGTGCGCCGAAATCTCGAACGTACAAGGGTTTTCGTTTTTTGCCTCCATAAAAAAAGCGGATACGCGTAATTTCATTTCTCTGTGCAGATTTACGCGCCTTTATGGCAAACGCTGTGTGTTCGTCGTGTTTGTACTAGCAACGGCCGGTACCCTCTCCCTCTCCCCCGAATTTACATGCAAAAGTTACATTGGGTTGCTTACCCCCCGGGAAAAAATCCTGAGTACGTACCTGAGTGTGGACTTGCCTTTCAAAGACTGGCTGGTCACACGAAGAAAAGGCATTTGCAGATCATCGACCTTAAAGGGACCCTGCAACACTTGCCATCGACTACTAGTAATGTATTTTGGGATAAAGTCTATTGTCCCAGAAATCTCCTCCCGCAAGAATTATGAAAATCCGTTCACAATTAACGAAACTACGCGCGATGAGAAATCGCCCATAATCGTTCCCTCTCAACTCGACCGCGACAACGCGACGAAAGCTGCGCGCTCTCTCCCGGAGAGGAGGGTGGCTCGCGGCGTTCTCTTCGGCGGCCTTCGATATATCACATGCCGGGTAGTTTTCTCCTTTTCTCCGCAAGGCGGAGGGGCCTATTTCCGGTCTGGTGCCACAAAAAAGCAGGCATGGGTGCCTGCTCGCAAGTGCGCGCTCGGGCTGGTAGGGCGTTTTTGAAGCAATAAACGTTTGTAGTCGAGTGGTCCCGTTGAAAGGGAAGTATTGAGCTCATCACTCAAACTCCGCGCGCACTCAAAACACAAAAGAAACGGCAAAACTGTGCCTACAGGTTCAGGCATAGAAGAGGTTCGTACACAGCGATGACGACGACGGAAATGGGAGAATCTAGCCGCAAAGTTGACCAATGACAGCCGATCGGGCAGCCATGGCCTATGTGACGTCCCTTAGGCCATGCCAGGGGTTGCATAATGAGGACAACTGAAGAGAGAGCGGTTGGTTTTTCCGCGTCTTTCACATCGATTTGCGCGCTCACCGCTTCACGTGCACGTGTAAAATTTGGCTCAGGTATTCCTGGCAGTGTAATCTAAACGTCACGCAGGTTTGCTTGCACTGCTCAAAGAGTGTTGCAGGGTCCCTTTAAAGGGATACTGAAGCACTTTTTACAAAAAAAGAGCTTTTGCTCCCATTTTATTATTTCTCATACGGCGAACTCGAAAATCAAGTTAAAACTTGGCAAAAACTATTACAAAGCACTTAATTTTGGCAAAAATGAACAACGGGTGCCTAGGGGCATTTGGCGAACCTCACCGCCGTTCGTGATTGGTCAAGTCTTCGTGACGTCGTCGTGAGGACCCTCGGAGGAGGTGGAGCACGAAACGCGTTCCCAGCGGGTCGTCGCGGTAGAATACGCTGTATTTGCATGTTTAATTGATCCCACGATGGCCAGTCCGAGTAGTGAGTTTATCGTACACTCGTACTGTTCGAGCCTCTCGCCCGTGCACGAGCGGCGACGGCGACAAGTGCCGGCGACGATAACAACACTTCCGAGGAATACGTGTCCCAACCGGCAACTTTCACCCGCCTGGGAAACCTTGATGGGACGTATTAAATGCATGTCAACACCTCAATACCGTGCGATGGCGACACAAACACGTCGGCCGATGGAAAGTCGCCGTAGTGTGACTGACTCGCCGACCGAAGGAGACAGCAAAATCGGTCACCCGACCGGTCGCCCTTATTCACTTCTGCAAAATTCTGCATGTATTAATAACGTTCTAAATAAGCTTGTTTTGAAAGCTTTCCTTTCCGGCCTACGCTAAAATGGTTGGCTGCGGACGCACTTCATAACAAATGCGATGGGCTGTAAAACAAAATTATCCTGCGCGGATGTGCAAGTTGCATATTGCCCCTTTGCCGCTTCTTCGTGTTTCGACGTGCGATGAGAAAGCAGCAGCGCGCAACGTTGTAATTGTCAGCCGACTTACAGCTGACGCGGTCTGCCTTGTACACCTGTTCCACGTTATCAGCTGTTGCCTGTTTTGTATGTGCTAACTTGCGGCTATTAAAACACACATGTTGAAACTTCCGTATGGCGCACACGGTGGACAGAAAAATCGCGTTTTTGCGGGGCTATTAACGTTAGATGCGCTGGCGCGCATATCGCGGAATAATACTTAGCGCGTACAGTGAAGTTTATAAACGCTCAAATCGGGAGATGAAGCTTTGTTAACACATACAAATATTTCCCTAGCTGGCACATGAGGCTGGGGATGTGAGCATTTATTGTATTTTTATATTATGCATTACATAATTGGTTTGGTAGCATATGCGACATGACAATTTTTGGAGATATCCTTAGTTTTTATTTTTACTTATGCATTCGTGCATTAATTTTTGTAAGATTTGCTGCGGCAAGTTTTATTTAGCTGTGACCTAATGACGACTGCGATAATCATTTATGTAGCCGATTAGAACACGACATAGGATTTAATTACAGGGAGTTGAAGTGGCGAACTTCCATTTTGGGCAGCCTCAGTTGTGGCTCTGCATCGGACTACGCTGAAAATGTGCCCTTAGAATAATCTACTTCGACTTGCGCTGGGAAATGAATCGCTAGAGCTTTTAGATAGCGATGTCCTCGCGAGTGCCCTTCGCAAGATGCTCGTTCAGGGCGCAGACTGAGCACACGTTCCGAGCCAAGTAATCGATAACGTTTTTTTTCTCTGCTTTTCCACACTTCGTCTGATCTTGCGGTTGTAATAAGCGCTACACATGGGACCTATGGAGGAAACCTGGGCGCTTAAGAGGGAATGACTGAATCACGCTTGGTGGTGGCGCGCCGGAGAATTCCCACGCTTCTGTACATTGTAGCGCTTCCGAGAACGCTTTGTTCCATTTCGCGACGACCAAAATGAGCTCCGACTGCATCCACAATATTAAATTATGGCTTTTCTTCGTGCCTAACCCATTTTGCTAACGACGAACTTCGAGCGGACAGTTGTAGTCTACGGCGAAACCGAAACTGGAAAAGGCTATACTCGGATACAACTCAAGAAAAGTGCGGCTTTTTCTCATCAAAGGACCCCCTTCCAGCCAATGGTGTCGCCGTATCAACGTGACGTCGCGGTAGACAGCCTCCACGCCGCGCTCACGGAAGAAATCACAAAACATGTTCTTCCGCGCTTCCGGACTTCTACCAAAATGGCCGCCTCCGCTGTTCGCGTCAAACCGTCGGCGTCGTCGGGCTCTCTGAGGACGATTTTTAGTGCCGTTCAGTCGTATTCCTTGTTTGCGTGTTGTGTGCAGTGTTCTTAACATGCTCGGTAATGACAATCGCTACGGTGTTTTTTCTTCTGCTTTGTGAGCGCTCGCGTTGCCGGTAAGCAGCCGCCGCTGCAGTTACTGCAGTACGCTGTATGATACGAAGCTGTCGTCGTCATCCTGTGCGGGCGTTTGGCCTTGAGCGTGAAGTACCGTTCTACCGTTTAGTCCCTCCTGTGTCTGTGCTACCCACGTTATCGCACCAGTGTCTGCGACAGGGGGCGATAACTCCTTGTTTATTTCTCGTAGATTACGCCAGCAAGTTATTAACGCCATGGACAGTATGCACGGGGCGAAACGCAAGCCACGCGACGGCGCGCGCTGCATTTCATATATGTCGAGCCGTGTGTCCCAAGTCCATGTCGGGCGCAAGCGTATTCGCCCAAATTGTCAAGTTGCCAAATACAAGAAGCAGAATTTTCGCACTTTTTGACCGTGAATGCGTACGAGCTGTAGCTTAGCTACGTGATGGGATTTAATATGCCACCTTTTCTATTTTGTTTCTCGGTTACGCTGAGATACCATTGTTAAATGTGTTAATTGCAACAAGTATGTTTTTGTCGCCTGTTTTTTGTTGGAGTGCCTTAAGTTGTTGTTTCGGACAAAAACCTTTGTGAATTAAATACGAATAGGCATCTACTTTGAGTTTGCATTGTCTATGATAATTAAGATTCCACAGGAGTGTTACCACTGTAAGTTCAATTTCATTGTCCCGTTTATGCTTTGTGAATGAGCTGTGGTTCGCGATAGTGACATTGCATTACTAGATTTCACCGGTATGACCAGCTGCAACAATGCATGTGAAGACATGAAACGCAGCACTGAAATCAAATAAACCACCTTTCAGCTTTTTCTACACATGCGCATGCATATTATTCACCAAATCAAATTCTTGCATGAGATGTGCATTATTGAAGCTATATAGACACTGCTCGCCTTGTGTTTGTCTCTTAAGTAAGAAGCTGCTGCTGCAATGGTCATCTGCATGCACGTGCTCTAAATTCAAAATAGAGCATTCAGGGTGGAAAACAGCTCAGCATTTCATCCATTCTCACTGTTGCGTCACAAGTGGCCGCTGGAGCGAGAAGCTCGCTGCTCCAAGTCAAATAGCAAGCTGCTGCTTGCCACAGCACTGTTCGCAACTCAACTCTGTGGGCATTATCTTATCCCATCCTTAATCCTTTCCATTAAGGAATAGAATAACAGTAATAGAATAACGCGCCGTCGTTATTCTCACTGCTCTCGCGCAGCACCGAACTGCCCTGCCGAGAGACTCTGCCCACAACGGGTTCGAGAGCGAGCCACGACTCTCGCCGCGAGTGTACGTTGTCAGTCACTTCACATGGAAGCGATACATTTCATAGTACAGGGGTTTATTACGCGGACAACCACGATACAAACACTACACTGCACTACGCACCTAGCCCCTGGGGCATATACAGCCGTCAGCGGGTGCCCAGCCCGTAGTCGGGCAGCAGTTAGCGTCCGCCGGCGTTGGCCGGCCGCAACGCTCGCTGACGTAGGGGAAGGGGGCTCTCTGTGGCCGCCACACATTTCAAGCCACGCCACTGGACACGACTGGGCGGCATCGGCGCTCGTCCGCTGACCTTAGACGGCGCAAGCCGTCACATCGCGGACGCGGGGGCAACCCACCAATGAGTGGAATTAGCCCGCGGAGACTCGCCGGGCATCCTAGATAAACGCACTGACGCAAATCGAGGCATGCGCTAATCGACACGGTGGGTGCCGTGACCCACGTAAGTGGGAAACAACGGCCAATGCAAGAAACAGCCAAAAGTGGCCGAAGGGCATTTACGTACCGTGCGATCGCTGCTCGTCCCAAGGGCGGTCTCTCCGGGGAGTCTCCTGCGCGCATCCCCCGTCGCCTCGTAGGGAGAGGAGGGAAGCGCGCGAGGATCGCCCTCGCCCCACAAAGGAGAAGGACGTCGCTAGCGCCTCCTCGCCCCGATATGAGGGGCTTGGCCCCCACATCCCCCTCTCCTTAAATGCCCCCCAGACGGTCGGAAAGCCGGCCATCAGGTACTCATCCAAAAAGAACAATCTTAATGTAAGTAAAACAAAGCTAGTGCCCACCAGCCTCTACTCCAGCCCTTAAACAAACACTGCATTCCCAACGCACGCTACACATACTTAAGATATACATACACACTATGAACAAGGTGTGAAACAAGAAATGTACACTATAAACAATACTCTACTCACTTGGTGAGGGAACTAATGTTACGCTATACAGAGGAGGTCAACTAAGGTTGCACTACGTACACTATACTACATGAACACAGCTGTTACTTATATTACACAACCTACGGTTAATTATAATGCACTAAGAACACTTAATTACATTACATTACGTACACTTCATTACATTACACTAGATACACAGGTGTAGAAATTGATACACAGAGGTGGAAATATTGCACTAAGTCCGCAAAGGGCTGCAGTGATCACCACGGGGCCACGCATTGTTCGGCAGTACGGGGCACAAAGGGGCGAAAAGATCTTCCCGCTGTCAGCGTTCGTTGTCGTCACATCGGGGAGCCACACTCAGCATCGAGTCTGTCAACGCAGAGTTCTCGAGGCGCGCAGATAATGGGCGGACGCGGAGGAGCGATTCCACCGTTGCGTCGAGCCGTGTCGCTTCGCAGAGGGGTGGAGGGGAAGGAAGCAGCGCGTGAGCCGACGATCCAACAGGAAGGCACCACAGCGCGTGCACCTGCTGGAAGCCAGGAGACGAGATCGGCGCCGATGAACGGGGCAGCAGCCAGAGAGAGGAGCGGCCCGAGCTTCAGCCCCACGCAAGGAAGGAGGGGGGTTAGGCTGAGTCGAAGGCAGCCCAAGGTCAGCTCAGCCATTCAAGGCGCCCGCATTCCTGGAGACGAAGGGCACCTCTGCGCTCGGTTGTTGCGTCCCCGGCCGCAGCTAGCAAGCCGAAGAGGCCGTGGTGCCGGCACACACCACGCGCACTTTTACACGCCAGTCTGCGGTGTTGCCCGCGAGGATGGAACGCGGGGGCGGAAACAACCACCGGAAGCACACACGTCACATTCATCAAGGCAGCAGAAGCACAAGGATCGCCGCGGCGAACGGACGACGCCTTCGGCAAAAGTTCACGCACAGCAGACGCCAAAGAAGCGTTCGCACACACGTACACCACACTGCTTGGGCCGAGAACACGCAACAAAACAACAGCAGCCGCAGTCCGAAAATCGTCCCAACGGCCGAGCAGACGCGGAGAACGAACCGACGGGCAGTAACTCACTTGCTTCACACACAAAATGAACACACACACAACAGATGAGACAACGAAAGCTACCGCCAACCCCTGCAAAACGCCGCTCCCGATCTACCCTCCCCCGTCCACGCAAGGACGAGCCGGACCGCGGCGGCGACAAGAAACGAGGGGCTGAGGGAAACCAGAGCACAGACTCGCCCAAGCAAGGGGCCATTCCCCTCTCTAACCTAACGTTACTGCTCTAACCCGCGTCTCGTTGCCGCGCAGAAACTGGAAACAAAATACAAACTAAACCACCCTCGGAATTTCCAAGAACCGAAGGAGGGGAAAGAGACGGCCAACAGCCCCGAGTTCCCCCCTCCACGGCGAAGGCGAAAGCCATTACGCTTCTATTTTTTTTGTTTTTTTTTTTTTGTTTTTCGTCTCCTCAACACTGTCAAAACTAAGTCTCTTTTACACTTCTCTATACAGGTTGCTTGGGACTAGACAAAGAAATGCACAATTCTTATCACAACCATACGAGCACTACCATAAAAAGCTGCAAGCATGTACACACAGCGCAAACACTAACAATACACAGCAAAGAATTCACAATAAGAAACATGCGTTCTCTCACTTACATAGCGGGCTGGAGAAAGGGTCAACTGGCTCACCAGGAATCGCCACGGGAGGATTGTTGACAGGCTGGTGTGCGCGTGCGGGGTCATCAATCGGCTATAACCGTCATCCGACCAGGCGACTCCACAAAGGTGATGTCGGCAGAAACGGTACAATATATCCGCCCAAAACAGTCGGACATACCGAAGGTGCTCGGGCCACGCCACGGATAAGCCGGGCGCGGTATTTCGACGTGCTCTAGGAATAATCCAGGTGCACAATTTCCACACTATGCTGGCGGCACATGACTAAGGTCATCACAGGCCAGGTGTCTCCCAACAATGGAAAACCCAATTAAATAACTAAAAACGTCCCACTTCACACCTGCCAGTGACACTGCGGCTGATCATTTACAAGATCTTCGAGCCTACCAGACTGTATGGCCAAGGTGAGCTAAGACAATGACGCAACAATACGCACATCTGACTTTTCGGGACTTCCGCCTTTAACCGTTCATACTCATTAACGGTGGCGTGTATTACACCACGAGCCCCCACTCGGCCTGGCAAGACACTCATCCCCGGAACCACCAGCAATACAAGCTGGTCCCTGTCCCCAGCGCCCGTTGCAAAGCAAGTCAACGTCACGGCGCTCCGCCTACCAAAGGCGGCCGAGAAACTGCTCGGAAAAAGGAATCGTTCCGCCAAAACCGTGGATAGCTCTTCGGGGTGAATACCTACGATACATGGCATCCCACAGAGGGAACCGGTCGCATTAATCCCTATAGATACGAGATCAAGCACTAGCTTGAACACTCTGAGTTGTGGAATGAGGCTACTCGAATTCAAGCATCTCCTTTAGCACCCGAGCGTGGGTTGCGTCAAATCAACCTCAAAATCGAACACAGCACGAAAGCCCTATGTTCTCATGTGCTCGAAGCAAGGAAAACCTCGCGCTCTCGAGCTCCGCCGGCATCCACAAAACGAGGAGCCGGTCCGGCCGGCGGCCCGAATGCGGGCTCTCACCGGAACGTACACTGCACGCAACTAGCGTGCCTGGCGCGGCCAGCCGATTGCACAAGCAAAGCTCGCTACGGTATGGCAGCAAATGAGCAATCAAACGCGGCCCCACGTTCGGGCGCCAGAAATGTGGGCATTATCTTATCCCATCCTTAATCCTTTCCATTAAGGAATAGAATAACAGTAATAGAATAACGCGCCGTCGTTATTCTCACTGCTCTCGCGCAGCACCGAACTGCCCTGCCGAGAGACTCTGCCCACAACGGGTTCGAGAGCGAGCCACGACTCTCGCCGCGAGTGTACGTTGTCAGTCACTTCACATGGAAGCGATACATTTCATAGTACAGGGGTTTATTACGCGGACAACCACGATACAAACACTACACTGCACTACGCACCTAGCCCCTGGGGCATATACAGCCGTCAGCGGGTGCCCAGCCCGTAGTCGGGCAGCAGTTAGCGTCCGCCGGCGTTGGCCGGCCGCAACGCTCGCTGACGTAGGGGAAGGGGGCTCTCTGTGGCCGCCACACATTTCAAGCCACGCCACTGGACACGACTGGGCGGCATCGGCGCTCGTCCGCTGACCTTAGACGGCGCAAGCCGTCACATCGCGGACGCGGGGGCAACCCACCAATGAGTGGAATTAGCCCGCGGAGACTCGCCGGGCATCCTAGATAAACGCACTGACGCAAATCGAGGCATGCGCTAATCGACACGGTGGGTGCCGTGACCCACGTAAGTGGGAAACAACGGCCAATGCAAGAAACAGCCAAAAGTGGCCGAAGGGCATTTACGTACCGTGCGATCGCTGCTCGTCCCAAGGGCGGTCTCTCCGGGGAGTCTCCTGCGCGCATCCCCCGTCGCCTCGTAGGGAGAGGAGGGAAGCGCGCGAGGATCGCCCTCGCCCCACAAAGGAGAAGGACGTCGCTAGCGCCTCCTCGCCCCGATATGAGGGGCTTGGCCCCCACAACTCGTGCAATGTCTACACATATATTAGGAGTGTAAATCACAATGACAGAACATGAATTGATGCCCACTTCATAACACAGGCAATGAAGTCTGTTTGAAGGGTTACGTAGTGATCTGCACTGATTGATGAAATGTCGGTTGAGTTGATGCATGGAACCACACATATGGTACACATCGCTGCACTGAAACTGGTCAATGCATATCATACTTTTCTTGCTACGCAAAGGCAAAATCGGATCATATGTTCAGGAGGAAATTTATAATCTCGCCAAATATGCACTACATGAAATTCCCATACATGGGAGGATCGATTGAAACCAACCTTGTTTCCCCTTCCCAAAGCTTTGGGGATTGTTTTTAACATTGTGATTCTGCATTTTATCCAGTGGAGTAGGCAACAGATAAAACCTATTTATCCTAAGTCCTGCGTAAGACAGCAGATAGCTAAATAGAATCAAATTAGAAATAAAACACCGAAGCAACTTTTCTTGTCCTTACTGCTGTATCCTGTCATATTTGGCTCAGACAGCTAAACAGACGCACTGCTGAATTATGCATAGCAAATGAAACGAGCAATAAGACACTTAAACAGATTTATTTGTTCTCAATGTTCTACAAGAAGACAACTTGGCTCAGCCAGCCACACGGACACACAATGTTCAGTTACATGCTTTCACGTAGGCATTTAATTTGCAACTTTGTTTCTGCATCCAATACACGCATAAGTGTCCAAACAATGTAAAAAACGTGGGGTGAAAACTCGAGCTAGCGTCTTTTCCTGTAGGTGAAACTTGCCTTTATAGCCATTTATATAGTGTCGCACAAGGAGCCGTAGAGCCACACCCTGCAGATGATTCTGCTTGAAGTGAATTTGCGAACTCGCTTGACTCTGCTTGCACACACCTCATGCTACACATGCGAATAGCCATCCTCCCTGTGCAGCGAAAACTATCGCATAGTGCAAGCGTGGCCCTGCTTCCAGAAAATAGTTTGGAACAGTGTGGGTTTCCTCTAGCTCGAGATGTACAATTTTCTTTTATGGATACGTCTGCAACACAGTGTCTTGTCAGAACTGCATTCATTCGGCCAAATTCCTGCACCACACTTGCAACAAATGAAATCAGAAACTAAGCACTGCAACAGCCTTTTCTGATTCTCATAGCTACATATCAAGGCAACCAGTCCTGAGCCAGCACCACACAATACACCGCTCGGTTCACTACAGCAAATGATATCATGCATCGATTGTTGAAATAACTTGTCACCCTCACTGTCATACTGGAAAATCCCTGTCGACTCTACAACACAGCATACAACATTCAGTAATGGCAAATGAAATAAAAACCAAACACTGCAATTGCATCTTGATTCTCATAGCTACATATCAAAACAATCAACCATGAACAAGTTACGCTGCACACACAGGCTGCTCAGTTAACTCCAGAAATAAGTCTTAATAACGCACACAAACAGCATGTCTGGTCTTCTCTGCTGTCTGATGGAGTTTCTTGCTCCTGCAGCTATGGAAACACACCTACTTAAGTTAAATTGCGCACTCCACACTAACTGAAAGGGGCAAAGGCGGCACTGGCGAATAGCTGGCCGCCTTACACATCTTCAAAGGACTCGATACCAGATAGGTCACTGTCGGAGTCCATGTCATCTTCATCCAGATGGATTATAATAGGTTGAACATGCGCACTTGCTCCACCGTCTCCCCTGAACTTTGTTTCAATGCTGATCACATGCTGAACTGCGTTTGCCCAGTGTTGAGCTGTTACCTTGGCAGCTTCTTCCCTCAGGAGCACCTCTACATCTGCCAGCTTAAATGTGGCATTTCTGGCTGCGACACCTCGTTTCATCTGCGCCCATATCAGCTCAATGGGATTGAGCTCACAATGGTAGGGTGGGAGCCTAAGCACAATACATCCTGCCCTTTCAGCTGCACCGTCAATACGATACTTGATGTACCGTGTCTTTACAGAGGCCACAAGGCTGAGGAGCTCCTTTTTAAGCATTTTTTCATCCCAAGCAAGTCCTTTGGACGTCAGCCAGTCCTGAACGACCTGTTTGCGCGAAGACGTCGTAGGCACTGCTTCTTCCAGCCGCGAGTGGTACGAGGCATTGTCCATGACAATTACACTACCTTGTGGCAGTTGCGGCAAAACGGCGCCAAACCACCTTTCAAAGCGGGTGCCGTCCATCTCCTCGTGGTAGTCGCCGGTCTTCGTACCCCGAAATAGTGCACTGCACGGGCCCGGGCCGGCCCGAAAGCCCGAGCCCGGCCCGGCCCGCGGGCCGGGCTCGGGCCGGGTAGCACATATTTTCTCGGGCCCGGGCCGGGCTCGGGCTTGAACGAAAAATGTTTCGGGCCTTGCCGGCCCGAGCCGGCCCGAGCAGTGCCTGAGGCACGGCACTGAGTTGTGTGACGCTAATTCTAAATTATTGATAGCAAGAAGTTTTCCCATTGATATTTGAGGTTAAGTGAAAAGAAAAAAAAGCGAAGTGCAATGTCACTATGGCGCCGTTAAAAAACATGATAAATAGACGATTCCGCTCAGAAAGCCTTCACATCAGTTATAAAACAGACAGTCTGGGCAGCATAGTGGGAGAGAGCAGGCCAGACGAGGGCACTCCAGAAACACAATACAACATGCTTTTTGAAACAAAACAAACAGAACAATGGCGACATAGACTTCGCACTGTCTACTGTTGCCACCTCCGTGGTAGCAAGCGGCTCGTCGTTCACGACGCGTGGCCCTGCATTCCAAGCGCCTGGGCCTCCACAAGAAGCGGGAGACTGAAGAATGGGAGTACAGTTCTTTATTTTGAGTGCACACGTCGAATACACTGCTGTGTACAGGATGGGGGTTGGTGGAATAGGCACGAGAGAGGAGACGCGGGGAGAAGCAGTCATTCACAAAACAACACAAACACATCCCCTGTGGCTGGGAGCCGTAAAGATTCCGTCGCCGGGGTCCGCCGCACAGAAGTTCCAGGAAGGGTCGTGCGGCCCGCGTCGTCGCTTTGTCTCGAACGGTTGCCGGAACCCCCTCCCCGGTGGTGGCGGGCTGGCTCGAAGTCGTCGTCGAACAAAATAAATGGGTCAGTCACAGCGCACATGCGCGGCCGCAGCGTCGTCGGGATGCTACGGGTCCGTGGAGGGCGAAACCAAACCCTCCACTTCGGAAAGCAAACTGTCACCCAAAAATGCCGAGGAAAGGCAGACAAGATTTGTTGCAATCAGCTGCTGCCTTCAAGGTCCGCACATCCCCATTCTTTTGCCGAAAGTAGGAACGCCGGACGCCCACATGTTTTCGTATGGGGGGTAGTCACAACCGTGCATAGTTTCGGGGACCAATTTTCGAAGCAGAGCCAATGTTTCGGATAAAAAGTTTTAAAACCATGATTCAAGGCAGAAAAGAAAACAAACGCAGACAAAATAATGCTGCCTTCATCACTGAAGGGAAAGACAGAAATGAAGTTATGAAAGCGGACACGTCATCTGCTCCAATTTCAGGCGCGTTCGTGTATGGACCCGAATTGAACCCGTGGCGCAATCTCCGAGTTCCTTTAGCAACAGATAGTAAAAGCAAAATGCTGCGAAATATTCCAGCAGTAAATGTACGTAGACTTAGTCTGTTGAGTCAACACTAACAAAATCCTAATTATATTATTGTGATCACAGATTCCCATTCATTGCTTTATGTGGTCGCTTTATGCTTACGCTTTTAGGTTAAAAACAGCAAACGTTTTCGGGCTCATGTTTAAAGCCTTTTGGACTCGGGCTGATACTTAGAAAGTCTGGCGGGCACGGACTCATTTCATTTAAATTCTACCGGACTCGGGTCGGGCTCGGGCTGATATTTTAAATTTTTGTCGGGCTCGGGCCGGGCTCGGGCTAACATTTTAAAAATTTGTCGGGCTCGGGCCGGGCTCGGGCTCACATTTTAAAAATTTGTCGGGCTCGGGCCGGGCTCGGGCTCCCGTTTTAAAAACTTGTCGGGCCCGGGCCGGGCCCGGGCCGTGTCTCTAACGGGCCGGGTCGGGCCGGGCCTAGAAATTCCGGCCCGTGCAGTACTCTACCCCGAAAGATATCCAGGCAACCACTGACGAAGCCGTCCTCGCTGCCGATGTGCGTTACAATCAGGCGCTGTCCTTTCCCTGACGGCTGCTTCAAACCTGTCGTTAGACCACGCATGAAGGCGTCGTGGTGGGAAGCAACCGTCGTGTCCGTCCAAACAGTCGATAGCGTGTGTCCCGCATTCACCCAGGTTTCATCAAGGTAGAAGATTTTTCGACCTCCCATCCTGTACCTGGCGACGTCGTAGAGGTACTTCTGCTGCCACGCGACAATGTCGTCCCGCTCGATCAGCAGCGAGTTCCGGCCCCTCTTCTCATACCTGAACCCGATGTCATTCAGCAGGCGGCGCACAGTCCATGGCTTGAGAGGAGTAACATCGCCGCTAGCGTTGAAATCCGCAGCAATTGCCTTCACTGTCGGAATCTCATTGCTGCGAAAAAAACGATGCACGGACGACCGCAATGCGCACTTCGTGAAGTCGTCGTACACTTCTGTGCGTCGTCTCTTTCCGGCGCTTCGCGGGCGCTTTCGTGAGCGCGTCGCAACATTTCCGTCGTTATTTTTCATCTCCTTCTTCACGTCCATCACCAAGCTCACGCTGACTCCAAGAAGATCGCTCACGGTCGCGGCCGTTTCTTCAACGCTGCGCTCTGGGTGAAGATGCCGCAAACGAACGTACGCGTTCCGGATCATCTCCCGTCCGCAGCTGCAGATGACACGGCCGCTTTTGTTTTTCTTGTACCATCGGCGTGGCGTAGATGGCAACGCACCACAATTCTCAGTCGAGAACGATGAAGCACATTCAGATGCGACTTCTTCGGGATCCATGGCGGGAAATGGGGCCGGCAATGCATAAAACCAGAAGCTGCCAGAAGCAAGCGGCTGAGGGAAAACCCGGAAGAGCAGAAATTCACCATCAGGAATATAATTGAAACTCGCTACTGCAGCTGACGATAAATTCTTTCACGCATTGCATTAAAACGGGCACATAAAGAATTTTAGCTAAGGTTTTTATCTCCGCTCAAAGTGAAGGCGCCCTTACGAACTACTTTTCGGCACGGACGCATTAAGGAAAGCGTGGCTCCGAGCGCTGCCTGCAGGTGCAATGCGGTCGGCCACGACGTCACCTTGATAGAGTGACACTATTGGCTGGAAGGGGGTGGTGGAAGTGGGGGATTAGGCGACGCCCCTTTTTTCTTGACTTGTATCCGAGTATAGTAGTGGCGAGCGCGGCGCTGGTGCCATCTGGCTAAGGCGGGCCTAACGGCTCGCTGTTATAGTCTATAGAGCGCTGATAGTGTTGTGACTGCTCCGAAGGGGAAAAGTGAGTGAGAGGTTACGAGGTTGATCTCGTGTGAAAGAGAAAAGTCCTGAATGACATTGACCGCGTATTATCAACAAAGGGTGGTCTAACCATTTCGCATGTACCGGTGACCGTTATTTATTTTAGGGCGCAGCTATTTGTCACCCGTCTCTGAGCTGAGCCACGTCGCCGTCGTCGTTACCGAGTGGACGATGGCAAGACCGACGAGTGAAAGAAAAAGCGAACGATGAAAGAAAGCAAAGGAGGAGGTGTCGCGAAATTGGGAGGGGAGGGCGGTTCGCCGTGGTCAACGTTACTAGATAGGTTCAGTTGTCAAACTCCCCATACGTCCCATGCATTGAAAATGGCACCGTTTCTTGAACGTGTCACCAGGTGGCGGTAGCGTTCCACCCGGCTCCACTTTGCTCCACGTCGTCTGCTAAGCATAGGCGCTTGTTCGCGCGTTTATGGGCACTAAAACTTCGTGTAGAGGCTTTTTTACTATAATATGACCGATTTTTTGCCTTATGTGCCAGAAGACAGCCCATATAAGACGGTAAAACACACAGAACACAGTTTTTTGCCCTTTCTTTGCTCGGCCACGACCAAAACCGTAATTTCTAGGGACTGACGCATGCAATACCCGCGGCAGTCACATTTTTGATTCAGCTGTACATATTCACCGGTAATCTAGCAATAATTGCGGCCAGTTTCGTACATAACACACAACAAGTGCTTTATCAATCCGAACATTTTTTTTTGCCGCCAAGCTTTCGCCGAGACGTTTGCGAGAAGCTGGTGCCAGGTATATCATTGCGTGGAGGGTTTGCGAGACCTCTCGCCAAGACGCGAGGATAGAATGACGTTAATGAGGAGCAGGATGATGTCTCAGACTTAACAATTTATTGTACCGCCATTTGATTGCAGGGCTTCTCGGCCTTTTGGCTAAGATCGAAGTGCTTTCTTATGAAGCAGGTGTGTACATCAGTGAATGCCAATCCATAATTTAGCGGTTTTTTTTCTAATCAAGTTTCAGAACTCAATAGCATCTGAAAAAGACCCCTAAAGAAAGAGAGGCTTGTCACTTCCGTACAAATTTCAAGTTATTACGACTGCATGAAAAAAAAAGGAAAATATTTCACGAAAGGGACTGCGAAAGAACATAATTGCTATTTTTCATAACCTTCCAGCCCACAATTTCTCCGTGACATCGGTGCTATTGGACATTAACTACACCAAGCAGTATTATTGGATAAAGTAAATAACTTGTACATATCATTTTATGTATATGAGCAGGACAAACAATTCAAGAAGAATAAAACAAATAATTCATGTGCAGTTATCATTGTTTATTCCATGCACTTGCAACATGAAATGATAGTATTTCCCAAAGGCTTGTTCGACATTTACAACACAATACTTTTAGCACTTCACTCAGTTGACGTCAGTCTCTAAATCAACTTTGCACGCTTTCTTGCCGCCTTCACTTGAATGCTGGCATTCTCTTGCTGGTGCAGGAACTTTGTGTAAAAGTGCATCCGTGTCACTAGGTAAAACTTCAAGACGCGGGCACTCAACTCTTCAAAGTGGACACTGCATCCAACCCGGACTAGAGTGTTCTGGGATAGCTCCTCCAGGATATCCCAAAAGAGGTCACCGAAAGCTTCCTTTTTTTCTGTCTTCTTCTCAATGACGCGTTCGATGCCATCGACCAGACTCGTCAGTGCATCTGATGGATGTTGTAGGGCACCCGGCACAAATGACCTCATTTCAGTCAGCTTGGCTGCTGGGGGGACGTTATCTGTTGACACAAGTGCCGCAAGGCAGTCCGCACAGGTAGTGGACTTGCGAGCCTTCTTGGCAACGTACCCTGCAAGGTAATGCAGAGCATTCTGTCTTGCAGTGGAGCGGCTATAACTGTGTTGCAGATTGTCTTCAGCTACTGGCTCCTGAAACTCAATCTGGGAAATACACTTTCCCAGCTTGTCCTCACGGGCTTCCTTCTTAGAAAGTGCATCCAACTTTGTCTTGCTGAGGCTCTCGTCAACTGCAACAAGGACCGAGTCTGCTTCGCCTGAACAATTTCCCTTTGTTGCCATCTTCAGTGGGGTGTAGAGGCACAGGAGTCGGAATATCTGGCCGAAGTGAGTTATCGTGGGGTGATCCTCGTCCCCACCGAAGCCTCTGACCACTCCAAAGAAGCGCTAATATGCAAAAAAGATAGCAAAAAATATAAACTTGTCATCCCACAAAACAAGAACTGAAGAAATAGGATTCTTTACACAGTGCTTCACACAAAAAAATTAGAAAACACCAGGAAAACATAAGCAAGGTGCTTTGGGAAAGGTCATACCTCTAATGGGTCCTGATTGAGCTTTGCGGTGAGCACATACAGAACATTCCGAGCATGTAGGAGAGCAATAATGTCCAAGACTGACATCAGAGTTACTCTAAGAGACTCAATGGTCATTTGGGAGGCGAACATCCGCGTCTTCTCCGCTGCACTGCTCCTTTCAGTGGTGTTGACCATTTCAAGAAAGTCCTCAATGACCTGTAATGCAGCAAAACATGCATGTAAGAGGTGCAATTAGGTCAAGGAAAGCAAAGTTACCTCACCTTGATTTTCGGAGAATTCTTGTAAATGCCTTCCGAAGGACACTTTGCATTTAATGCATCGAACAAGTCATTCATTCGCAGGGTGAAATTCTCGGTGCCTTCTGTGCCTTCAAATCCAAGCTGCTGGTTCTCTCTGTAGAATCTGATCCCAATGGCGACACTTCTACTGAAAAGCTGAAAGTATACACGAAGAATATGTTTTTAACATATATAATATTTCCGCACTGTAATGAACAAGGCAAAATGGCTAGGACAGCTTACCTGCGTTGCTAGCCGGACGTTCATTTTTTCCAGTTTCCCCGGATTTACGTGGGATGCTGTGAGCTTGGGAACAGTCTTCAGTTGCATTGGCTTTTCCGTGTTGTGTAACTGCCGGTAATGATCGAAGTTGATCAAGTCTGAGCCAGCCTGAGAAAATAAAGCAAAGTGTCGCGGCTGTGTGAGAAAGCCCTGCCACAAGTATGCCAGTTAAGGAATTACACTAGAATCGGTTAACATCGGTATAAATAGGTGGACTATGCTCACCTTTGCATACGTGTGCGTCAAAAGGTTGTTTCTTACACACTTGACGATGTGAGGGACATCACAGAGGAAATACAGGAAACGTCCATCTTCAAGTGATGGGTGGGGAATTTTGTTCACAGGTTGACTGATTTTTCCTGAAACTCCGACTTGCGTCCACATTGACCGGTTATTACCGGCGCCATCACTCACAACAGCAATAACTGAGGCACCGTGCTGCTCCAGTTGAAGCACTGACTCTAGGACAAGCTTGGCCAAAACAAGGCCAGGGGCAGCCCCTCTAGTCGCAAAACTGGCCACTGGCTGCACCCACTTTTGAAAGAGGGGAATAAACATGATGACGAGCGCATGGTCAGCTGGTACAGCAGAGCTGTGTTGCCCTGATGGCGTTTCAAAATCAACAAATCCGTCAAATTTGTATGTTGACTTGTTAAAATCAACTGATGCACGCAGCTTAATTTCATCAAGAACCAGTGTGCCAAGTTTTTCCACATCAGGCTTATCCTGAAAAAACGATTCGATCGTCTTGAGGGCAACTTCGTTATAGCCATACTCGCATGGCACTCCAGAAATAATCTGGCTCAGTCGGCTGCATGTGGGCAGGGGCAGCAACTTCATGTTTCGCATAAGGTTGTAGGCCTTTGGGCTTGCTATGCGGAGAAGCAAGCAGTTCATCAACCACATTCGCGTGTACCGCACACCTTTAGGGCCTTTGGCCTGCGACTGCTTCAGCGATGTCTGAAATGCCACCTGCTGAATGGCTGGAAGAGAGCTCAATGCCTCATTGACGGAGTCAGATTTCTGAGTTGCCAGCTGGGCTTTCAAATCTTTGATGTTCTTCTTAAAAGAAGCCTTCTTAGCAGCTGCTCTCCTGACCTTCTTCTTTAAGTTCTTCTCTTTCTTGTGCCTACGTGCAAATCTATTTTGCTTCAGGGTGGCTTTCCTGACAAGTTTCTTTTCATGAACTCGGCAGGACGAACACGTTGGCTGGGACGACAGCACTTGGCATTTATGAGAAATGCACTTGTCACATTGAACTCGAACTCCTTTACAAGCCTGCATATCGTCAACAGTTTGCAAGAAAGCTGTCAAACTCTCCAGCGTGGATATGCTGACATTTGTTAAGGCTTTCGCGGGACGACCGTAGGCACTTGCGGTAGCCGACTTTCCGTTGCAAACTACACATTTTTCAATCTGTGGAGCCTCCTCTTCTGAATTCAAAGTAAAGAATGCAACGAGCTCACCGTCTCTGCTATCAAGCGGGATCACACGCCAACGGTCAGGCACTTGCATGGATTTCATGTCATTAGCTGTTACAATTGACACGTCAGGAGTCGTATGCAAATCTTCAGAGTCGTCATCGCAGTGGCCGACCCGACGTTCGTCCCGGGCTTGGGCGGCTGCATCGTGGTTTCCGCTTCTCTCCCTCCGTCTCTTCTCCGGTGGCTTCGAGAAATAAACGGGGAGATTTGGAAATACCTTCGGCACAGCATTTTTTCTCAAGCTCCACTTTCCACGAGGGATTTCTACACTTTTACCCTCAATCACGTGAATGTACATCTTCTCGATGTCTTGGTCATGAAAATGCAAATCGCATATTCTTGACTTACTGGTTAGGCTTTTGTCCGCCCGTGGAATCGCTCTATCCCACGTGGAGCGCAGTCCTTCGTCACTCGGTGCACAAAAGAAATGCCGCTGTGAGCGGTTTGCGTCATTTCGATAGCCACTCGTGCAGCCGGGCACGCAGCACGTCGGCATGTTTCTCACAAAGATGGTTATGGCACGCACTTTCCCATAATAAACTGCACCACCCGACACCACCAAACAGCAATCGCTCACGAACCACACCGCACTTTCGACGAGACGATACTGCCGACACCGAAACCAGACGATGCGACCCACGTTGATGCGACCGGACTGTAGCCAGGCCTCGGCGCCTCGGCTGCCGCGACGGATCCGCTTGCGACTGCAGCGCCACTGGCTCCCGCGTGAGGTGGCAGTCCCGCGAAACGCGGCGGAGTTTGACAACTGAACCTATGGTGGCGCGAGCCAGCGCTCTCCGAAACTGTGCGGTAGGGGAAGGGAGGGGGCAGTATGCTGTGCCCGCGCGAGGCGCTGTGACGGCGCGACGCTTGGGGAAAACGTGAGGGGGGCGTGCGCGTGATGATGGTGTGCGTTCCCTGCCTAAAACGCGGGTCGCGGTCCCTTCATGAGACGCACTTCGCGCCGCCGACGCAGAGGCTCATCATCGCTGCCCTCGAGAGAACCCACAAGAGAGTTTTCGTATAAAGGCGAAGGAGGATGCGCTCCTCCGCCTTCGTGAGACCCCTACAGGGCTTGGGATAGACGGACTGGCCGGATTGATAAAACTGTGTGACCTCCTTAAAGGTGCAAGCGGGAGTAGGTTCTAGGTCCGGATCGGTGGGAGATGAGGATGATGCCCGGAGAGTGAGCGCGCGGGCAGCGGCGTCAGCCACCTCGTTACCCTCAAGGCCCATGTGAGCCGGAGGCCCGGAGCCCATATGATCGTTCGATTCGCGGGGGCACCCAGGTAGTTACTGTTTTGCAGAATTTTGTAAGCAAAGTACGGAATGCACCCCTGTTCGATATTGCGGCAGGCACCCCTTGAGTCGGTGAGGCGGAGGAGCGCATCCTCCTTCGCCTTTATACGAAAACTCTCTTGTGCCCGGCAATCTTAAAACACTTCGACCCCGCTTGCACGGGGAAGTGCCCGCACTGCGAGGAAGATTCCTCTGACATTTTCCACATGGTGTGGGCGTGCCAAAAAACCCCAAACCTACCCCCTCTACCCAACCCTTCCCGGGAGGACTGGGAGGCAGCCCTGCTCGGCTGCTCTGACCTGACGGCCCAACGGGCCCTGGTCGGGCGGGCCCGGGCCGCGGCCGACGCCATTGGGCTCCCGTAAGGGGGAGCCCACCTAGTCTTTGTACGGGGCGGCCCCTTAAGGACCGCTCCCACCCTCCCTGTACAAACTTCTGTAAATAAATGTTTTTCAGTCAGTCAGAGAGAACCCACCAGTGAGTGCTGCCTGAGCCCAAATATCGCATTACGGCGTATAATAATCGCCAGCCAATTTTTATCGCTTCAGTTCCGGTTTGGATTAAGCGAACTCACAAAATAACGGATCGGGTTCGGGTTTAGTTCTGGCAAAAATGCCAGTTCGGTTCCGGTTAAACACCCCGGTATAAAGTGACCAGTATCAAGGGATATAATGAAGTACGGACAGAAACCGCCATTGTTACATCCTGATCACAGTTACAACCATTGTTAATGTTTTTGATCGCAGATTTAAAATCGCTTATAATAAATCCTGCTGTAGCAGGATTTGATGGCACAACGGCTGCCTCTAAGAAGGCGATTGCGCTCGGGTCTGTGAAAAACCGACACAATAATTTCGTTAACTATAAAAAGATTGTAATATCTAGCTGCATCACAAAAGCCCCAGCAGAGCTTCTGCTTTCCCAATCCCGGCAAGATTTCACGTCAAGCTCGTTGATTTCACTACAAAGCGTCGAGGATGTATCCGTGTCTGATTAATTTTCGCTTGACGTGTCAGTGCTTAGGTGTGCAGAGGACAAAGCGTTCCAGATATTGAGGTTGGATTGCACGTATACAACAACTTTCAAGTTGTTGGACGCTATATCGCCTCAAGAGTGATAGCGTCCAAGCGACAGCGTCCTTGTTGCAAGCTATCGCCTGCGAGCTTTGGTGTGCACATTTTGAGACAGGGGCCAGTCTCTTACACATGCGGTAGAAACAAGGGGGAGTCAGCGCGACAGGTGAGGGCACCCAAGGGTTGGTTGAAGCAAAGTCCTTGCCGCCACGTGTACTGATCCTGGGACAGTATTCTCAGTTTTAATTGCGGAGCTGTTGTAGCGAGGCCGTAATATGTGGCGCGTAATCCGTAAAAAAGATTCACGCATCTCCACGAAGTTAATCATGACGAGTGGGCGAAGCACTGGGGATCGTTCTTACCGTGAACCACCCGTGGCATTGCCCACTCGCGCATGTGAATGAGTGACAACGCGGGTGTACAGTATATACAATTCCAATTCAATCCAATCCGATACAATTCAATATAATCCAATCCAATCCAACGCAATGCTCCTCGCGCATTTGCAACATAGAGTTTCATACTAATATACACTAGAGGGGACACTGGCGCTAGTGTCTATGCGAGCCGTTGATCGTCTGCTTCAACCCCCATGAGGGCGGCCAAGCCAAATAGACGTGTGATTTTCAAACTTGGCTTGACTATGCCGACATCTTGACTTGACTCGAAATACCTTTTTTTAAACTGAAAATCTACAACTAATGTTTATTACTGTATAAATTATTAGTCGCATAAACAACTTGTACTATACGTTAAATTTTAATTAAGGTTTAGAAGTACTCTTTTATAAGAGGGGAAGTGATTTGTGAACGGCATACGCGGCTGAGTTTAGCGGAGCCGGCGATTCGGCGGCGAAGCGTATTTTCTTTCGTGTTTTTTTTTTGTTTTTTTTTTTTGCGTGCGAGTCGGCGGTGGCATGTGTCTGCTGAAGGGCCGCTGTACAGCGTTAAATTTCGTTCTGGAAGACTACGAGTAGCGGAGCGACGCGTCATATAACCCCAAGTAAGTATACACGGTTGTTGTTCATTTCCACTCATAAGCGTAACTGTTGTCGCCTTAACCGACGTGCGGTCGGCATGCTGACAAAATCGTGAAAGGACGCTGAGTAACAGCTGATCGTTTGCTTTGGTGCCTTAAACAAGCCATAACGGCCAACTCGACCACGGAACTCGACCATATCACCTCTGTTTGTCGCTAACACGTAGACGATGTTTTATTGGCCGGATGGTTAATCGGGTTCTTTCTTTGTTGTACTATTCGTATATTCTTGATGTCTTGACGCACTGTAGAGCTGTTTCTGTGAGCAAATGTTAATTTTATATGTTGAGAGCGACAAACGTAGGAAACAGGGTATCTTATCAGACCACACAGCGAAAAAATTCTCATACTTCATTCGTGTTAAAGGGGCCCTGAAAGGTGTTTTGAGCACACTAAATGAACTAGCGCAATCGTTAGATTGGGTCGTCAACGTCATCTGTGCCAAGTATTACTCTTTTACGCGCAGCGGAAAGCTCACACTTTTGTTGCAAAGTTTGTCGCTTTTTTCTCACCCTTTCCTTCGTGTTTTTGGACGCCGCCATCTTCACATGTCTACATCATCGATTCCCAGATGTTCGTCATGAGCTAGACATCCTGCTATTGGGCGGCTTTTTCACGCACTTCCGGCAAAGAGATGAGTCGTCTGCTCAGCGTCGGCTCGCCGGCTGATCTGCCGGCGGAGTGCCGGAGTGCTTGGACATTTTACGACAAACGAAACAAGTGTAAACAAACGTTTAACCGTTTGTATTAAATGCAGCACGGCCATAACACGACATGGATATTCCCTTACCTGAGTACGTTCCGTAAAGAAAGCGTTGAAGCCCCGTGGCACTTCTTTCGTGCAATCGCAGAGAACGCCCTGAGCCGAATGCCCGGGTTTGACGCATACATTTTATTCTACTTCAAAACAATCCAGAGATGGGTTTCGAACGAACACAACGTCACAACATGCGTTGCAAGTCTGAACCGCGATTGAAAGACGATGGGTTGCCTCCTCCTGCCCGTCGTAAATTCGGCACTCACCTCGCGCGCGGTTTGCGGGGACGAACAGCAAGTCACTTAACTCCGGCGCACAAGCCGAGATGGCTTTTAGCCACGCACACTGCACATACCCCATGCGAAGTTGAGTCGTACGTCACTCGAGAAAGATAACCCAGACCATGGGAAGCACTATACACCCGCAGAAGCACAACGTCGCATTGCATCGCGAAACAAAGACGTCCACAACACACACACACCATCGCCTCCTGTAATGTCAAACGCATCTCGCACTTCCCAATGGGAGTGGGTGGTACGCCTGCAGTGCCCACATGTCGCGAGGTGGGGCCCCGAGCTGAACCGGGAACACGCAACCGTAACTGAGTTCTACAGTGGTTTGTGCCTTGTTGTCAAGGCAACCGATGTTTGAGATTCTCAAAGAAGTGGCGCTCGCTTCAGCGCTAGAAAGCTCAGAGCCGCGGTGGAGCATGCTTTGCCAACGTTGCCGCTCTCCACCACGCGTCGCCCCAAGCTGAACTGGTCACATGATTGAAGGGTTTTGTGCACGGGTTCTGTATCGATTTAAAATGTCTTTTGCACATGCCGCCGGCAGGAATTACGACCGCCGCAAAATAAGACCCGGCACCAGCGGGGCCACATCTGATACGGCACTTTTTGGATAAACAGTGTCGGTGCATCAAAGGGAACGAGCGCACGATCTTCCCCGTACGGCTGCGAGTTCGCCGCCGATAAAAAGTCACGTGCCACCGATAGCAACTGCACCAACGAACACCGCGAAAGGGCAAGGCCAGGCCGCCGCACACATGCGGCCAGATTTTTCGTTCGGTTTTCCAGCCTTGAGCGAAGTGCGGGATTCATGGTGTCAACAAAGCTTGCCCGTAGCAGACGACAGTAGCAGCGCAATAGCGGAAGTACGTCACCGCTGCGGAGCGCAGCATCATGGGAGGCAAAGCTCGCGCGCCGTCAACAGCGGAGAGTAAGTCGAAAGGAGGAGGAAACGCGGAGCGACGATAATGCGCGGTTTTTGATTTACGATTTCTCAGCTAATACTCATCGCTTTAACAAAATTCTTGCGGGAGGAGATTGCAAATAGATTGCTTTATTTGGCTACATGTACATCCATGCATCGGCGGAAGGTATTTCAGGACCCCTTTAACCTTCCAGAAGACGGCCTAGCGGCAGGCATGCAGGGCGTTCTGGAGCAGTGGGCTGCATTTTACGGGAGTTCCTAATTTTGTGAAAATTCCCGTGTAGAATATTTCTATTAGATGACCAATAACGCGCACTGATATATCTAAGCACCGTGTGTGTACATTACACGCCCACAAGTACCAATAATCACCTGTCTAACCGAGGTCTCACGCCCAGATATAACCAGGTACGCGTGTGAAATTGAAGGCACCCTATTTTTTCCAGTGCCTCCATACAAGCGTGTCGAAGCGCAGTAACAGTTGGAAATTACGTGCGAAGGTGTCAAACAGCGTAAATGTTGCTGATCAGACGGTGCTTGCCTAAATAGCAACTAAATAGTGCCTCAGGGGTACCATTTCCATAATACACAAGCTGCCTTCATGCATTCGTTGTTCCGTAACTGTTCCACAATAAGTTCAAAACATTTACTCATTTTGTGTGGTTGTTCAGTCTTGAATAATCCAACTGCTAAAGTCATGTTTTGTTAAAGCACGACCTTTGAAAACATTGTTGGCTTCCTGTGAGTTCATTGTATGTGCCTTCTCTTTGGTTTAAGTAATGACTTCAGTGTCAACACTTCAGCGCGCAGCTGATCGTAACTGTGTGTTTTTACGAGAAAGCCAGAGTCATTGAATATGTTATGTTGCTGGAACCCTTTTTGTAAATAAGCATGTTAGTGTGCTGGATTTTAAGAGTACATACTTGTGCTCTAAATATCTGTACAAAAGCCTTGCAAAACCTTCAATGATGCCATCCATTTCGATACAGCTCCCAGCTGTGTCAGCAGTGCAAGGAGCAGACCAGCAGGCAACACAAGAAGCTGCACCAGACATGCAACCAGTTTCCAAGTCAGGATCATTGGATGGATCATCAGCAGCGCAAGACAAGGCAGGCATGCCGCCAAGCTGCCAAAAACATAAAAATTCTAGCAAGGGCCACCATTCAAAAAGCAAAAGGGCTTGGGGAGAGGTTGATTGCAGCCTACGATATGTAAATAGTAAAAACAATCCGGTACATTCAGCTGCACAATAAAGAGAAAAACAAGTGGTGAGGAAAGTGCCTTGTAGTGCATGGAAGATGTTCTTTGAATCTTGCTTGTTAGGCACTCAAGATTCAAACTAATTTTCTCGGGTGCAAGAAAATTAGTTGTTCGAAACCATACATTGTATGCATAAATGTGACTTATAGCAGTGGCTTCATTTGCGATAGCCTTGGCACAGCATGAAACCAACTTCATTTAACTACTATGAGCAGCCATTTGAAGACTTGTGTACGTGCTTATTAAACTGAAAGAATGAAGTGGAAGTATTCTGCGTGGTATTTTAGCCCACTGTGTTCTAAAGTGGTATTCACTTGAGGGACCCTGCTGAGGAGGAATGTGCGTGGTGCCAATGACTGTGAGGGAGCTGGCACGTCCCCACTGCCCATGTAAATCTCCATTGAAGCCAGGTTCTATTGTGCACCTTTCACAAACTTTTTGTGGCGCCGCCACCTCCTCCAGCAACATATTCATGAAGGTGTGACGTAGGGGATCAGCTTTCACCACGTGAATGTCAGTTAAAACTTACATTATACGTTGTGGCTGCAGTGTTTTGTTTATGCACCATTGATGTCTGCCCAAACAATGGATTGAAAAATGTTAAGCTGCCCTTCCCCATCTTGCACTGTCAGTATGGCTCAAAAGGTTCTGATCAGTGGGGTAGAAGGCTGCCTCACCTACTTCTGGCTGTTATCAAGTTGCAGATTGTATCCACCCACTGCTGTTCACTGTGGCTGTATATTGTCATGCCGAGTGTACGCTGTTTTAAGACCCTTGTTTTGTTCGTTGATCAGATATTGTTGCCCTGCTTCTACTATGCTGGCAGATGCTGATCGAAACACTTCTGCTCTACAGCTATAAGCTTTTCTAGGGTTACTTTCATGCAATCTTTTTACCGTAACCTAACGTCGCATTTGTTTGCCACTTACAGTAACCATTTTGTTGATTCTGCATAAAGCAGCCTGCGTACATCGGTATGCTGGTTGCGAAAATGGCAATGCTGGTTGGTAGCTACAAACTAAATCCTGGTAGCAATATGTTCACAGTGGCTCTTGGATGGGAAAATAAATACATTGATGCGACATGCTTATGCCTTCACTCCTTTTCACTGCATAGTTTGCATGTTTGCTGTTCACCAGCCTTCAAAATTTTAAAACAACTTCCTCAAGATAAGCTTGCACTCTTGCTTTTGTTGTATTAAGCAATGCTGGCTCTTGGATGGGACAATAAATACATTGATGCGACATGCTTATGTCTTCACTCATTTTCACTGCATAGTTTGCATGTTTGATGTTTACCAGCCTTCAGAAGTTCAAAACAACTTCCTCAAGGTAAGCTTGCACTCTTGCTTTTGATGTATTAAGCAATGCTGTGCTTTTTTTATTAGTGTTACAGAGTATGACTGTGGTGAGGGCTTTTTTATAAATGAGTGAAACTGAATTCTGCACTTGGCTGTTGGCACAATAAATTCACACAGCAATCGCCAGTCGCCAACTTTTTCTGTGTGCTCAATATGCCTGTCTCCAGGCGCTGAGCCAGGGTTCCACTAACGCAAACAGTTGCTACAGCAACACCTGCCACTGGATGGGGAACACTGTGACCAATCTAGACTCACAGCGACTTCATTGAATAGCAAGCATGCATGCTGGTGATCGCCTCATCTTACAGGCATATGGCTTCACCAGTACATAGCTATGTAAGCCATAGTTTATGGCCCAAAAGTACTGGTAGGCCCCAGACAATCATTTGGCCACGTTCTGTTGCAATAGGTAAAGCCATTCTACCGTTGCAGAGGTACATTTTCTTCCCCTGTCTGATACTGCACTGCCTATACAGAGTATTCATTACATTGTTTTTGCCTTCAGCTTCAAACACCCCATATGCGTCCATGGTTACGGGCGGTCACAGCGATTGCGCGTGAGCCTTGGTTACGCCGGTGAATACACGCAGCTGATTAGCAACGGAAAGGGACTGTGTCGGGCCCTGTGTTGTGCTTGCGGGAACAGCCTAGCAGACGACGGTTGCACTGGCGGGATCGTCCTATGCAAGCGGCCTACCCTCACTTGTTTCGCCGCTTTCTCCCACGATAAGGTGCACGACCCACCCGCTGGTGGACGCTCCCGCAACCTTAAAAAAAAAATCACCGGCTGTGCACACATACTTACTGCTGATAAAAGATTTTTATTTGTCTTCGGCGCTACCGTGCTCGTGTTATAATCGCAAGCGTAGTCATGAACGTGACTAGGATGGAACGCACTACCAGGCGCTAAGTGCTTCCCGTATCCATTCATTCCAGCCGTGCAGTATTTGCGCACTGCAGCCGCTGGAATCGAACGCCAGCAGCAATTCTGCCCCGGAATGACCCACCGATGCTTTCGACGCCGAAACCGAAACTGACGGAGCGGAAAAGTACGAAGCCTAGTACATATAACAATTGTCAAGCCTCAAGTTAAGCCAAGTTCGAAAATCACGAGTCTACGTCACACAATCAGCTCCATGGGGGTTGAACGATTGCAGCGCCAGTGTCCCCTCTAGTTTCATTGGTATGAAGCTCTATGATTTGCAACACTGTGTACACAGACGCCAAGGGACAAGCCACAGACAAAGCGAGGTCCTAAGGGGTTTCGCCCCTACTACCAAGAAAATACAGAGCGCTCGTGAGCGCGCGCCTCGTGGCGGCGACCGCCAAGCGTTCCCGACACGCCGAGTGGCTTTAGCAAAAAAGAAAAACAAAGAACCAGCGAAAACACCAAGGAGCGCCTCGCGTTGCCTAGCAACCAGCAACGCTACAGCTGGCGCAACACCTGCTCCGCGGAACCTCGACGCGACTCCAGGAACGCCGCGCATGCGTCGGGCACGCACGCGCCGCCGCTGCGTTTCAGCTGTCGTCGAGCGCTACACCGCGCACGCGATGCTCGCAATGAAGGACACGACGATGTCGATGCCTATGACGATGACTACGATACCCGGTTACAGCAACGGAAGTTGCCACTGTGCCTCGTCACCGCAGCTGGATGCTACTCCGCGCTGCGCAAGTAGTGCGTTACTGGGAATATTTTGAACGCCGCAAGAACCGTTTTAGTTATTTTGTGGATTCATAATGCTTATAAACCACGACGACGGAAGATGTAAATAAACAATTTAAAGCTTGTATACAAATGCGTGGTGATCTGTCCTTCAGTGCTCACGCAGAAAGAAATAGTGCAGCTTCGCTACGGTTCAAGCCTTGCGCGACTTAGTGCAAGCTCCGCATTTTTTTTTTTTTTGTGAACTTCATGTCTGTTTCAAAGTGTCCGTTTCGAGCGAGCCTTGATTGGCTGAAAGCAGTCGGCCAGGTGTGACGCAGCACATCCGCCGGTCACAGGCCTCGCAAGTGCAAGTACGTCACGACTGAAACAGACGCGAAATAAAAATTTTAGAAACGGACACAACTGAGAATCTCGCACCAGGTGCATCGAAGACTCCCAAACTTCTTCTTTTAACCAAACTTCCTTGCAAGCTCTGCATTCTAGCTGCGTCGTTAGACAACATTTTTCCGACGTCAGGCGAGAGATGCTTCCCGATGAAATTCCGTTCGGAAGAACTGTTTGTTTCAAAGCGAAGCTTTCAGCCTCTCACTGATGTCGTCTGTAGCCCACCCAAAACGCACCGCAGAAAAGCCAAATTCCTTTGACGATGATGATTATCGCTGGGAAGTGAATGAAAAAAATGGCCGCGTATCTGCTCACTTCGCTCCAAATGTCGTCGAAAGACGTTCTGCCGCCCATGCCACGTCACGCTCTTCCCTCTCCCGCTTCGCACCGCCCACGATAAACACGGAGGAGGTTCGCTAAAATCATTTCAATTTTCGCGCGTTCCACTGCTCGAGCGCCATCTATTGGTTCCTTTCGTTACTGTACAACTTGAAACGCCGTCACGAGGTCCACACTCGTTGCTTGCTATCTTTGTATATTTGTGACAAAATATTGTTCTTAACACACATTTTAATATTCAATCGCGAAAATCAGCGAGTCATGTATATATTTAATGTAAAGAACAGTGCAAATATATACAATATATGTGCTGCTGTTTTCCGTCAATGATGCCTGATGTTTTCTTTTTGCTCAACAATGTCGACAAGGATCGAGTGGGCTTCCAGATTTGGCGGTTTGGAAAAAGTTTTGCAAACTTTTCCTGCAAGATTCCATTTTAACTTTTGGTCATGCAACTGAATCAATGAACAGACGGACAGACAAACAGACCAAAATTTTCGCGTTTAAATATACCGAAAAAGAGTACCGTCTATAATTACCGCTTCCCGTGGTTGCAATCGAACTTGGGTCCGTCGCGTTATGAATATCCTATTGCGCCATCCCGGCACGGTGGAAGATGCTTGGATTTGCAGAGGGGTGAATGGACGAGCAAAATTAGACCGAAAAATCATGCACCCCTCCGTGTAACAACGACGATGGTTGAATGCATGCGAAACTTTCTTCGTAGGAAATCGAATAGCGAAGGGTCAAAGTCAAAGTCATGCGATCAAAAGTCCAGACTGCATGTGAGTCAAAGTCAAAGCTCTACGAGTCAAAGTCCAAACCGTCTGCGAGTCGCAGTCAAAACTCAGACGGCAACCAAGGAATCCCTCACGAGAAAGTTTAGCGTCCAATCATCGATGGTTCGTGATTTTTTTTAAATTTTATCCTCGCTAAAGAAAAGGAAAAAGAAACTTTCTTTCCAAAATTTCAAATGTTTTTTCTACCACTTACATCTCTGGCAGAGACAGGAGGAAAACAGCGTGAGGGGTGGGCAGGGGAGAGGGGGCTGCAGAGGGTTGTCGTCTTTCTACGACATTTGCAGCGACGCCAGCTGGTGCGCGGCCATTTTTTTCACCTCTACGGAATGATCAGTACTATACTCGGTTACAACTCAAAACGGCACCACCTCATGTAGTGTATCACTCCGTCAAAGCGCCGGACCCGTGACGTCAGTGCGCGCGCGTTTGTTGGTCGTCACTGGAGTCGTTTATAAGCATATTAAGGCCAAAAAATCACGGGAACGGCTCACGCCATGTTCAAAATATTCCCAGTAACGCCCTACTTGCGCCGCGCGGAGAAACATCCGGCTACGGTGATAAGGCACAGCGGCAACTTCCGGTGCCGTTCTTAAGTTGTCACCGAGTATAATTCAAGTGATGTGTGACCTCACAAACCTTGCACGGACTGCGTAACATTAAACCGTGGTATCTCTTCCATAATTCCTTCCATCCGTGCCCCTCTTCTTCCCTACCAGCCTCCCTTAATTAGATCATAAGACCATCTCTCTCTCTCTCTCTCTCTCTCTCTCTCTCTCTCTCTCTCTCTCTCTCTCTCTCTCTCTCTCTCTCTCTCTCTCTCTCTCTCTCTCTCTCTCTCTCTCTCTCTCTCTCTCTCTCTCTCTCTCTCTCTCGTTGTTCCGTGTCCACAGAACAGAAGTGGTAGAAAATCTACTCCAAGACCTGGCCGCAGTGAAACATATATGTTGCCCTACGAAACGTCCAAGAAAAAAGTAAAACATGAATGACAAGAGCGAACAAGGGCAGTACCAGAAGAAACAAAAAATTGGCTGACGATTACAAAGAATACTCCCTAATGCGAAATTTCAGCGCAACTGTTTAGCTGTTCCGACTTTTCAAAAAAAGCTGAGGCAAACAGCTTCAGACAGAGAGATGTATGATTACAGACAACTTTAACTCTTCACACATCCCTCCGCTCATGCAGCACATTGTTTCCATACCTCAATGGACGCGCTCGCAGCATGTCTTTGAGACCGCATCATCGGCGAACACACGGCGGCATGCACGCGATACTCTGACGCCATCTTGTAGCACTTTCGTCTCACTAGCGCTCCTCCGATTTCCTCCTCGCTCTCTTTTTGGTGTTTTTCTCGCTCTCTAGTTACTTCGAGGTGAGAGACGCCGCGAAACCTCAGTAACGGCCGCATAAGAACAGCGTCTTAAAAAACCTATTTAACCGAGGGAGCGGCTAGATGCTGAAACAAACGCGCTGACACGCACATACATTTAAGTGCAGAGGGCGACGTATGCATCTTAAACAAAACGTTAGGCTATAGTATACGCGCCGAAGCGCGCCACACTGGAGGGCTACGGATAATGTAGACAATAGAGAGTTTTGGTATAGCGGAAAGCACTACTTTAGCGCACCCATAGCGTTAGCGGGCAGGCTAACCGTCGCGTAACGAGGCGCTATTCGTTTGCGATTGCAGCGTGCAAACGTTAACGCCACAGCTAGAACGCTATACTAAAACTCTCTAATACCAACAACTTGATAATCTTTAACGTGCGTTGCAAACTGCACTCGCACCATCCTGCACTCGCACCATCCTGCACCAACTGCACTCGCAGGATCGCTGGCGCCTCGCTGTCGACGTGATTCAAACTTCCACGGCGGCGAACGCGACGTGTAGATACATGCCCCGAGGACGCGGAAGCCGCCGCGGAGAAACCCTCTCTCTCGGACCCAGCGTGCGCCGCTACTACCGGCCCCTCACGAACTCTGGAAAGAGCGTTGTGTGTGTCTGTACAATGTCGCGCCGTGTGCAAAAACCAAAGGGAACGCTTGTCTGACAGTTAGCACTTTGGGCATAAATAAGAGCCCCTAAGCTCTGAGGTTCATTCCTGTTGGAGCTGCGAATCAATGCTGTCACTCTGCTCGAGTCCTTTACTGTAACCTCGCCCTGTCATGGCATCGTTCTTGTCTTGCTTCGGCTCATTTCTCGCCATGAAGCAAACAAGTTAAGTTTGCCTTCGGCTTCTGGTCGTCTTCTCCAAGGCAGCAATGTTTGCTGGCCGCTCGCTTCACCACGCTACCACTCGCACGACGGAGGTGACGGATCTCGGCTCGAGGACGCCTGCACATTTGCAACAACGGCCGCTAAAGCACTTCAGTCCAAGCCAATAACGAAACTAAGGCGAGCGCATGGTATAATGGCGGCCCATGACGACACAGACGGCCTTGAAATGAGCCGCATAGACGCTAGCGCCAGATTCCTCTCTAGTGTATATAGCAAGAAACTCCGAGTACGGCAGTGTTGTTTACAAATGACCTCGTCAAAGTAAGCGGTGAGGACGTAGAAGCGGCAATCTGGCATGCCTGATAAACGCCAAAATGGCCGCCGTTGCTAACTTGCGTGCCTTATCTAGTGACACTATAGCCGTACCCATGCACTAGGCCATTTAAAGGAACAAGGGCAATACCAGAAGAAACAAAAAATTGGCTGACGATTACAAAGAATACTCCCTAATGCGAAATTTCAGCGCAACTGTTTAGCTGTTCCGACTTTTCAAAAAAAGCTGAGGCAAACAGCTTCAGACAGAGAGATGTATGATTACAGACAACTTTAACTCTTCACACATCCCTCCGCTCATGCAGCACATTGTTTCCATACCTCAATGGACGCGCTCGCAGCATGTCTTTGAGACCGCATCATCGGCGAACACACGGCGGCATGCACGCGATACTCTGACGCCATCTTGTAGCACTTTCGTCTCACTAGCGCTCCTCCGATTTCCTCCTCGCTCTCTTTTTGGTGTTTTTCTCGCTCTCTAGTTACTTCGAGGTGAGAGACGCCGCGAAACCTCAGTAACGGCCGCATAAGAACAGCGTCTTAAAAAACCTATTTAACCGAGGGAGCGGCTAGATGCTGAAACAAACGCGCTGACACGCACATACATTTAAGTGCAGAGGGCGACGTATGCATCTTAAACAAAACGTTAGGCTATAGTATACGCGCCGAAGCGCGCCACACTGGAGGGCTACGGATAATGTAGACAATAGAGAGTTTTGGTATAGCGGAAAGCACTACTTTAGCGCGCCCATAGCGTTAGCGGGCAGGCTAACCGTCGCGTAACGAGGCGCTATTCGTTTGCGATTGCAGCGTGCAAACGTTAACGCCACAGCTAGAACGCTATACTAAAACTCTCTAATACCAACAACTTGATAATCTCTAACGTGCGTCGCAAACTGCACTCGCACCATCCTTTAAGCTTGAACCGTATGGAGCGTTTTCTGCTCGCGAAAATGCGTCGCGCACGCCACAAGCGCGCTGCCGCTGCCGCGGAACCACCCGCACGCTGCGCACGCTACGCACGGGGTGGCCGGCGGCGACAACATAACGGCGGTTTCGGCCTCGAAGAAGTGCGGGAAGATCGAGCGACCGCTTCTACGCGCTCTCTAAAATGTCACTCAAGGCACACACGAACTTGCTTGTGCGGTAAATGAGCTTATAATGTGGGCGAAAACGGTATCACCCGCGCCGCTTGTGAAAGCGCCCATGCAATATTTGCCAAGGTGCTAAGCCTAAACATCTCTGGCGGAGCCAGCCGGCTGTTTCGAGCGCTTCGAAACTGCCGCCATGAGGCGCGCGCCTCCCCATTGGTGCAAGTCGTCAGGTTCATCCCACTGCCACGCGCGTAGCGCATCATTTTCTGAGCGAGGCAGAAGCTGCCGCAAGCGCGGAATCGTCAACGCGGGCGTGAAAAAATCGCACGCGCAGCGCCGATGCGGCCTAATCGCTTGCGAAAACGGCCATGCGGTTCACGCTTTACGTTTCTCGCTGAACGAAAAACGGCCGCCGCGGCCGGTTCGCACCCTCGTGCGTGAACTAAGCGGCACAACGCTCAGCCATTGAGGCACGTTTTCGGACGGCTCAAAACAACCCAATAATGAAAAAAAAAAAAATCGAGCGACGTTTCTATGCGCGACATCAGGAGCTTCATCCTTCAGTGATGGAAAAGGCAAAATAAGAATGATATACAAAAAAAAAAAAGCGGATGAATTTGTGCAAAATTGTACGCTTTTGGCGATGACTCGGATTACGGACGTCGGGCAGATTCCGACGTTTACGACCGATGAGCTGGCAACGGCGCTCAAAGCAATGAATTAAGAAGGGCAAAGATGCTACAGGAGATGACGGAGTTACAGCCTAAATATTGTGTCTTGGTGGGGACGTTGTGTTAACCAAGCTTGCATATATCTATTGTCACAGTGCCTGAGGACTTTAACGGTGCTAAAGGCATGGAAAAATGCAAATTAATTTTTTTACAGGGTTTACACAAGAAAGGTGATGCCAAGAGAGAGGAGAAAGAAAGGACGGAAGGGCCGGGAGGCTAACCAGGTGTAGAGCCTGATTTTCTACCATGCACTGGGGGAATGGGGTTCAGAGGATAAAAGAGAGAAGGAGCTTAAAAGCCGCACATCCATCGGCCTGCTTTCAGTTACTTACAAGTTATTTGCAAAAGTAATTTTCAACACCATAAGTCTTTCAACAGCTACGGGAACAAGCCGGCTTTAGAAAAAAGGGCCCATCTCCCCGCGAGGGGGACTCGAGTAAATGTGTCGCATAGGGGGTGGGTGTATTGCGTTAACGTTTAGTGTTTGGGGAGTTGGTGGTAGTGAATGCGTTGTATCAGCAGCTTCTTGACGTAGTTTGAATGAGTTAAGGATATAAGGGGCGTTCGTAGCCTTTCATTCTGTGTCGGTTTTGTGGCGCAGTGGGAAGAGCACCATGTACCTCGCGGTCCGCCCACAGGTAGTGAATGCGTTGTATCAGCAGCTTCTTGACGTAGTTTGAATGAGTCAAGGATATAAGGCGCGTTCGTAGCCTTCCATTCTGTGTCGGCTTTGTGGCGCAGTGGGTAGAGCACCATGTACCTTGCGTTCCGCCCGCAGGGTCGTGGGATCGAAACCAGGCGCCGGTAAGTATTATTTTTTTTTATATAGTGTAGGGGGAGGGGTGCGGACCTGTTGTTGAGGGCGAGAAGGGTAGCGTGATGCGGGAGAGGAGGAGTGGGGGAGAGGGCGCACCTGGAACGGCTGTTGCGGACGCCGAGGGACGCCAACGCCGACAACGCCGGGTGACATCGTGAGTTAAAGAAATGCTCGGCATTTAAAACTTTCCTCATCTTCATAATCCATATTCACGCTGATAACTGGGTAACGGAGAAATGTTCAGGATATAATGACATGGCATTTATACATTCTGACAAAGCATTTGACTCAGTGCCCACTTGAGCAGTAATTCAGGCGCTACGTGAACATTGAATCGGCAAGCCATAAATTGCGCTCTTGCAAAATATATGCGACTGATGCGCGGGAGCTATACTGCTCCATCAAGGGGACACAACATCTCTGCAATTATTTACAGCCTGTCTGGAAGGTGCGCGTTCACAGAGAGCTTAAGTGTCGGACAACAGGGCTACGAAGAAAAGGGGATATCTGAGCCACCTAAGCTTTCCAGACGACGTCTCATTCAGTGAAACAAGTCTGAAAAGTAACTATAGTACAACATTTTAAACAATGTTTCTTGATTTTCCAAAGCGTAACCTTAAACACGCTCCTTGTGGCATTCTCAAACGTGCTTTTACTGCGTCCCGAAATTGAACGTGCATCAGCCATATGGGATCCCCATCAGGCATGCATCGTAACCGATATTGAATCTCTGCAGAACCGGGCTGCTCGCTTCATATATTCAGACTGCTCACCCCCGTCACAGCGCTAAAACGTCGCGCCGAACTACCTGATCTTGCACATCGCCGCCGACTTTCCCGCCTATCACTGTTCCATAAGTTTTATCACCCGCGCCACTTCACGGTGATTTCTTCGAGCCACCTCCCGTCATTTTCCCTCGCCGAGTCCACCTATAGAAATTTAAACGCGTAAATTGCCACTCATCTGCTTTTGCTCGGTCTTTCATTCCACGTACCATAGTCGAATGGAATAAGCTACCATCTCATATCGCCTCTCAAAAAGACAACACGCAATTCCAGGAACTAAATCAAGAGCTAACCTAACACTTTGCTCTCACTTTTGGGTTTTAAGTGTGAATACACTTTATAAGCGACCCCAAACCATCCACCGCCGGCGGCGGCGTCGGCGTCCGCAGTGCTCCTCTATAAAGAAACAGCATCCGGCGCCAGGTTTCGATCCGCGGACTTTGCGGCCGCAGCGCGACGCTCTACCGATCAAGCCACGGACGCGACGGTGATATCAGTGTTGACGCGCCTTATATCTTTAACGCATTCAAACTACGTCGTCAGCGGCGTGCGTTGGCGACTCAGCGGCGTTATAGCGGCTTGATAACTGCGTGGTGTACACGTGATACTACAAACCCGATGGAAGAGATGGAAGAGAAGGCGGCGAGGCGGTGGGCTGCGGGGGCCGAGCGCAAGCGCCGCAAGCGGGCCGACAACCGTGCATTCGCACTTTCACATTCTCCCCCTCGGGGAAATGCGGGGGAATTTTTTTCTTTTCGGTCCTACAAAACGTGCCCTGAACATTTTTGTTTTGGCTCTGTATTTTCTTTTTTGTTGTTCTTGTGCTGATAGTTGCCCATCGTGTCATGCTTGAGTTTGAACCTTTGTATAATATTCCTGTTTTTTTTTTGTTGTTGCTATCATGCATTGAATTTTGCTTTATCACTTTTTTTCAAGCTTACAGTGTGTATTCATTTGCGTTTACAGTTTGAACAGTCGTGCTTCTTCTTGTTTTATTTTTTGCCCGTGCTTTCATTGCGCTAATACAATACGTGTACATATGTAACCCCCCATGTAATACCCCCTCACGGGGGCCTTTAGGGGTATGGTGAATAAATAAATAAATAATTAAATAAATAAATTGTAAGGAAATGTCGTTGCGGTAAATTAAAAAAAAATTAACCACGGAACCTCAAGAGCCCTCGAGGGCTTAATCGCCGGAGCCACCAATCTACGGTACCGGGCAGGGCAAAACCAGTCGCTACGACGTGACGTCTCTATAGGGCCTTCTTTTTATTCGTGATGAATTTTTGCATACGCTGAACACCCGCCGCTGAGTCAATTGCTGCTACCGGCGCGAGACCTCGCAATGGGATCACAGCCATTTACAGCTTCGCAGTGAAACGCTCCATTTTCCCGAGTCCATAACAAATCAGTATTCACAACCAAAGCACACTTCAAATATCCCATCGCGCGTTCAACGCACTTTAAATGGAACTTGGGTATAGCTAAGTTCCATCTAAAGTGCGTTGAACATGCGATGCCTAAATTTCAAAGCGAGCCCATCTTACGTTATCGTTATGCAGAACTATATATGCTCTTCACAAGTGAAAAGGTTTGGCCGTGTTGGTTTACCGTAGTTACTCGCATAATGATAGCACTCGCGTAATGATCGCACCCCTGAAGTTCGTCGTCAAAATATGACTTCTTTAGATGCGAAGCATCTCATGCCCGGGGCTGTGTCCCTCCCTTCCTCGTTGTCGTTGTCCGCCATCCGCACTCTACTGCGCATGCGCGTCTCTTCAGCCCCGTCAGTGTTTGGGCTGACGTCAGCGCAGTCCACTATAAAAAGAAATATAGTTAGGCAGCGCCCGGTTTCGATGCCGAAATGGGAGGTACGTGGCGCTCTTCCGTGCACTGCGCTACAAACCGAGACGGGAGCATGTGCTACGAACGCGCCTTATGTCCTTCACTCATTCAAACTACATCAACAAGCTACTGATACAACGAAGGCACTCTAAGCTGAACGTCAACGGAAACGACGAACTGAAAACTTCAGTCGACCCCATGGCTGCTTCGCATACTACCCAGGGTTCCCCTACGGTCTCGATTCAATATGCCGAAGTGACAGGGCTCAGCACCTCCATCACAGCCCCCCCCCCCCCCCCCGACCCAGCAGCCCTGACACCTCTCGACCCCACGTACAACTCCATCCTCTCCCACCACACTAACTCCCAACGGCGATACCCGCCCCCCACCCCCCCACTCTTCCCTCACACTCAACAGGCCTACATCCTCCGCCGACTACACACCGAAACCTACTTTAACCACGTCACCCTATCCCACATTACACGCGAAGCTGAACGCCAACGGAAACGACGAACTGAAAACTAATGGGAACTTCAGTCGACCCCATGGCTGCTTCGCATACTACTCAGGGTTCCCCTACGGGAAGATGGTGTAATTTTTTATTTACCGCGCAATGATCGCACCCTGAACTTGCCGCAGCCATATGTCGTATGTGTGTCAACTCTAGACGACGGTGGTCGTGCTTACGTTAGTTTCCTCCTCTTTCAAAGCGGACATGGCTACGTTATTGCCGCGGACTTAGCGATATCGGCAAGCATAGTGATATTAGCGATAGTGATATTAGCGATATCGGCAAGCGTGAGTTCATTGTTGGTGCGAAAGAAAGTCTCACTAAATGCACATAATGTACCCACAAAACATATAAAAAAACGCGCTCGGCTCGCTGTGTCGGCAGCCGTGTCTTGATGTGCACACTGTGACAGCAACAGCCACTTATTGGTCAACCTGTTCTCACCTAGCTCACTGCGAACTCGTTCCGGCGCGTTCCGTGATTCCCCAATTCCGTCGCGTTCCGTAATGAAAACACAGCATTTTGCATCACTCGGTCTCATTCGGTGGTCAGTGGAGTTTTTATTATGTTTTTATTTGTTATGTTTATTATGTTCATGAGACTTATCGTAAACATTCTGACCTGCAACTTGCGTTTACTGCGCTGAAACTTTTTTCCCGAAAAACTTACCTCGCGTAATGATCGCACCCTTAACTTTGCATCATATTTCTGGAAAAAAAGTGCGATCATTACGCGAGTAAATACGGTATATAGTGACCCAGAAAACTAGCGCAGTAACAACAGAGGACGGGGCGAAGGCAGGACAACCGCTGTATCGTCAGTTTGCCGAAGTTCGTATTACAGTACGCTTAACAACTCCTCGTCCCCAAAAAAAGGAGGGCGGGGGGCAATTCACGCTGTGAAGGGGCAGATGTACTGCGTTTGCGTCGTGTACGCTTTGTAACAGCAAAGCTACTCCAAGTGCTTTGTTGGTGACATAGTATGAAAGTTTTGGAACGAAACGAAAACTATCTGGGAAAGCGCTGGCCATTACGCTACGCGGACACTGGGAATACAGCAGTGGCAGTTCTGAGATGAGTGAAAGACCTTTATTAACACAAGAAGGGCCTGCGGCCGGAAAGGGGAGATAGGGGAAAAGAGGAAGGGAGAGGTGGTCAGCAGGTGGTGTTCCCTTGAAGATCCTGGAGAGGAATAGTGAGCCCTTGAATGCACACTGCAGGTATATAGACCCCGGCTTAACTACTTTTGCGAGCCCACTCTCGAGAGCGAAGCGCCCAGGGCAGCGAGGAAATCGGGGTCGCTGAGCGTCGTTGGGGTTATCTCGCTTGGACTGGGCAGGGCGTTCAGCAGCATGGGGCGGAAGGATTGGAGCAGTGCCGAATAAGGTGGCTCAAATTGCTGTGTTGCAACATGGGCGAAGGATCGCCCGTCGGATGATGCCATTTGAGTGCGATGTGGCGGGTCGATGCAGCGTTCGCGCGAACTTTGTTAATAAAACCTTCGGCAGGAGGAGTTAGTGATGGGGCGTTATGCAGGAGACGTATACATGAGTGGCAGCGGCAAGGCGGTATCCTGGGCCGCGTGATCCAGCTGTTGCCTGAGGGAGAGTGGGGGAGCAGGGCCGTCAACCGGTTAGTGGAGGAGTTACTCGAAGATTGTCCTGCGCTACCTTACGGGCAGCCTGGCTGCCGGAACCTTGAGCCATGTGTCCCGGTATCCATGTTACACGTACAGAGGTATTGCGAGCAAGCAGACTAATCGATTGATTGTAAGGTTTAACGCGCGCCGACGCAACGTAGGCGATGAGCCGTGCCATAGTGGACAGATCCGGATTAATTGCGACCACCTGGGGATCTTTAACGTGCGCCGAAATCTCGTGCACACAGGCGTTTTCGCTTTTTGCCTCCACCAGAAAAGCGGCCTCCGCGGCCGGGAATCGATCCCGCGTCATCGTGCTCAGCAGCACAACACCTTAGCCACTAAGCCACCGCGGCGGATGCAAGCAGACTAATCATATGTTCACACTGATGTACCAAAGGGTGATCGAGAACAGTTTCCGGAGCTCACGTAGCGCCATTTGGAGTCCAAGATAGGTACCAGCCCGGCACTTTCAGTGCGATGAAAAACGTTAATTAAACGCGGCGATATGCCGCGCCCCATCTTTAAACCGACCTAAAAGATACCAAACCATTTTTATTTACGAAAATAATGAACAGAATTGAGGTTGAAGAGAACATATTACAATAAATAAATCCCGGGTCGTAAAAAAACTGTGGTTGGTTCCTCTGTCGTAGGAATCAGTAAAACACGAAAGTGCAATGTGCAGCGGAATCTGCAGCTGAGCATGATTTGCGGGTCGGTGGCTGTCTTGTGGGTGTGTTTGGCGAGCGACGTACTACTGGCAGGTCGCTTCGGCAGTGGTGTACTGGTGTCATTTCCTTGACGGATATGACGTCAGTGAAATATTGGGGTATAGCGGCATAAAACCCTTTCGTGTTAAAATATAAAACCGAAAATGAACAACACTAAGTATAACGTACTCTTTAGTACTAAAGGTTGCTTCCCCGCAAGGAGACTCTGTGTGCAGGGGTGCACCCTTTACAGGCCGCGTGCTTCGTTGTACAGGCGTCACTTCTGTGCCGGATATCACGTCAGCAAAATATTCGTGTATCCGGGAATAAAACACTTTCGTGTTAAAATTGGCATTGCTGGGGCTTGAACCCGGGGTGTTCGTCACAAAGCTTTTGAGTCTACCCCTATAGGCCACTTTATTGAGGCAAGACATTGGTGCTGTTTCAAAAACCTTTTAGCAGTTGCATAAAAGAATAGAAAGAGTGTTCCGAGCGAAGCAGTAGATGGCGCTGGATGCTCACGGGATTGATTGATTGAAAAACCTTGTGAAGAAGACCAGAGGTCTGAGCGTGGGTAGGAAGAAAGGGGGGGGGGGGATGAAGGCGATCACTGCAGCGCTTGTTCACATTGAGGTCTCCATGGTGTCCATTAGCAGAGGCAGTCATATGTCGGGGTCTCAGTATTGTCCATTGTTAAGTAATGAGAGGGCAGTAGTCACCGATGTGCGCTATCATACCAGCCGTGCTAATATATTGTGGTGAGGTCGATGAATCCGAAGCGACGGAGGTGGTGTAGGCGAACGAAACGGTTCTTCGGCGGGAATGAACAGCGGAGTTTAGTTAACGTGCGGCAGCATATGCCGCCTGGTATACCAATAGAGTTCGGCTTGTGGCCAGGCATCCAGTGAAAGCGGACAGGGATGTATTCCTCGTCCACGCACGCTGTGTCGCCTCTTTTCCCCTCAACTCTGGGTGGACCCACCAAGTTGGTATAGTTTGACGATGTCTTCCTATCGGGGTGTCACATGGGCATGTCACGTGTGCTCGATACCTGGGGAACAATGCTGAGTCATGTCCATTTGGAAAATATCCATTTGGCGTCCATTTCAATTGTGACGTAGTTGCACTTGCGAGACCTCTGGCCAATGAACTGCGTAAAAACCGACGCCCTGCCCTGCCTGTGTTGCGTTATATCCGGTAGAATGCTTTCAGCCGAGCAGAGGGCTCATTCTAAACGGGCCTGAAATGGAAAAAAACTGAGAATTACGACCCTACTATTGCTGGTTACTTCCACATTGCTTTGGTCCTACGAACACGCCTCTAACAGCGGAGCCGTTGTAGGTCGAGCCTTTTCGTAAATCAGCTGAATGCCGTGCGCCACACAATAGTCGAAGCAGGTTACCGGAAGCGCCGGCGACCTCGCAGAAACCGGTTCCCAGGTCCACCGATAGAGGGCGCAGTGGTCTCGCAGGATGGGTTCCTCTCCCTCCCGCCAGGGAAAGGAGCCTCCCACCGCTGGCGTTTACCGTGTTTGCGCGATTGTAACGCGACCCCGATTGTAACGTGCAGGTAAGTTTTCTCAAGAAAATTTGAAAAAAACTAAGTTGACCCCGATTCTATCACTCCGATACAAAGGGGAAACCAATAGAAATCATCGTCATCATCATCACGCAGATGTAAAAGACATTGCACCCCGTACCTGGCAGAAGACATTTTATTGGACGCACGCAACTCTGGCAGCAAAAAAATCTCTTTTGATTATAAACTTGCTCATCCAGCTCCTGCTGACATGAAAACTAAAGCGGGGACCTATGAAAACCGATTTGGGTTTTGAGCTCGATTGCAACACGCACGCAAATTTTAAGGCTACTTTCACCGAAGAGAGGTGCGCGCTAAAATCGTGCAAATACGCATCTGCCGATTCCTTTGTGCGAACCGTCGAATATGCGCAGCGAATGCGCTGCCGTTCTCGGGCGAGCGCCCGCTGACGTTCGAGCCAACACAAGAGAACCGCAGCTGTTTGCGCATATTTCACACTGGCTGGGACAGGGTTTAGTTTTTCGAACAGTACACGCTCGCTTCACTTCGGGCTTTGTTGACTGCTTTCCGGCCGAGCATGTTGCCTCCTCTGCGTTCTGTGCGTGCTTCACGCGCCCGCAGTCAGGCATTCGCTCGCTGTGCATTGCTCCCTTGGTCGCTGCCTCGGAAGGTACAGTTGCGCATTTCACGCGCTTGACGCTTTTCTGGGTGTGGGTGAACTGCCATATTTCTACTGTATTGATGTTATAAAATGCATGTGCTACACGGTAACTTTCAATTGACCGTTGAACGCTCACTTGGAAGTGCACCTCATGAATTTGCAATGGGGCTCTTGATTGACAATCGGTTAGAAGGCCTGCGTAAGACCTTTGAAACTGTCGTGTAGCACAGCTATAAAGCCCATTCCCTCCTGTTTGTGTTTAGAACAACACATTTGTCCAAGTTTTAGGTTCTAGATATCCATCGTTAGGTGTCCTCAACGAGTGGCTGTTCAGATTGAATTGAAAACTTTTCTGACTCCCCCGCTGCCTCCGCTCTAACCAACCATGTGCATGCACTGTTCCCGTTGTGTTCTAAAAGCGCGGTTATAAATCTCGACAAAACTTCGAAGCACATCTTCTGACACGTATGCTTTACTTTGGCAACTGCCATGATTCCGACGGTGCATTCCCTACGCCCCATCTGCATGGCAAATATAATTTTGCTTTCCTGCTGCCGAGCCGCGGTGGAGGGACTGCAACTGAGAAACGCTGACAAAGCCGTCCGCATGCAACGCCTACACGCGCAACGGACAAGAATGCACTCGCGACGGCGCGACGACACCAAAACGCGTTTGCTGGCGTGCAAGGCGCACAAGCAGCTTCACTTGACGTGGTTTTCCCCAGATGGCGCCACCATCGTTTGCAGCGGGCCCAGCGGGCGCTTTCGTGCCCCGAGGCGTTCGCGTGCGCCAGAGCGTATCGGGTTTTGCGCCGCACTCACGCGCGACCTCCGCCGCTTCCACCACAGCCTTGCTCTCTTTCTCGTTTCATTTTAATTTTTTGTGCATCTGTGCCTTTTCTTTTTGGTAGCGCTGTGGGTTTTTTCCTCTCCCTATTGCCTGGCGTCATTTATTTGCGCCGCTCACACCGCCGTCGCCGTGAATGGCGGCGGGGCCGCCAGCTTCGGCAAGTGGCATGAACGATTTGTTTTGCTTGTTCCGGGCTCCAGCTCGTGTTTGTTTCTTTTTTCGCCCTCCTCTTATGCGCAGCGGCGCAGCGCCCGCGTTAAATATTAATAGCGACGCGGTGCGTGGAACCAGAACAGAGGCCAATGCGGTGCAGTGGCGCGCGGGCGAAAGTGTGTTAAAGGCACGTCGAAACGCGGATTTCGGTCTTCGTGCGCTTTGCTTTCGCTCTTTTCAGGTCGCGGCATTATTAATGCCCCGAGCTTGTGCCGATGGACCGGACAATCAGATAACAGAGTTAAAAAAAGGGGCGCTGTGTTATCACGCTGAATAGCCTTACACTACAGGAGAAACTCAATTTTCAGAGTTAACATAATCCGCTGAACTGAGCGCTGTGTCGTTCAACGGCTCTTGTTATTACGAGAAACGGAATTCGCAAATTGTTTTGGCAAAGGAAACTAACGTAATATTTCTTCTTCAAGCAAAACGTAAGATTTCTTTTTTCGCGCGTGAATTATGGCACGGCGTATAGCTTGCTTTTGAATTAGCGGTACGGTTTCTAATCGACGTGCAGGTGTTCTCGCTTTCCGTTACCATCAAAAAAACGACAGCCCCGCCATGAATGAAACCTGCGTCCTTGAGCTCAGCAGCGCAATGCCTCAGCCACTCAGCAACGGCGGCGGGCTATTATTTTCCCTCGCAATCTTGTCTTGAATAATGCGGCTCGGAAACTTGTTCAAGGGATCCGTAGTTTTTGTAGAGCGAACTGCAAGGACCGGCACGACAGCTCCGCAACACATTACGCAGACAAGCCAGTGAACGCGGAAAATATTTGTACTTATCCTTTTAAGTGTCAGTTAAAGAAGCATGCGTTGGTTCTATCCAATGCAGAATACTCCTCGTTGGGGACATTTTTTTTTCTGATTTCAAATAAAGCGAGCCCGCCAGGCTATCACACAGTTACCGACCCTCCCGTGCGCAAATGTATGCCCAGAAAGCGTTGTCCCTGAGATTGAAGCGTGCGAAAGTTTTGGATTTTATCAGTAACCGCGTTCAGCGCCATAAGAGCAACATTTGACTGCAGCGTGCAGTGAGATCAAGCTATCAATAACGTTGGCATTTAGTGGAGGCAAGTCTGTGCAAATACCCTATTTCCAAAAATGGCGGCCCGTCAGCTTCTCGTGTAAAGTGCCGCAGGGTGGTGTCTTAAGCCCAACGCTGTTGAATAACATATCCTATTGGACCTGCATGGGGAGAGAGAGAGAGAGAGAAAGACAGTTGATTGTTGAGACAGCGGCTTCAGGGGGGTGGGGGACCCGCGCCTGCCATGGACCGTGCGGATCCCATTTCAAACAGGGCGCTTTCAGACAGCTACAAAAGCGGTGGCGGATTTCTTGTCAAGGCGTGCTCTCGAGGTTGCAGAGCCGAAATAGGCTGCATGCTATTGCCTTCACTAGGCGTGGCAACTCCGGCTAGGGAGCCTACATGCGCCGCGCTTTCGTCGTTTGCGCGGCGCATGTAGGCTCCCTAACTCCGGCTACGGCGATTGTCGCTACATTTTGGGAACTGACATTCCGGGCGGTCACTTTTGGCACACTATAGACCGTGATCGCTGCAGATTCCGAAGGAGCTTGCAGGATTCGCCCATTTCGACAGGGACCTGTCATGGAGCGCACATGTGTCTTTCTTAAAGAAGAAACTCACCGCCATCGCCCACATTTTCAAATTTCTCGCTGGAAAGACGTGGGGCACATCGGTCAGAGGAATGCTGCAACTGTACCAAGCACTCTTCTTGGGAGTTTTGCGCTACAGCTTGCCAGCGATATCCGGTACATGCTCCTCTAACCTTCGGGTGATCCAAAGCATCCAAGCGCAGGCTCTCCGCACGTGTCTTGGTTTGCCGCGATGTGCTTCAACAGTGGGCACATTATACATTGCCCAAGACTATCCTACAGCAACTTATGTGACCACTGAGACGCTACGCCTGCACATCAGGCTCCTCACGAGGCTACCAAGTCACCACCTTGCGCAGCTTCCTCAGAGTCGACCACGCTTTTCCTTTGCAGCCATTGTCGCAGCGCACAGGGCTGAGGTACCGTCAGACTACACGCCCGCGGTCACACCGTCCTCCTCGTTGTGGTGCCTGGCAACACCGGACATTCGTCTGCATGTTCCGGGCATTGGAAAAAGGCCGACTTACCACCACTGGCTCTCAGACAGTTTTCTATGCAGTTACTGTACGAACAACACAATAACCGGAAGCATGTATACACAGACGGTTCTGTGACGTCCTCGAGTTCGGCAGGTGCGGTGGTTATACCATCAGAATCAACCAAGATTCGATTCCGTGTCGCCCATGTGACGAGCTCGACGGCTACTGAGCTTGCAGCCATCCGTGAAGCTCTTCAATACATCATGGAAGCTTCTCCCCAAAAATGGTCCATTTTTACCGACTCCAAAGGCGCCCTGCAAAGCTTCCGAGCAGCCCTGCGCTACGGTCCTTTGCACCAACTAGTGACAGAAATTCGGGAATTATTTCACCAGGCTGTCATAAAGGGCCATAATATTGTAGTTCAGTGGCTGCCAAGTCACTGTGGAATCACCGGCAATGTCTCGGCTGATGCAGTTGCCCGGACAGGCCATGACAGTGAAAGGACCATCTTGCTTCCGCTTGCAAGGACTGATGCCGCTAGGCTGCTTCGTCAGTTCGCGCGGAGGACCTCCATTACTCAATGGAATACACCGGACTTTGTGCACCCGCGCCTCCACAACCAGGACCCTCTACTCCAGCGTCGTCTTCCGTGTGGGCTGACTCGATCACAGTCTACTTTACTTTGTAGGCTGTGGTTGGGAGTGGCCTTCACGAAAGCCTATACTCCTTCCTCATCGGGATGGCCAGTAGTAATCACTGCGACGCCTGCGAGGTTGAAGAGACAATCGACCATGTGCTTTGTTGTTGCCCCGAATATTCATCGGAAAGACGCGTTTTGGCAGCCGAGCTCAGAAGATTGGACAACCAACAGTTCAAGCTAGAGACTATTCTAGGACAAAGACCCCTACAATCGACTTCGCAGAAGGCAACAAAAGCCCTTCTGCGTTTTATGAAGGACACAGGTTTAGCTGAGAGACTCTAGTGCCCACGAAGACGAAGGGACTAAAGTGTGTGCGCGACCCCGCTCCTATCCGCCCTTTTTCGCCTGCCATCTCTTTTATCCCCTGAACAACCCTTCCCCAGTGCCGAGTAGCAATCCGGGCTCTAAGCCTGGATAACCTCTCGGCCTTTCCTTTCGCTTTTCTCCTCCTCCTCCTCCTCTTCTCGCATGCACCGCAGCGGCGTTGGGTGAGGGATGGCTCCGACGCAGTCTCCCAGCCATCGGCTGCGTGTCCAAGGCCAACAAAAGTTTTGCGGAATCGGGCAATCCCTAACGCCCGCGACTTTCTGTCAACTACGCATCACAAGCAGCTTCCGCTGTTACAGCCGCCTTAGACGCTTACCCTGGTTGGCTCTGCGTATAGTAAAGGGGCACCATGAGTAAATCGAAAGCGACATGCGCCACCCCTTACGTATTTTGCTTTGAAGCACATCTGTGACTTCAAAGCAATATATATATATATATATATATATATATATATATATATATATATATATAATGTGTGTGTATGTGTGTGTGTGTGCGTGTCGCGGCTACTACATCGTCTGCCGTGGAGATCTGGATTCTGTCAGCGTGCACCACAACCGTGGCCACAATTAGCGAACAACTTCGGCGACAGCAGGGCTTGAGGTTTGTGCGTTGAAAACGTACATTCCCGAGCAACCATACTTCTTCGTGAGCATTTTTCGTGGGCAGCGCCCTCCAGAAGGGCAAAGTTTTGGGCGCGACCTCCCGCTCTTTGTTTTGTCCTCCGTCTTGTACGTGGATTACATTCGTTATAAATGATATTTCGTTATAAGTGGTGGCAACTAAACGCCGTGCTCTCGGCATTTGCCAAGATAACTTTCGGCGTTTTTAATTAAAGAGCATTCGTTTTAGAAGCAGACGTACTTGACGACCAACGTGGCAACGTTGTTATTTGGTTCTAAAAAATAGATTCAGGCATCCTATCAGTGGTGACGCCGCCATGAAAATACAGCGGGGCACATTGGTCTCCTTCAGTGGGCAAGCGATCTGCTGCCTTTCCCGTACCCCGATTTAAACAGAGCTACATCGCCTTACTCTTATTTTTTCCATCTTTTGCCGGGCACTGGAAATCCCACAGTGCAAACTTCTTCGGACGGCAGGTCTTTGGCTAAGTGCGTACATTCGCAAGGATTTCTTTTCCCTACGCGGCGTACAAACGAGTTCAATGGACACGCCCAACGATCTTTTTATTTAGTCGGAACCAAGGTGGTCACTCTCCCAAGGACTGAAACTGTTAGCGTATACAATTTAATATAGAACCGCTCCACATCTTTTCCTATCTCATCCACATTGTGCGCTGTTACCTATTGCGTCTAGGCGTTCATATATGCTGTATTTGTAGAGCGCATGTCACGGAGCAGTATCCGGACCAAGCTGCTCTATTTCAAAACCAACGCCCAAGGTGCACGAGCCTAGCGCCTTCCTTAACGCTCCTGCCACTGCCAAATTAGCTGGCCGTTACATACCCTGACTTTGTCAATAGGCAGCTCCTTATTAGCTGCTCCTAGCTTCCTCCTTGTTTAACGTTTCCACAAACAATCTTTGGCATGCATACGTGTACGAATGTCACCAACCTTCGACCGCGCCGTTTGATCGTGCACCACTGGCAGTGCCTCCGTTTTCTGGGCAGTTTCTTTCCAAGCCGCTCCTCCTCCCACGGCTCCTGCTTATTTGCCTTCTTTGGCCTTCTTACTCAATGCCTCCCGGACAGATTACCGTCGCTAGGTTGTGTACGCTATCTTCATTTCCTCGCTTAAAACCGCGAACTTCTGCTGAAGGGTGATTCCAAATTTTTGGGCCCTGCGCCTATAGCACGCCGTAAACACCTGCGGGTTGCAATTCACTGATTACTTGGTACATGCACCAGACGCGGCCGTGGCAACGCGTGCTGCAGCGTCATGCATTCTTGCGTATACACACACAAGGCATCTGTGACCAATACCCCACAGTGGTTATGCGGTACGCTCTGCTAGGATTACACCAGCAACTGGCGGGTACACTCACCGGAGCTTAAAGTTTCACTTCGAAGTGTTCGACCGGCATACGTGGGCATTATCCTATCCTATCCTTAATCCTTTCCATTAAGGAATAGAATAACAGTAATAGAATAATAGAATAACGCGCCGTCGTTATTCTCACTGCTCTCGCGCAGTACCGAACTTGTCCTGCCGAGAGACTCTGCCCACAACGGGTTCGAGAGCGAGCCACGACTCTCGCCGCGAGTGTACGTTTTCAGTCACTTCACCGGGAAGCGAGATATTTCATAGTACAGGGGTTTATTACGCGGGAAACCACGATACAAACGCTACACTGCACTACGCACCTAGCCCCTGGGGCATATACAGCCGTCAGCGTGTGCCCAGCCCGTCGGGCAGCAGTTAGCGTCCGCCGGCGTTGGCCGGCCGCAACGCTCGCTGACGTAGGGGAAGGGGGCTCTCTGTGGCCGCTACACATTTCAAGCCGCTGGACTCGACCGGGCGGCATCGGCGCTCGTCCGCTGACCTTAGACGGCGCAAGCCGTCACATCGCGGACGCGGGGGCAACCCACCAAGAAGTGGAATATGCCCACGGAGACTCGCCGGGCATCCTAGATAAACGCACTGACGCAAATCGAGGCATGCGCTAATCGACACGGTGGGTGCCTTGACCCACGGAAGTGGGAAACAACGGCCAATGCAAGAAACGGCCAGAAGTGGCCGAAGGGCATTTACGTACCGTGCGATCGCTGGGCGTCCCAAGGGCGGTCTCCCCGGGAGTCTCCTGCGCACATCCCCCGTCGCCTCGCAGGGAGAGGAGGGAAGCGCGTGAGGATCGCCCTCGCCCCACCAAGGAGGAGGACGTCGCTAGCGCCTCCTCGCCCCGATATGAGGGCTTGGCCCCCACAATATGCATGTACGCTGAGCACAAATACTAGTACTTTTTCCGAGGTGAGACCTCAAAGCGTACCCTTAGGCCTAACGTCCTATGTGAAAGCATAGGTAAAGTCAAAGTTGAGACTCCCGAGAGAGAGAAAGAGAGAGAGAGAGAGTGAAAACATTTTAATGAGTTCAAAAGTAAGATTGGAACCCTAGTCCGGGATACCATGCGTTGTCCTATCCGTCTTGCCAGTGTCACCAGGAGGGTCTGGTACTCCGGTTGACAGCTGCTCAGCAGGGACTCCCACAGCTCGGGGAAGGACGGACAGTGATACACTTGGCATGTGAGACTCCCGACATGCCCAGTATATCATTGTCCGTCGAGCTGCGGTTACCAGTTGAGGCCGTAAGGCTTCAAAGCGTGAGGTTAAGGTGAGGCCGTCGCATACCCGTGTCGCCTGCCGAATTGCGCAACAACCTTCGCATCAGCAAGTTATAAACTGGAAAATGCGGCAAGATTCAGTTACGGTCACGCCCACTTCACATACAGGCCACTTACTGCACGTGGAATGACCACATTCTTCTTTTATTTTTTGTGCGCTTCGTATTACAGTCCATTCATTCGCCCGCAACTGAGTGTCTTTGCTGCGAACACGCAGCGAACTTAAAGCCGCACGCAAATTTGCTCCACACAGTGCACGAGAGCTTCACAAACGTGATTGTCTCTTTCAAACAGCTCTTGCGAAGCGTCGGCTCATCCCCAAACTCAGACTCACTGGGAAAAGCCTCTGAATTTGATGCAGATTGGGCCATATTAATGTATTTATGCTTATTGCTAGGGCACCAGACGGCCGATTTCGGCAAAAAATTTGCGCCGTTGACCCACGGAGAGAAAGCAAGAGAAGGACATAGAACAACGGCAGATGCGGAGAGAGGTGACGTCGAGCCGAGCGGGCAGCGGTGGTGGGGCCCAGAGTAAAATGGAGCGTGCAGCGAGTATACAGGGCCGGGTGAGGATGGATTGACGGCGACGAAACGCCGATGTTGGTGGACAACGACAGGAGAAAGCAGGCGTGGTCGCTGCATGCTGAAGTGAGCACACGCGACCAAGCACGGTGGGCACACTCTTAGGCGAAAGGGAGAGACGGGAGTGTAAATTGGGACCACATACGGCCGTTAGTCTTCGCGGGCAACCATTCGTCTTCAAGCGGAACAACTGTGGCAGAGCGTTTGCCGAGCACACTAATGCGGATCTATAAGGGACTATACGGGAAGGCCGGACGCAACATTCAGTACCGTTGCTCGTCAATTTGTAATTCCCTGTGATGGCGCCGTCGTTCAGATTTGGCGCATATCGAAACTGTGGACAGTTTCCAAAACACGAGTCATTGCAATCAGTGGGTCTTTTATGTATGTCATACGAGAAAATGCAAATTTTAATCATAAGGAAGTGCCTAGGCTAAATCAAGCGGTGTGTCATGGCAAGATGCTTCTCGGTGACGTTATACGTGACGTTATACGGACGTCACCGTATATCGGTGACGTTATACGGACCAATGCTTCTCGGTGACGTTATACGTTAACACGCTGGGTTGCATAGGATTCACGCGAGGCAATAAAGGCGAATGAAAGACCTTAAGCGCGTCACATAATGAGACAGGTGTTAGCGAAAATAGCAAACGTTGCTTCCTAAGGCTTAGAATATGTATATTTTTAATAGACGAGAAAAACGCATTGCTAGCTTTTACTCACGGTACATAATTGCCTTGCATACAAAAGCCATGACAGTGCTGAAACTGCCGTAAGATCCGGCTGCATTTGCCAGTCCCGATCGTCTAGTAACGCTAATTTGAAGAATCCGGGCTAAGCAGCTAGCGACGAACTTGGTTTCGCCTATGCAGGGAAATACGGCCTGTTTCCGACGCTCACGCAGACGACCACCAACTTGGTTGTGGCCGGTACAGTTGAGTCGTCCGATCACCCAGCCTCCCGTCGCAACTTGGCTACGGGTTCGTTTCTTACGAGAAAAAAAAAAACTGTGATAGTAAGGCTGTATGTAGAATCTAGCAGAGCAGTACATTCTAAATTTTTTCACGCTATGGCAAGCGCGAGTGTCGACAATTTCTTGCACGCTTGTTCCAAGCATGATGTGCTTTCACTCTGAAAAATCACGCTTCCTAAGCATGACTCGTGGGATTCGTAACGCTGGCGAAATGTGAGTAAAGGATATTTTTGCACGCTTGTTTTAGGCACGGTGAACTATCACGCTAACTGCTCACGCTTGCCATCCCTGACTGGCTTAGTGATGGTGACAAAGAGGATTTGTACTTACCTGCTGCGGCATTCTCCAGTTGTGTATAAAACGCCTGTTTTACCATCAGATGTCATTTAAAAGGAAAGCTGAACGAAGACAATAGTTGCTGTGCCATCTTTATGGTCTGGGTATACCTTGGAGCAGAAACCAAGCCCATAAATACGGCAGAGCAAACATTATCTTCTTCCACATTTCTTCTGAAATAATTTCTGACGTTCAGAGAAGACTCTTATACGCAGTTGAAGAATGCTGCATCAGGCAAGCGGAAATCCTCTTTTTAGCTTCACTAAACATTAGGAAGGTCGCTGCCACAGATCGAGAAGCTCACGTTGCGACTGCAGCGTTAATTCTTCGTTATACACGGCCCCAAACATACATGTGTTAGCAGAATAAGGAGGTTCAGGATTTCTTCTGAACTTTGGTTGTGATAAATCCAAGCGCCGTGGAAGGCAGTGCAAGACAAACGTTCATGAAACATCTTAAACAAGTGCACATGGCGAATCCCATACAATTAAGCCTGTGATGTACATTCTTTCGACGCCCATTACTGATACGTTTGTGAAGGAAATTAAGTGATGGCGTCTGTGAGGATTGCTGTGAAGATTGAGATTTTGAATCAAAGCTGACGAACAACCCAGAATAATAAATTGAAACAAATGTTAAATTTGAGTGAACCTTTTTATTCACAAAAACTTACAAGAATTCTTCCATGACAAATCAGAGGAAGACAGAAACTATAAAATAGGCCCCAACTGAACTTTTGACGCCGCTTTAAAGCAGCTCGTGAACTTTGCTATGCACTTAACTGATTGATTGATTATGAGGTTTAACGCGCCGACGTTACAAAGGCGGTGAGGCCCACCGGGCTCCGTATTAATCTGACCAGACGAAGTGTTGTTTCATCAACAAATTGCGTAGCATTTTGAGCGCCCATGGAATTTCGTCGATGCCATCACCTGTAACTACTACCCCAACAAATCCTAGCGACTGCCCGAAAGCAGGCGGATACGTAACGTCCTTTATGTAACACACACACACAAACAGCGACAAGGCTTTTTCAGGCGACGTGTACAGTTGCAGCTTCGCGAATTCTCTGCGCTCTGCCTCATAGCAGCTGCTTGTGGTCGCTTCATACAGTGCAACGGCAAACGACGTCCACGAGTAAAACCTGCCAAAGATAAAAAGCGGCTTCAAAATAATGCTTAATACTTGTAGACTGATGTGTTAGCACTCTCATACAACACGCAAACTTCTGCCGCGATGTGCAGTGCGAACTCGCACGTTTTCATTGTGGCCTTAAAGTGGCGGTTCTGTGAAACGGGACAATTACTTCAACGCCTCGTAATGTGCGCGTCTACTGTGTGAATCTGCAGTATACAATAATTTTCTTCGTTTTCGCGGTGTTCTGCGGAGGACGGAGATAGCAGGCGGCTCCTTCACCGGCGGTGTTGTTGTTGTTGTTGTTGTTGTTCCTTTCTGATTTTGGCGCGTACCCACTTGGGGGATTGGCCAGGATCGGGCGATATATTGGGGCTAATGTGCCCAATTTAGGAGACTAAATTTTGGAGAAAAAGAAAAGAAAATAAATAAATAAATAAAAAATTGTTGATCAGAATAATTGCACAACAAATATAGGAATTTGTAGAGTGTGCCTCCCGCTCGAGCACGGCCACCGACGCGAAGCGCGCGCGCGGACGCGAAATTTACCGCCAACGAGCCAGAAATGCCGAGCGCAAGACGCCGAGACTTACAACGCTTTGCCCTTACTACGCGTGACCAGTTTTAGGGTGTAGCGTAAGCAAAGCGCAAATCACGATCACTTGCACGGCTAGGAACTCCGACACAAGCGAAAATGAAACGTCGTGAATTGTGCGCAGTGCTGCACGCTTACACTTCAATGCGTATTTTCTAACATCATTCCTGTCCAGCTGCGTAGCCAATATATTGGTGCTTTTGTTTGTATTGCAGGAGTCGGTGGTTAGATTCCGGCTGGTGGTGATTTTTTTTTTTTTTTTTGCATGCGACTCTTTTCGAGCAGTTCGTTCTTGGGGAGTATCGGAACAGACCAAGCGGTTGCGGAAAGGGTAAAATGATTGTGGCAAGGTCACTAGTCCCCCAGAAGACCACTTTTTGGTTCTTTTTGCCAAAGAGTGCATACGGCGTGTGAGAGGCATGGGGGGTAAGCGCCATGTTGCCGGCGTCTAAAGCCAGTGCACAGTGTACGCATGCATCGGGACTCAAGTTAACAAATGGGAGGAGTGAAATTCTCGCGTATTCTTAAATACGCTCCAGTGGATCTCCCATTAACGCCATTCTCTGCATACGTGTATAAAGTACGCAATGGTCCGAAAATAGTCTGATTGAATATGGCGTTCGGCAGGTCCATACTCTTTATTAACACGAAAGTGTTTTATTCCGGGATGCATAAAGATTTCGGTGACGTCATATCCGTCACGGAAATGGCAAGTACTACAAAGCAAGCGGCCTATAAAGTGTGTACCCCTGCACACAGGCTCTTCTTGCGGGGAAGCAACCTTTAGTACAAGAGAATACGTTATACTTAGGGTTGTTCGTTTTCGGGATTTAAATTTTAACACGAAAGTGTCTTATGCCAGGATACACCAATATTTCACGGACGTCATATCCGTCACGGAAATGACACCAGTACACCTTTGCCGAAGTGACCCTGTTAGCTGGACGTCGCTTTCCAAGCACACCCACAAGACAGCCCCCGACCCGCAAATCATGCTCAGCTGTAGATTTCGCCGCACATTTCACTTTTGTGTTTTACCGATTCCTACGACTAAAGGATCAACCACAGTTTTTTGATGGACCTCTCCCGTGGTACGTCACACGGCGGTCGTGACGTCACGTCAAGCGCACGTGCTCGCTGCGGCCGAGCGGGTGGTTGGCAAAACATTCCGAATGGCGCGCGGGGCGTATACGCACTGAGGCTGCTTTGGACGCGCGCAGGTGTGCAGTTTTTATTCGTGTGTTGGCTTTCCGATGCCGGTGGGCTGTTGTGCCCTCGGCTGCACAAATCGTGCAAGGGAAGGCAGCGGCATCAGACTTTGCGTCACCCAAAAGTAAAATTCTGAGGATATTCTGGACGTGCGCAATGCGTCGAAAAGACTGGCAGCCAAATGGCAGCCAGTCTTCTCTTGATCATAGCAACATTTCCCATTTTCTAGCTTACGCTGTTTCTTGAAACGCAGGCATACATTGGCCGTTCACGCCGGTTAGGCGCCACCAAGCGATGTTGCTTATCCGTCAATCACAAGACAGTTTCCCCGCTGAAATAGGGTGGTATTAAACGGTCAACGCAAACAGTAGCGTGGGAATTTTTGTGCTGGGAAATATTTTAATATTTTGACGAAGTAGAAGAGAGTATTGCAAGGACGCTAATGACTAACTTGCACAGGCGAGACACAAGAAATGCTTCAACCAGTGATCCACCTACCGCCAGGTCGACCGACCTGTTATTGTACAGGGAGCAGAAGAAATTCGTTCAAGAGGAACGCTTGCTTGTAAGCGCAATCAATTTATTGGTGGTGATTGGTCAATTATTATGTCGTGAGGGCAAGGCAAAACAGATTTATTTATTTATTTATTTATTTATTTATTTATTTATTTATTTATTTATTTATTTATTTATTTATTTATTTATTTATTAGAGTACCCTCAGGGCCCTTAGGGCATTACAGAGGGGGTGGGTACAACATTTCATAATACACAAAGGAATAAAAACAAGGAAAAAAACAAAGAAGAAACAAGTGTCAGAAGCGCAAATTACGAAGGCAACATAAATCAACTGAACAAAAAGAATGCATTTGTAGTAAGAATTCAAGCATATAAAAGACAAAGATAGATAATGGAAAGCGCATAGAGTTACAAAAATTGCTGAGAAACTGCAGCCTTAAACAACAAAGGGTCTGTTATTGTTACAACGGAAGAGGGAAGGTGGTTCCAATCGGCACACGTTTTCGGTAAGAAGGCTGCTGAAAAAAATTTCGTGCGGCAAAACGGAATGGCAACCTTATGCTGGTGATCAATGCGTGATGAGTGGTACGATGGTTGTGAAATCAGGTCTCGCCTCATTGATGGGTGGTGAAAAAATATCTTATGAAAAAAATGAAGTCGCGCCAGTTTCCTCCGGACAGTTAAATTGGGTAGGTCAAGGTTAGATTTCATTTCTGATATGCTAGCAGTACGGGAATAATTAGAACAAATGAATCGAGTTGAGCGGTTCTGAACAGATTCTAACGCGTTGATTAGATTGTGCTGCGCGGGATCCCATATAGCGGACGCGTACTCGAGCTTTGGGCGAATTAGTGATCGGTATAGTAGAATTTTAAAGGACAGCGGAGCGCGAGAAAAGTTGCGGCGCAAGTATCCGAGCGTTCGGTTAGCGTTATTACAGATGTAGGTAACATGCGTGTGCCAAGACTATAGGTTGTTGGTAATGTAAACGCCGAGGTACTTATATGAAGAGACATGCTGGAGGGGGACTGCGTTAATTCTGTAGGTACAAGCGGGAGAAATAGATCGCCGGGTTATTGACATGCACTTAGATTTGTTAGAGTTGAGTGTCATAAGCCATTTATTGCACCAGGTTGAGACAGTCTCAAGGTCTGCCTGTAGGATATCTGATTCGTTGGTTATTTCGCGGTAAAGGACACAATCGTCTGCAAATACCCTTATAAAGGAGTTAATACTGTCGGGGAGATCATTAATATATATAAGGAAAAGTAAAGGGCCTAAAACGGAACCTTGCGGTACGCCAGATGTTACTTTAGAAAGAGGTGAGTTATAGTCATTAGTTGTTACAAACTGAGTGCGATCAGTCAGAAAGCATTCAATCCATTTAAGAATGTTCGGGTCAATGTTGAAGGCACTAATTTTCAGGAGGAGTAATTGGTGACGTACTGTATCGAAAGCCTTTCGAAAGCCTTTTGATGCTTGCCGTGCCCGCACTCAGCATGCCTATTCGCCGCGAGATGCATGGGCCACGCCGCGTCCATGTTGGTACACATTAAACTTGAAAAAAAAAAAAAAAAAAGTTTCCACGAAGGGAACTTGCTAAGTGAATGCATCCTGCAGTTTTAACCTCCGGGCACTGGCGCACGCAAGTGGGGATGAGGCGGGGCGGCTCCAAAGGGCCGTGGCCCCCTCCCCCCTTCTTGATTGATTGTGGGGTTTAACGCGGCGACGCAACGCAGGCGATGAGGCGCGCCGTAGTGGAGGGCTCCGGATTAATTTTGACCACCTGGGGATCTTTATCGTGCGCCGAAATCTCGTACACACGGGCGTTTTTGCTTTTCGCCTCCATCAGAAAAGCGGCCGCCGCGGCCGGGAATCGAACCCGCGACCTCGTGCTCAGCAGCGCAACGCCTTAGCCACTGAGCCACCGCGGCGGGTCCTCCCCCCTTCTGAATTTACCGATCCAGAGGGGGGGGTGCGCAGACAGAGCTACGACGTTTGACTACCGTGAAATTATGATTACCTATGCGAAGGAAAGTTTGACATCCACCTGAACGCAGCCATACGGCTACAATGGAAAGCTTCGCAGAAACTTACTCCACCTTGGAGGTTTCCACTAAATCTGGTCAATGATTACCTATATTTCGTTTTGTGTCGCAACTAGGGGGGAGGGGTGATTCATTGATTTACCTTCCGATTAATCAATGAATGCTTTCGTCGCGATTATTTTCTTGATATCGGTTAATCGGTTGAAGTCACGTGGTCGAAATGAAACAAGGGTGTCACGGTTAAATTGTGCGCAAGCATGTTGAGGTTCATATTCGCGCTGGAATAACTCGCCTTACTTTACGACAGAAAACGATGCAAGTATGCTCAGAGAACTGCAAGCTGATATTCGAGACAGACGGAAAGACGGATACTCTGAATACAAATGCATACTATACAAAAAAGGGTGAGCGGGCAGTCCCACCGTTTTACCATTATATGAAACAACAATGGCGTAAGTAAACCACGATTAATCGACGCCCCTTGCAATTTCAAAGCGTGCCAATGTTGCTGATTCTAGAACTAGTGCGAGTAGCGAATGCTGTGTTCGGCATTCCACCCGCATCAGCGCCATGGTGGTGATGTGCTCAGACCATCTGGGATGTGTTGCTAGCCTGACTTAGCCCTTGTTGTTATTCTTCTCTCTTTCTGCTCTATCCTTCCACACCCCCTCTACTCCCGTTCCCCCACGCCGGGTTGTATGCAGGTGAGCTCCTATTCCGAGCTCAATAATATCCCTACTGCACTTCCTTTCCCTTTCTCTTCCCTCAAACCACTACAAAAAGCTGCGAACTGGCCTAGGAGCATACTTACAATATTTATTATTATATTTTTGTTATTGTTATAAAATATTATTTGTATCATTTTCTTCTTCAACTAACGCAAGCGATTATTTTACCGAATAAAGCAAACCAATTAATCGGATTAAAATTTTTAATCAACGCCCAGCCCTAGTCGCCGCAACCTACGCACAGGCCATATGCGGTTGTTACGTGTACTCTCACCACAATCAACCCTTCTGCAATTCCACCGGGGGGAAATGACTCAAAGCAATCGGCAACTAGTGTAGAGCACGACGTCATCTCGATATTTTTATTTGCGTAATTTCTGACTGTGGATTTTTATATTTTGGTTTTGTTGCCGTTCTTTTCCAATTTTTCCTCCTTCCGTTCATTCCCTGTCATTTTACCCCATCGAAACAAATTATTCCGCAATCCACGGAATCGTCCGCAAGTCACAATACTGAGGCAGCGCTCGGCCTAAGCGGACCTAGAAAACAAAAATGAATGAGCTCGCCCAGGTTATGTAGCCGACACCTAAAACGTCAAAAACATTTTTGTAACGCGTTGCAAGAGCACCGACGTTCGGAACGCTTCTGGTCAAGAGGTCCAATGAGTCAAGAGGTCCAACGAGACAAGAGGTCCAATAGTCACGTGACAGCCGAGTCAAGAGGTCCAACGTGTCAAGAGGTCCAACGCGTCGAAAGGTACAACGCGTCAAGAGGTCCAACGCGTCAAGAGGTCGAACGCGTCAAAAGGCCCAACGAGCCTTGCTTTCTTTTGTCTTCTTCATTTATAATTTCCCCCCAGCCGTTCTTAATACATGAACCCCTTCAGGTCATTTTATAAAATGGCTGGATCCAATAAAATCTCGTAGTTTTATTTGGTCGTTTAAAGGAGTAGGGACACGACATTTCAAAGCTGAGATAACTATGTAAAATGCTTCCTTTTTATCAGGAGACATCTCCAAGCAAGTTCCAACGGTAGCCGTTTCGTATAACATATTTTAAATCCATTTTAATCTCTGCCCGCACGAAAAAGCCCAGAACGGGCAGCATGACATCATCTGCTACTTGCCCCAAACTGCAGACGTCGGGACTCCCGTGACGTAGCCGACGCGCAGGCTGCGATTGGCGCGCGCTGCTATACCGTGTGTACACGCCATGGTTTTGGTACCGGGACCGACATCGTGCTGCCCGGGCGCGCGGAGATGGTGAAGACCTCGGCCGGTCTGGGCGAGCGCGTGCGGTCGCTCGCGCTCGCGTACAGACCCGCAGCGGTGCGACAAGAATGGTGACGTCAAGTGCTATTTTCTGTCATGACGGCAACTCGTCGTTCGTTTTGCGAAACCGAAACTGGCACGAATAAACGACGCCATTGACGATTGTTTCGACCGTCTAATGTGGGCAAATAGGTACCCATAGGAGCGAAAAAAACGTAACACGAAAATTTCGTGTCAGTACTCCTTTAAGTTATGCGGGTCTACATTGTGATTAATGGCTGACTGTTCCGGTTATTTTGTTGATTCTGTACTATACTACTGTATGGTTATTGGCGAAAAGCAGACAGCCTGTTTTTCAGATTGCATGGTTATATTGCTAATAACGGTTCTTGGTGACGGTTACCGACTGCTTGAGCGACATATTTTGGACTTTTAGAATTTAGGGTCGGTGTTCCAGTCTATGCCTTCTATGGCACATACTATACCAATTATATATAAATTCACTTCAGCATCTTACGTATACTCTTCCCTTTTAGTATCTCAGTACTCTTAATAGTCAGTACTTTTTTTGCGTAACGTTGGCCAGTCCTGGGTTCTCGTGTGTTCTGTTTTTTTTTTTTTTAAATCGTGACTAGCGATCGGGGCTCCTCTGAAAGGTTGCCGAATGCTGTAGTCCCCAAACCGAATTAAGCTTCTTTGAACGCGTAGCACGATGTACGCGTTTCTTCGTCCCTCTAAAGGAAAATAATTCAGCTTCCATCTACCAAGTTCCCAACGCCGACACACCCCGTCAGTTAACTACTCTTTGAGCGCTATGCTAGTTATTTTAATCGAGAAAGGTGTAATGAGGAATGTTTATTGAAACAGAAACGCACAGTTACAGGAACCATTTATTGAACAGTTGAATGATATTAAAATGGAATGACATGTCCGCAACAATCAAGCAAACGCAAACGTTGAAGAAGCGCCCTACAAAGTGACGTGCACGGTCGAGCGTCATCGACTAAAATGTAGCGGTGTTTGCCCGGTGAGCATCTAGTTTTAAGCGTTATTATATCCCGAACAATCGAGTTGGATCGGAAACATCGTTCATCAAAGAGACGTTTGATAGACAAAAGTATCGAAAGGGGAAAACCATCTTCATATTAAACAAGGTCGCCCGGAACGGCGCACAGTAAACAGAGGAAATCTCGGCTCAGCTCTAAAAAGCTAAAATTTTAGAGCTGCCTTTTTTACCAGCGCCTGGCGCGGCCAGGAGCTTGTAAACACGCAATATATACACAACCTATACACAATTATGTACATACAAAACTTAAATACATAGACGCGTTATAATTTCAACTGATACACAATTAAATACATACAAAACTTATATACACAGACGCTTTACACTTTCAACTTTTCGTAATAACACCGCGACTTGAAGCCCAAACGTGGCGGTGATTTGTGGCGGTGATTTGCTACAGCTTGGACCTCTCAACTCGTTGGACCTTTTGACTCGCCTTAGCCGCGTCAAGAGGTCCACGGGGAGTCAAGAGGTCCAACGAGACAAGAGGTCCAACGAGTCGAGAGATCCAATATTGGACCTTTTGACGCGTTAGATCTCTTGACTCATTGGACCTCTTGACTCGGAATCCGTTCGGAATATACCCTTCTAGGCTGTTCCGTTCGCGCACTGATTATCCGATAACGCCTCGATTTTCACGATCGCTGCGCCGCCTGCCTCCGCTTCTCCTCCGCGCTTAGGGGATGACCGCTGCGCAGCTGACAGCGGCTCATACAGTGTTTTGGTTCTCTTTCGCTTCTTTTTGCCTTTCCTCGCCCTAAAGAGCTTGTTATGGTGATGTCTGTAAGCAAATAGTACGTTTAGGGCACTTAAAAGAACAGCTGCGTCCTGATAGAGTGCTCGAACGCCAACAAGAGCTATCCGGGGACGCGTTACTGCGCGCTGCTTCGCCGCTCTTACGGGCGTCGGCGACCGCAGCATGCATATCGCCACTGCCACCTTCGAATATGTCACATATGTCAGGTGCAAGTGAATTATACTGACGCCTTGTTTAGACGTGATACTGGCACAGTGAGACGTTGGTTTCATTTTGCAGCGCGAACAACGAATTCGGCTTATGATTCGGGGATGTTATTACCTAATACCTGACAATAACTTGTGCCTTTTATAGGAATAAAGGCCACGCGATCATTCTAAGTATATTCCAAGTCTATGGGTCGTTAAATATGTGCCCACTCCCGCCTGATAGCAAGGACCAAGGAGAGTTAGTGAAACTACGGAGAAATAAAATAAATGGTCTGCCAAGTCGGGAAGCAATATATAATAGCTCGTGCGGGAATGAAAAAAACTCAGTACAGCTTCGGAAATGCTAAACACCTTCGTCTTGACTTAAGCAAGGTAGGGCACGCTAGACCAACGAGATGCAAAATGCACAGATATTTTCCAAGACAGGGAGGGGGGAGGAGGGGGGCGCTAACTGTCGCTGTGTACAAATGCGGAGCGAAATCAAGGAATGACCGTTTTAGTAATCACACACACAAGCTGCGCGTTCATTTTTACTTTGTTTTTCGACTTTAACAAGCAGCTGATCACTCAGCGGACACATTTTTTGAAGTATACAGTAAGTTCACAAGCGATGAAAGGTGTCGTTCGATTTTATTGATTGTAGGGTTTACCGCGCCGACGCAACGCTGGCAATGAGGCGCGCCGTAGTGAAGGGCTCCGGATTAATTTTGACCACCTGGGGATCTTTAACGTGCACCGCAATCCCGTACACATGGGCGTTTTTGCTTTTCGCCTTCATCAGAAAAGCGGCCGCAACGGCCGGGAATCGAACCCGCGTCCTCATTCTCAGCAGCACTACGCCTTAAGACACTGAGCCACCGCGGCAGGAGGGTGTCGTTAGAAGAGTGTGGTATATGATAAGGCCCTCTTATTTCTGCAGGCTCCCTGTGTCATATGATGATGTTTCGAAGAAGCGTTTAACCTCGGAGGCGAATGTAAGCGGAGGATGTATGTAGCAGGTGATGACTGTTTGCGAGGGGCCGAGGGCTAACCTCGCGACAAGGCGACCCAGCCGTAAATTGTTTGTGCCGCATGTAATTTTGCATTATCCATCGTACTCATTGCGTAGAATGTCCGTGAAATTTGTGCCACATTGGCTTGTTCCGGGTAGTGATCAATATCTGAGATATGAAGCGTAACTGGCGGGCTGTCAGGTATGAGGGCTCCGCTAGGTTATGAAAGCACACGAAACCGATTTGCATCGTAGTGTATAGAGATAGCATGAACATCAAAACGAACGCTGCTTACGGAGGTACTGCTAGTCAATTTCTGGGCAGTGGAATTACAATGAGCTTCATGCATATGCCGGTTTCGCGACACCGGCCTGTGACACACACCTGGCGCTTATGCGGACCGAATTGACCACACTAAGATTTGCGTCAGAAGCATTTATACTCCCGTAAATACACCACATTTGCGAACACAGTGATTGCTCAATATGTACTTCGGATCCAGCGCATACAAACCGAAAATATCAGTCGCGAACGTCCCGCAACAGCAACAGCAACAGTGGTGAATGGGCCAGCGACTCCCGCGGCTGCTTTCGAAACGAGCCGCTAGGGGGATTTCAGTGGCGCCCCTACAGGCAGCGCTCGAGGCGTTGACTGTATACGGTACACAGTAGTGGTGCGGCGGTTGTAAGTGCGGAAAGCCATATGGAGGTGCGGCGGCGGCCGCAGCTGGGCTAGTTATAGGCCTCCCCACCTGTAATGCAGGCGGCCAGCGACGCCCTGAACCAACGGTACACCGTTCCATTCAAGCTCCGCGCGGGTTTTGCTGCAGCCAGTAGGCGCTCCCCGTCGCGCACGTGCGCTTCGCGACGTCACGGTGTTTACAACAAAGAGAGGTGCATTGGAACAAAATGGTAAGAGTAAATTGGCCTATATCTGTAGATTACAGTGCTGGGAATACAAATATAGCACTCGTAGAAGCAGCTGGAGTTGCTCATTAAAGGCAACTGTACTAAAAATTTTGTATTCTTGAAAACCTTGCGTCCGCGTAGTCTGCCTAAAAAGACTGCAGGACATAAAATGTGACAGCTGATATATGCGTATCCACAGCGCAAAAAACCGTAAAAAAATCGGCGATTTTCAAACCGAAATTGAGAAGAGCGCGGCCATTACGGCCAGACTGAAGTGAACCCGGCGGGCGGGCGGAATACAGGAAATACCGAAAGCGTGAAAACATGTATCGCACGCTGTGTTCACTTTCCGGCACTCTTGTTACATACCGAATCTGGAGTTCTGAGAAAAAGAAAGAAAGAAAGTAAGAGAGAGAGAGGGAATAAATATTTTTATTTATCGTGTAGAGACTGATGTATGGGCATCGCAAGGCGGCGTTTACGAAGCTCGCCTAAGTCACAAAACACTGGCGCAGGGACGCTTCAATCGTGTGAAATAAATACATGCGAGAATTTTTACTGGTAATGTGCTTTTGAAACCTCAGCTAGCAAACATAAAATGGATGCCTCACACATTTTATTTTAGTTATTTTATTTACAAATACAAGTACAGGTCCTTGGCTAGGGCATTGAGTAAAGGGTGGCCAACAAAGGGATGAGTACAAGGTTTAGCATGTACAACAAGTAAATGTGTGAAATAAGTTGCCAAATGCAAGCGCGAAATATAAGTAACACGGAAACCAGAACTCAATATATATAAATTAGCACCACACATCACCACCGAACAACCCAAACGATGCAGTATGTGTGACTGACAGTGGCACCAGAATGTGGCTAATAAACGGGGAATGATATTAAAGCGCTTACAGGAAGATTGTGAACAGTTCGTTCGGATATAGCTGAACACTAAAATGGAGCAAAAAAAAAATGAGTGGGCAAGAATTTTTGCAGAGCACTATTGGCCGCGAGGCCCACCACTGGAGAGGCCGTCGCTGAGATCGTTTTGACGTCACTTGTAGGATCACCGTTCCTATCTTGCTGCGTAGTTGGCTTGCAGCGCGTTACACTTCGCTTAGGAAGCGCGTTATAAAAATATTTTCGTGTTAATTTCCTTCGTTTGAAGTTAATTCTCAGTGCGTCAAGCGCAGTTCGGCCTCATGGGGACTTTATAACCGTATCAACTGTGGTAGATTATCCGCAAACACCATGAGCGTGGTGGTGTATTTCGCATGCGACCGAAGCGTAAGCAGCGGCTTGTTTCCCCCATCAACAATATGGACTACGACGACCGCTGAGTGAAGTTTCTAGATTTTCCTTGTTTGCAATAAATGTATAAAGCAGGAAATCGTGAAGCGTTAACTGCTCGCAGAAGCACACGCACCCGTCGTGCCTGCCCGCACGGCCGACGGTGCGGTTCGAACCAACGCAGGTCGCGGCAGCAACAACTTGGCCGCTTTTAAAATAGCACAAGTCGTGGAAAATAAGTTCCAGATTGGCGAAAGTGGATGTTAGTGTGATGAAAAATTCTGATAGGTAGTGTCATCAGCTGTGGTTTTCAAAGCGATGCTCAAATATCTGCCGCGATTTACGCCGACCGGCCGCGTAGGTCGGACCCGGCAGCGCCGGCCCGTTCATGCACGGTGCGGCGAGAGGTCGAAGGATGGCTATCCTTGCGCGCAAGAATCGGCCGAGGCCGTGCAGGTATCTTGATCGTCGATCGCTTCAACGGAAATCACCGCGCTTACAGAGTTCCCGGCGCGGTAAAACGTTCTGCTAGGGACTGTCACTCGCAACTCTAACGGCGATGAAATATCTGTCGCGACACCAAGCCTAAAGTTCCCAACATCCGATTACGTGCATCCGAATCCGGCTGCGAGCTGTTGGGGAAGGCCCTCCCGTCGCGCACGCGCGTGTTGCATTTGGGTTCCTCTAGCTCCTTGGGGGCCCCAACGCTCGGTTCTCCTATTCTAAATATCCCCATTACCCGAAAGCATTAACGACGTGTTTCGCCTCGTACGCAGCCTCGCCTTCTGTGAGCAGTCGTGAGTTTCGAAACTGATGCTTGAGAAAGGCCGGCTCACTGTAAACATACAAAACACGCTGCAATTATAAATGACCACGCCGAGCACCTAATGAAAACTACATATAGCCTTGTACAAACCCGCTCGAAGGCGTTAAAAACTCGCGTTCATACCGTTCATACATTTCGGGCAAGTTGTCGCCAAAAGTAAACATCATCCGTGCAGAGTACAGGCTGCGGCAGTGATCGTTAATCAAATCCGGGCATGACTATAAAAACATCGTAGGGTACATAGGCACTGATTAAGCCAAACTGCAGACCATAACAATACTTTTAAGCCTGTGCGGCGAAGCAATCTGATCACCGTTCTCACGTAGTCATTCATTTACCAGGCAATACGAGCAGTTCGCGCGGTGAGATCATAAGTAAGCGACGCGTTTCCGTCGCTGTTACAAGGTGTTTTCTTGCACACACATGTCCCGTCACAAGTATTTCATAATGAATTTACAGCGTACTTTTCTCGGCATCAGCTGAATCGTCCTTGGCGTTAGCTGGCTGCGTATATATGTATAAGAGCTGTGGGTCACGATGGTAGTAACTACCTAAACGCGGCGGTATCGCCGGGAACAAGCGAGTCGCTGATTGCTGGCCTGGATTATTTGGTTTACAGACAACTTTTTTGGTAATTTGCATCAAATCCACAAGGAGGGGGCGAGACGGTGGCCACAACAAGAAAACACGTTTTCGCATACGCACGGGAAATGTGTTGTAGCACACGACAACACGATACGGCGTCCTACAAGTGACGTCACTCGTAAGTGGCGCCACGGTATGTCCTCGAGGCCAATATGCCACATGCATACAAGAACATAGTACTTTGTTTCAGTTTATATTTAGCTGAAATGCTTCGCTTTGCGTGGAAGCGCCGTTAAAAAGCTATATAGAGCCTGCCCATACTCACGTACATGCAACAGCCAGTGGAAAAATCAGGTATTGTTCGCCCAAGCTGCTGGAAATGCGAGACGACCGTGAACTTCGTGAGACGACCGTGAACTTCGTTGATCCACACTGCGCCTGGACGTGTGTCCGGCCACGGACTGCGTACAGGGGTGGAGCTTGATGACCGTCCGGTACGGAGCACCGCCATGCCAAGGTGGCGTCAAAAAACCCCTCTCTGATTGGCTTTCAATCTATGGGACCAAAACGAAAGCCAATCAGAACAAGCTTTCAGGAAGATGGTGGCGATCGAATACAATCAAGAATAGGGGGCCCAGGGAGCTCTGTGACGTGCGCGCGGAACCTCACCCGGTGGTCTGGTCCGCGAAGTAAAGCTGAAAGTTACTCTGTGGCCGAATTCCACAGAATGGGCAGAGCGTAAGAAACTTGGGCTCGTAGTCCCTGAGCGTACACTGAAGCGTAGCAAAGTTTACGTACCGAACAGTAGCGCATACCCGCAGTGTATGCTTTCGGCGTGGACACCGTGCATGCCCTTGCGAATTTGCGTGTCATACAAGAATAGCAGCACACGGTCAGGACCAAAGTGTTTCACGAGAGAAAGCATTTTTGAGACAACCACCCACAAAATTTGTGTCCCCAGTCCACTCCTATTCAGGTACGATATTTTAAGCTAAGTTTACGTGGCTAGAATTTTATGAATTATCCGCGAAGTGGTTGTTACTGCAGCTGTAATTCCCGCATTGCAAAAAACTCCCCTAGCGCATACCCACTTAGTGAGATTGGCAAGGAATGGCACAAAGAGAAAAATTGACCGCGTATCTGCTCCTTTCGTTGCAAATGTCGACAAAAGACGATAGTCTTTATCGACTTTTGTCAAGTAAATGCCTCCCTTCGCCTTCCCGCTCACCTCTCATTTTGTTACTCTCTCGTCGCGCTCCTCCTCAGGTAAAGACGCCAAAGGTTTGCCTAAATCATTTTTAATTTATCGCGTTCCACTGCTCCAGGCCGGCTGTCTCGATGCCAACGCTGCCGTTCGGCGAAGACGCGCGTGAATCCAGGCGCCCTACTTCAACGTTTATAGAACCGCGTTTCCCTATCTCCACGTGCGTTGCAAGAAGAACGCGGAACCTATCTAGTGGAACCTTTCGTAACTGTTGCCGGTTGATTTCTTAAAATGGCGCCAGAAGCTATAGGGGCGCGGGCGACAGCAGGTGACGGCGGAGTGAATTTTTTTTCGGCAGTTGATGAAGTATTTAATTTCGCCAAAATCAAGCATGTATGATTTTTTATAAAGGAGCAGTGCAAGTATCACTTCCGCATTAATCTGTTGTCTTATATTTATGTAATATCTTGTTCTTCTTCAACAATGTTGACAAGTATGAACATTACACCGGGCTTAGATGGGTAGATTTAGCTGTGACTATATAAGACTATTGCGCAGGCACTGTTTCGCTTTGGCCGGGTGGCTGAATCGAATCACCGACAGACAGACAGACAGACAGACAGACCAAAATTTCTGGGTTTAAGTAGCCCAAGAAAGACTATCGTCTTTAAAAAAAGTTCCATCGTTCGCCGTAATCGCGGCAACAATTGCTCGGGATGCGAAAGACGTCATAGCAAGCACCCCTCGTTCGTTCGTTCTCGTGTCGTCGTGCGCATCCGAAGCAGAGCACTCGCGCGGGGCAGCGCCGAAAAGACACCCTGCTTGGGAGAGGTCACCGCGGCCGCCGAATTCTCTAGAAATCATTATGAATAATTTGAGGCATGGCTACGAGTGTAAAAATCCTTCCTGAGACGACTTGAAGATCCCGCCACTGCGGCTGCCTCGGGTCGATGACGAAGAGCTGGTGGAAGTCTACAGTGCTGAGGATGACTTTGCATACCACGAGCCGCGAAGAAGACGACAACCTCTTCGATGCATATGCAAAGTATTCGATGCATATGCACCGCAACTATGCAGCACATTTGCTTGCCGAGATTTCCAATCCTCGTGCTGCCAAGAACGAGTGCTCGCTGGAGTCTCCACCACAGCACACGTCTGTAATATGTATTCCTCTTCATCAGCATAATCATCATCGTCATCGCATTCATGTGGCTAGCAAGCGAGGCAGCTTAGTTCGACTGACATCGCCAGTTTCATTAAAGATCGTTTGCTCTCTCTCTCTCTCACCGCAACTATGCAAAGAAACAATGATACTGAAACTTATGTGTCCGGCAATGGTCACCTGCAACAACAGCTTCGCCATTCAAGTCTTGCGCGTGAGTGCAAGCTTCTCTGATTTTTTTTTTTTTTTCTGCCCGCACAAGAACTCCCGACGCTCTACGCATCTTTCAAACACCAGGCGTTCTATAGCCCGGGGCGTTGGAAAATGGCTGTGTGCTATCAGCACGCTCTCACCGCCAAAGTTGCACGCCGTTCAAAGTATGATTTGGACAATATCCCGTCACTGGGATGTGTATTTCGGATAGATGGGTTAATAATGCCACCATTTTAAAAATCAGAAGAGTCAAAATAAAGTTCGCGATAGAAATAAAATTTGCTCATACCTCGCCTCTAAATCGTGCGCTACCTGTGGATCGAATGCTTCGCAGAGTGAAATGCCTCACGATTTTAAATGCAGAACATTTCAGTAACTCACGATGTCACCCGCGTTGACGTCCGTAGTCGTAGTCCGCACCGTCGTTGTCCGCAGCCCTCCCCCTACACTATATATATAAAAAAATACTATCCGGCGCCTGGTTTCGATCCCTCGAACCCGCGGGCGGAACGCAATGTACATGGTGCTCTACCCACTGCGCCACAAAGCCGACACAGAATGGGAGGCTACGAACGCGCCTTATATCCTTGACTCATTCAAACTACGTCAAGAAGCTGCTGATACAACGCATTCATTACCACCATCTCCCCAAACACTAAACGTTAACGCAATACACCCACCCCCTATGCGACGCATTTACTCGAGTCCCCTTCGCGGGGAGATGGGACCGCCAAAAACAACGCGTTGTGGACTGCGCAGTAAGGTGCCGGCACGTGCGAGAACCGCTCGCGCTGTTCGTTCCAGGCAGGGGGCGCGCGAGCACTGCAAAGGCGGGAAATTTGAACTGCTTTGGACAAACCTCCGTTCAATTCATCAAGAGAAAAGTGAGACAGGGAGGCGAAGAGCGTGATGGGTAGTAGCAGTAAGCGGATAACGGTGCCACATGCCGTTATGGCGAATCACTGCTCTGCATTTACGACAGCTTTCACGTTGAGTGGAACGGCTTTAATTTTTTTTATCACTTCGTGCTATAAATGTCGGATTTTTGGACGCCACAAACTGATCTGCACTCTCGCTCTGCAAAAAAAGCTGTGGTTTTGGCGTGACGGTTTCCGAGATAACGGAGACTCGAAGCTGAGCAATTGCGGGTAGCGCCTGGAAACTCACATGGCTCCCAACAACTTGTGTTTCTGCTTGGAAACGTACAAAGCGGGAGCTCCGACAACCGTGTGCCGGTCGCTTTGGCGCTCCCGAGGGGGCGCCTAGGCCATGGCAGCCGCTTGTGCAGCGTGCATGCAGGGAGGTTCCCGTTTGAACCCATTCCCATTTCGCCCTTCCCGCTTGTTCCGTCCCGTTTCAACCCGGCGCAAAACGACCTTCCCATTTCGCCCTTTCCCACTTGGCCCGTTCCCGTTTGAACCCATTACCATTTCAACCTTCCCGTTTGTTCCTTCCCATTTAAACCCGGGGCGAATGAACCTTCCCGTTTCGTATTTTCCTATTTAGTCCGCTCCCGGAATAACGTACCTATGTTTATGAAACGTTGTAAAAACATTTTCATATTGTTTTTCATTAGGTTACAATTCAAGTCATACCAATTAACAAATATTTTAATCTTTTAAATTAACACACCAATTAACAAATTACCAAATTAACAAATTAACAAACACGTTGCTTATGAAAACGAAAACAGCAAAATACCTAAATGCACTTTACTAAATATATTTAGTTCGCAAGGGTCGCCCTGCGTCTGCCCTCGTTTGCACTTGTTCGGCCGACTGACTCTCGTCTCTAGCTTCTTTAGATCCACCCCCAAAACACCAGGCCCTTAAGTTTTATTACATTAAAACGACGCCATCATGGCCGTGCCCCGAAAGAGTGTGAGGAGGAACTACTAACACACACGATCAACCAAAGGTTTATACACAAACATATATTTTATCCACACTCTAGAGCTAACTTTAACTCAAGCTTCAAGATATTCCTCAAAGGATGAGTAAATAACTAATAAAAACAAATATTTGAACCCCCCCCCCCTCCAGAAAAGACAACAAATGTTAAAAGTGAACTAAATAAATCAAAACTATCTGATACTCCGTTACCAAAAATGATAAAATCAAAAAGCCCAGAAAAGCGCCGCGGAAGCACAAATAAACAATCGCAAAAACACCCTCACTTTGAAAGAAATCGTATTTGGCGGACTAACACATTTAATCGTTATAATAGCGCAAGTGTACATCAATGTCGAAAAGAAACAGATGAAAACTATAGAAGATAAAAAGATGTATAAAAATAAAGTAACCCTATGTATCTGGATACATATGTCACATCTGGCTATAAAAAATCGCAGTCATGAGAAGTGGCGAAAATTATAAACTTAGCTTTGCGTTTTATTGATTCTGTTTATTCTCGGCACTCTAGTATACTAAATTTGCATAATAGAGCAAACCTTCAGAAAGTTAAGCAGCGCAGGGTCGTCTCTAGCCTAAATTTTTTTACTACAGAAACTTAAAATTGTCGCGGGAATACTACCTTCAAGGGCCTTTCAGACGTTTAGCGAGAAGACATCATAGTAAGAATATTAGGCAGCCAATCAGCTGAATTACTATTCGAAAGTTCTCTTTGTTTCCTCGTGCAATTTCTTACTGGAATAAGTTAACTGAACGAACAGGAACTCGGTATCGTTAGAAGAATTTTCCCCACGTATTGGAAATGTGTGTTCTGGTTGAATCGTGGTGTTTTAAAATTGGAATACATTACGAATGCATATTGTTGTTCGGACCCCTTTGCGTTCGGACCTCTTTGCGTCTATAACATATTTATGTCTTTTAGTTATTTGTGTTGGGCGTTTTTAAACTACGCCAACCAATACTGATGTGTTTTATGTTCACTCCTGCATGAGCCCGACCAGGGCGTAAAGTATCGGTAAATAAATAAAAAATCTGCCCATTACTCACGCAGGAAAGGCAATAGTAGCCAATTCTCAAATTTATGCACATGTTTTTGCCTTTTTTAAAGTCTCTCCTACGGACATCTTTGATCTAGATCTCTCGAACCCGAAGACAAAGCTACGCTCCAAACAATGAGCATACGAGTGGCTGATAAATAAATTTCTGCTTCACGTACGAACACCAACTGCAGAAAAATCAAATCCGTGCATTACTCAAGATATTGGGTATCTTTCTAGCACACTTTCGCCGCTAAAAATTTTGTGTCAAAAGGGCAGTATCGGCCTAAGGCATTCAGAAACTTTTATCGGCCGGAAATATCGGTCGATTCCGGAAAATTTCCTGCATACAAGTTTTCAGTGCATGACCCGTTGCTTGTAAGCCCATTTTGGAGAACAGTTTCGAAGACGATAACGCATATTTTCAGAAATACAAATGAGTTGGAACGATGCAGGTTCAAATGAGAAGGGCGCTTTGGGAGCGGGTTGTAACGGGAAGGGCGTTTTGGGAACGGGCTGAAACAGGAAGCGCCCAAGCGGGAAGGTCGTTTCGGGAACGGGCGCACACGGGACGGGTCAAGCGGGAAGGGCGTTTCGGGAATGGGTTCAAACGGGAAGGGGTCAAACGGGAATGGGTTCTTTCGGGCTACACCCTGCATGCAGCCCTGGCCTCGCCGGTGGCCGCTGGCGGGGTGTTGTAACGGCGACACTGTTGTGCGATATGGACGCTGCGGCCAACACAGGTCTGTCGCCAGCCTTTCGTCGCCTTTCCGCGAGACTTACAGCAATCTAGCGCGCGCGAATAATCGTCCCTTTGGAGGCCTGTGTGCCCGCTGTTGTACTCGCCGTGCGCTCGCCTCCATTGTGCATCCGTGGCCATCGATCCCGCCAGTGTCCATTCAAAGACGCTGTGTGCCTCTTTTTACTTCCATGCTGTGACCGCGGCGCTGCCTTTGAGTGAAGCGATAGCGGATGGTGTAACAGATCGATGGAGCTCTTTCTTCGGAGACGCAGATCCGTGCCGACGTTCGCCGTCATGTGCTCTGCTCGGAACACTGTGGCAAGACGCGTTCTGCGATTTCTGGGCGGTTAGCGTGGCGCAAGCGTGCGGCACTCGAGTAGCCGCACGCTGAGAGCACGCCTAGAAGAGTGACGGAAGCAACTCCCGAGTGGGAAGTGTTGCATGGCGCGCATAAGCGTATACCTTTCCAGGACTATATATTCTCCGCACGTATACAACTCGACTTACGTTTGCCTTGAATGCTAGGCCTATATATTCGTTTCGTCAAAGCGCATTTTATTGAATAAATGGCACTTCACTATTAGGCGGCCCTAGGGCATTTTAATAAATCTTGCGTTACACATTGCGTCACGCTTTACGGATGGAAGCGCGGACGGACAATGTCCGAAGGGAGTCGCCGACCAATGCTTGGGCATTAAAAAAGGGCTCCTTTACAACACCTTAACTTGCCACTAATTATATTCAATGGATCTTCTGACCCGCCGCGGTGGCTCAGTGGCTAAGGGGTAGTGCCGCTGAGCTCAAGGACGCGGGTTCGATTCCCAGTGGTGGCGACCGCTTTTCTGATGGAAGCGAAAAGCGAAAACGCCCGTGTGTTCGACATTTCGGCGCGCGTTAAAGAACCCCAGGTGGTCGAAATTAATCCGGAGCCCACCATGCACTACGGCGCGCCTCATCGCCTGTGTAACGTAGGAGCGTTACACCTCAATATTCATTCAATTGATTGGTTGCGAGTGGTATCCCCTTTTGTAACAAAGTAACGACGCGCCATCTTACCAAAAAAAAAACAACTAATATATCTCTTTTATACTCTTCGTTTAGTACTAGCGCTGCTCCTATGGTTCAAAACACTTTTATTTTTGTTGCAGGTGGTAGCTGTCCTAGGCATATTCCCTTTATGTTTTTCGTCCACCAGCATTCTGATCTTCTTTTGGTCGCCTCGACAGAGGATTAGAATGCTGGTGGACGAATTGTACTAAACATGTTTCGCCCATGAGAACTGTGATGAGCATCAGCCATAACGGGCAAATCACCCTGCGAGGATGTGCGCCGTATGCCGCTTGAGGAAGAGGACGCGCTCGTTCAGTGTCAGCCTCGCGAAAAGCGGGACGTTTCGGCTCACCCATCATGCGTTGACGCCTCGGTCGCGAATAAACAAGTCCAGCCTTCTACCGGAACGCCGACTATCTGCTTTAGGGTTTTTGAAAGCTGAGAGGAGAATCAAAGTCTGGACAAGTAGCGCCACCTCCGGCCATATCGGCACTAAACGGATGCTCCCCGTCTATATACCGTTTACAGCGAGCAGTTGGGCTGGCCTTTAGCAGGTGACGCTAGCGCATGACTGCCTTTCGGTGAGCATTCAGCTAATCCACGCGAAATAGTCGGAGTAAGCCGCACGTGCAACTTGCAAGGCCGGGCGCCACGGCTCGTATGCTGATGCAGTTGCTATGTTCATCAGCTCATAACTGCCCACTTTTAGCACCGGCATTAGCGCCGGTGTTCGACCTGTCTGAGGCAAAGAAACGTTAGTCGTGTGGGGTCGGTCGCGGTATATCTGCGTCGAAGCAGCCACCGCTGCCGCACGAGCATGCAGGAGTTCCGCGTCGTATACGCGTTAGATGGGGCAAGCAGGGACAGAATATGAATCAAACATCTAGATTGTTAAAACATAAGCGAAACGTCATACTAAAATGCCGGGGTAAGCATATGCTCAGCGACAAACAAAAAAGAAAACGCCATACACCGCATGCTACAAAGTGATTGACGCGCGCACTCGTGGCCCATTCGTTTAGCTTGCAGTGGTTGCCAGAGCGGTACCCACAGCTTCGTGTCAACCGTTACGCCCCCTCATATTCTGTAGCACGTAGGAAGATTGGTAAGGTATGCTGGCGCACTGTTTTTATTACCGGCGGAAGTTCGCTTTGCATATGCGCGTTTCGGCGGCCACCGGCGGTCACAGGTCCCCGCCGACGCCGATAGCGGAGGTGCACAGAAACAGGGTCCCCGAGTATTCGCACAAAACAGCAAAACAAACGTTTATGGCCGCAAGTTGATCGGTGTTGGTTACATTGCACGTCGCTCTGCGCGGATTCATCACTGTCGCCTTTTCGATTCATTTCAAGGGAACCGAGAGGAATTTTTTCGGCAGACTTCTCCCCCCCCCCCCCCCCCCCCTCCCCACAGAGGTCTTCAGATTCTTTTTTTTTTTTTTTAGCATTCCACTTGCGCGAGGTTAAATCCCACTTGTGCGACGCCGCAAACATGTTGCGACCGTTAGAAATGCGGGCCCAAGCCGGCCGTTGCACCGCGTAAGGGTGCCGATAAGTGATTTGTGCGCAAGCGTGCTACACCGCATACGTGCACTCGCCGGCATGCATATCACCTCCTCCGCAGAACAGGCGCATGGAGTGGAGTGGTTCTTTATTCGCCCCCCCCCCCCCCCCCCCCCCCTAAAACCAATCTCTGGGACCGCTACTGTCTGCATGGCCCCTTTAATAGCTAAAACGGAAGACTGGGCGAGTTGGTACTTGTTCATATTAACAGCGCTACCGACAGCGCTTCATATTAACAGCGCCGTGTTTGTGCCCTCTTCTTTCTGCCTGTGTCGGTAGCGCTGTTAATATGCACCCTTGAACAGCTATGGAGCAAGCACGTGGCTTTGGGTCTATAGCGCGCGCGATTCTTTGTCGACGCGACTTCCGTTCACGCACGTTATATGGGGAAACCGAAACATACTTCGGGCTTTTGCCTTTCTAATTATAAGCCATTCCACTTTGTGAGATTGGAGGACCAGCGAAACTTTTCAGTACACAACATATAGATACCTTTAGGTGAGACGTACGAGCAAAAAGTTATTTCTCGTGAGCGTTGACGGCTCTTATGTTGACTACTGATCTTGAATATGGTGCCTATAATTAACTAATCTACTCTAGATGCAAATTCAAGTGATGAGATGTACAGGCCTGGGGTCCAAATTATGTATTATCTCTAAAAAATTCAGGGAAGCTTGCACGCAAGACTTGAATGGTGAAGCTGTTGCAGGTGGGCATTGCCAGACACATAGTTAAGTTTCAGCATCGTTGCTTATTTGCGTAGCTGCGGGGCTAGTAATCCTCGTCATGCGCATCGAAGAGGTCGTCGTCTTCTTCGCGGCGCGTGGTGGATGCAAAGTCGTCCTCGGCATTGTCGACTTCCACCATCTCTTCGTCATAGACTCGAGGCAGCGGCGGCGGGATGTGCACGTCGCCTCGGGAAGGATTGACACACTCGTATCTCCAATTATCCGTCATGGCTTCTAGAGAATGCGGCGATCGCGGTGACCTCTCCCAAGCCGGGTGTATTTTCAACTTTAGCATTAGCGCTAGAGTTCTTTGTTTAATGCGTGGTTGCGCTTGGCGACGGTGCTGGAGTTTTTTTTTTTTTTTTTTTTTTTTACTTAAGCCATTGCGTGAGCCGGGGACTCGGCGGTCGCCGCGAGCCACGCGCACACAGCGAGCACTCGCGATTTTCTCGCTCTTCGAGGTTTTTGCCAGTTTTTTTTTTAAGCGATGGCCCGTGCCAAGGACGATCGGCGGTCGCCGTGAGGCACGCGCTCACGAGCACTCGGCATTTTCGTGGTATTTTTTCCTGAAACGGCGAACTTAATTACGGCCAGTAGCAACAGCTCCCCTGCTAAAATGGCGTCTATCATTAACTAATCTACCCAGTACGTACATCCAAGTAATTGGATGTATAAGCTTGAGGTCCCAATTATGCACTGAACGGCGTGCGGCTTCGGTGGTTAGTGCGTGCTCACAGATTTCAACGGTGAGTGGCGAGTGCATCTGCACCGGCGGAGAACGACGGCCTGCAGGGGTAACAAAACACGTGCCGTATCGTCCGAGCGCTCCTGGACAGCCGCATAGCATACGGAACACCATATATTCAGCTTGAAAATGTTGCCCGAGTCTATAATCAGTTGTTATTCGCCTATATGCCATTTGAATGGTCTAATGGCTATTCTCTGAATATATACGTAGTAACAAAGTGTACTGTTGTTCCGTTTTAAATGCAGAGCATTTCTTAGCCTCGCCCCTTCCTGCGTCGGACAGCGTCCACAGCTCCGCGTCCGCAGCAGGTGCACCTCTCCTCCTTCCCTCCTCTCTCTCAACAGCAGCTGGCGCGCGCATGCGTCGTAGTCAGCCCGTTCGCTCCGTCGCGGTCTCGGCGTAACAGGTGCGGAATCGCAGCGCGGTGGGTCGTGGAAGGGCGCGCGCTGCTTGCGCATGCGCGGTCTCCCCCCCGTACTGCTCTCCCTCTACTGCGCGCTAGCGGTCGCTCGTCCTTCAGTCACTGCATTGCTCCTTCCTTCCTTGGTTGACGCTCGCTCCACCCTAACGCGACTTTACTCTCTGCTCTCTCTACCCCAAACCAACACCAACTCAACTACGACCCAACTACCCACCCTAACGCGACTTTACGCGGTGTTGACGACCCCCAATGCTCTGAATTTACTCGTGTTCCCCTCGCGGGAAGGCGCGGGAATTTTTTTGTGTGCTTGTACGCTTTTTGTTGGTGGCACAACGCTGCCATGCTTGTTTTATAAGTGCGATCTTCCAGGCGGTACGAAGTGCGGCCTCAAAGTGCCAATGCATCATGTTTTCTGCGCACCTGTACGGCAGTGCACAGAACAGTTGCATTTCTTCATGTGTAATTTCGAGTTGCTGCTCGCGAGAACACCGGGGAATTTTCTAATGAACTTGGTAATTTACTTTTTGCGTGAATAATCTTTATGCCTCCAACCTGCAAGGGCCCACCCCTGGGCTGACAGAATGAATGAATGAATGAATGAATGAATGAATGAATGAATGAATGAATGAATGAATGAATGAATGAATGAATGAATGAATGAATGAATGAGCGAACTCTCGCACCATTGCCTTTAACCCCTAAAGGCCGCGCTGATCTGGCGAGACTGGGCAGCCAAGTCATAAGTTCCTCATAACACAAGCTCCCCCTGGCATTCCTCCCATCATCGGTGCCAGCATTGAAGTAGCCCTCGTTATAGGCCACTCCGTTCGCAATGAAGTCCGCTGAGCAGCGCATCCGGAGGCACTACTCGACGGACCCCGACACCAGATTTACTGACGCAGCAGCGTACCATAGCCTCTGAGCTCACGCGCTGGAAGCACTAAACGAGTCCCAAGAAGCTCTCTTGGCGACCGCCATACTCGCCATTATCCCCTCCACCGCAGCAGCGCTTAAGTAGCAAACCCCGCCGTTTGTGGGCTAAGTTTTTCGGTATTCATCAAACCTTTCTTTTTCTCTCTCTCCACGACAGCAGAAGAAACTGCCGTATACTCCTAGCTCCACAGCCACAACAGATTTTATCATCATCATTCGCGGACTCTCAGCAAGCATGTCGCCAATATCAAAAAAGGATGTATCAGCAGATGTATCTGCCCGAAAATATTGCAGTCAACCCAATGAATATGACCGACGAAGAAATCTATAGCCTTCGCTAGACTTACACCCTACAAAATCTTCGGGGCCTGATAACATCCCCAATAAATTTCTCCTGCTATATGCGGAATGATGCAGCAAAAAATTGGGCCCATCTCCCCGCGAAGGGGACTCGAGTAAATGCGTCGCATAGGGGGTGGGTGTATTGCGTTAACGTTTAGTGTTTGGGGAGTTGGTGGTAGTGAATGCGTTGTATCAGCAGCTTCTTGACGTAGTTAGAATGAGTCAAGGATATAAGGTGCGTTCGTAGCCTCCCATTCTGTGTCGGCTTTGTGGCGCAGTGGGTAGAGCACCATGTACATTGCGTTCCGCCCGCAGGGTCGAGGGATGGAAACCAGGCGCCGGATAGTATTTTTTTTATATAGTGTAGGGGAAGGGGTGCGGACTACGACTACGGACGTCAACGCGGGTGACATCGTGAGTTACTGAAATGCTCTGCATTTAATATTCTGGGTTGGTTTACACCAAGGCTGTGTCTAGAGTCCCGCCCGATAGTACTATAGGCACTTCACTAAAGTGACGTCCACCGGCATTTCGAAAAAATAGGGCCGTGTCTGGCACTACTTCGCCCTCCCTTCAGTAAAGTAGCATAACGTAACCTAAGAAACAGAAATAAACTGTTTCAAATACCGAAAACTAACCCAAACCATCAAATTATAATTAAAACTCAAGATAAAAAAAGATGAGGCGAGGGCTGGGCTCGAACCTTTTCCATTGGTACCAGGATGTACGCCGGAACCTCTACACCACATCGACAGACGCTCTGCCCTGGCCCAGCCTAGTATTTAAAATTCGAATGTCGTCGGATGGCACTGTAGCCATGGCTGGAACGCTGAGCTGGATCGCCGTCGGACGGCGCTCCATATACACTGCGTTTCCGCAAATATTTTGCTGTGTGAAAGTTTCCAGACGATTGGGAAAAAAGTAACAGTGATTCCCAAGTCAGGAGATTACGATAAGCCTTCTAACTGTAGACCAATATCGTTAACCGGCTCACATCGTGTAAAATATTTCAAATATCCTAAAACACCTAACATTTTTCTCAGAAACAAAAGGCATCTGTCACCTTGCTAACATGAATTTCGTAGCAGATTATCAGCAATTACGCAACTATGAGAAGTTGTTCATGATCTAGCATTACCAACTGTACGCGAAGAGATGTAGTATTACTAGACTTTTCAAAGGCATTGATTCGGTATGTCCTAATAAAATAATTTCAAAGCTCCGACACATAATTCGCGACTAGCTATTATCGCGCTGGGTACAAGATTTTTTGATTGACTGTTTACAGTTTGTTATGTTGACTCTGAAATCATCACTGTTACGTCCGGAGTACCGCAGGGGTTCGTTTTTGGGGTACTGTTATTTTTTTTTCATTAATTACATCATACGAAGCCGTGCCCCGACTTCTGAATTGTTTATAATAACATTAACAGTCATCCCGATTACGTTGCGCTTACTGATTCACTAAACCATCTTGCCCACTGCTGCGCCGATTGTAATATGTTGACTAACCCCAAGAAACCAGTATGTACAATAAAGGAAGAACCCATCAACTACGTTTGCGGCCTAAACGGCCGAGACTTGGAAAAAGTAGATCAACACAAATATTTGGGCGTAACAATTACCTCACACCTTAGATGGGATGCACACGTTGGCACGATCACTTCAGTTGCGCTGCGCAAGCTGTTTTATTTTCGCAGATGTCTCCGACTGGCCCCACAATGTATACCAAGCTTTTAGCGTACTACCTATGCTAGACCGGTACTAGAATACGGTAACACAATATGGGGTTCTCCCAGAGTCACTAACGTAAGGGAATTGTAAAAAAGTATACAGAGGAAGGCATGCGAGATTCATTTGCAGCAGATATAAGTGCACGGATTCCTCGACAAATATGTTATCAAGCTGTAGCTTCCAACACTCGCGGCTAGAACAAATCAGAAAGCCTTAAGTTGGGAATGGAGGACGAAAGCAACACAAAATGGGAATTTTTATTATAGTGCCAAAACCTTCAAATTTTCTTCCAGAACGTCTCCACGAAGAGGCATCCTCAGAAGTCGCCAGAAGTCATTTAAAAATTGCGCCAAACGCGCCCCCATATGGCCCCGCCTAGTCATGACAAGTTTGGTGGGATGCACAGTTGTATTTGCATTGTTATGTTTTCTTAAACACGTATTAACGTTAATTTCTGTAATTACATATAAATAGAGCGCATAGCTACTTGGAATTTTCTGTATTTCAGTTTACGCCGCAACAGCACTGCGTTAGTTGTATCAGCATTGCGCATGCATTCCGAAACGTTTGTTTAAATCAGGTAGGCCATCTATATAAATGATTCTGTTTGCGCGCCCGTAACTGGTTTATTTTTCGGCATATTAGAGCCATCTTTCACGTCTGAAGTCCACTGTGATAGTAGAATTGCATCACTTTCCCCAGAATCCGCGCAAGAAGTGACAATTTGAAAAAAAAATGAAACGAAAACTTTACGTGGGATTTCTCAAAACACCATTACCGCTGAGAAAAGGGACATCTTCTGTTCAGCTATTTCAGTTTCCGAAACTACAATTTTGTTACTTGTTTATCAATGGTATATGCACATTCTGAACCACAATAAGCGTGTTATCGAGAAAATTTCTTTTTTATTCACAATTTTCTGTCGAAAATAATTAAAATATGTCATATAAAATATATTATTTAAAAAGTCAACGGTCATATCCACAATTATTATTGTGGTCGAGAAAAAGGCTGAGGCAGTTAACACATATAGAAAATGTTTCAGCCCTGTGCCTGCACAACACTTTTGAAAATGTTCCTTAGGCCGAGAAAAAAGCTAAAAAACTCTGGAATTTTATTTGAAAAACTATTACGCATTTCTGCATGAAATTTTGTTATAACATGCATATAACATTAAAACTGCATATAACGTGACAGTGATAGTGAAAACGCTACTGCAAGAAGGGGGAAGCTTGAAATCAACCAAGAGAAAGCTAGCCATCGGCACAGATAGGATGTACGCACTCAGAGGTGAGCAGGGTAACATTACGCACAACTTGGACGAGATCATAAAGGCAGTAGAACGATTCTACACCAGGCTGTGTGCCAGCGACGTTAGAACAGGGGAAACTACTGAAAGTAGAAGCTCAACTTGCGATGTCCCACTAGTAACTAAAGAGGAAGGTGCAAAGGCTCTCAAAGTCGTGAAAATAGGAAAAGCTGCAGGTGACGACGGCATAACCGTGTATCTTTTAAAGAAGGGAGGAGATATTGTTCTGGAAAAGCTTACTGTGCAATTTTCGGAATGCTTGAAGACTCAAAAAGTGCCCATATAGCCTGGAACAACGCCAACATTATTCTGATTCACAAGAAGGGAGATCCCAAAGACCTCAAGAATTACAGACCCGTCAGCCTACTCTCAGTTGTTTACGAGCTCTTTACCAAAGTTATAGCAGAGTCCTTGTTATAGTTAGCCGCATAGGTGACAGCCTGGATTCTCAACAACCCAGAGAGCAGGCTGTGTTTAGGAAAGGGCACTCAACCATGGATCACATCCATATCGTCAATAAAGCGATAGAAAAATCCGCAGAGTACACAACCCCTTAACACGGCATTTGCATATTATGAGAAAGCATTTTATTCCGTACTCACCGCAGCCGGGATAGGAGCACTGAAAGACCAGGGAACAGAGGAGACCTACATAAGACTTCTAGAAGGCGTATATTGCACGGGCAGGACAACCCTCCACAAGCAAAGCGATGAATAAATTCCAGAAGGATATATGCTGACGGGCCAGTTGGTACATTGTTGGACTAAGAAAAACAGCGCAAACGACACGACGAAGAAAAGGATGGCAAGACCACAGGCGCCGACGAACAACTGAGCGGCAGCAGAAAACATCAGGTGCAACATAGTTTCGACGCCCAGGTCCGCCGCCCAAGTCTGCCGGCTACCCGAGTGACCTCGTGTGCGCTTTAGCGTCGAGGTTGTTGCGCGCGTTTTCCTCAAGAGTTCCAGCGAAGAGCCCTCAGAAGGAGCGACAAAAAAAACAGCGGTGATTCCGTACGTCCACGATGTCAGCGATGCCCTCAAGAAAATTGTAAGCACGGCAGATGTTCGGCTTGTATTCTCTGCACCTAAAAAACTGGGCCGATTGTGCAAGCGTGTCAACGCTGAAACACCGAAGGCAAGCGCATGCGTAAAAAAGCATATGACACGCTATGTTGACTGTGTGGAAAACGTCATCTACGAAATTTCATTGTCACCTTGTGGCCGCACTTACATCGGGCAGACAGGCCGCTGCCTCAGTGATCGCCTGAGGGAGCATGCCAACAATGTAAGGACGTCTTCAAGTACCATCTTGGCAACGCATTGTGCTTCCAGCGGCTGCGCTCCACTCCATGACTGCGTGATTGTCGCGCGGTATCATGGACGAAGAGAGCGGGAAATCTTTGAGGCGTTCGAAATCAAGAAGAAAGGAGGTGCTTGTATTAGTGAGCCGTCAGTTTCACTTCTAGAAAAGGAAATGCTGTACCTATCTTGAACATTTGACTTTGTATCGGCACGTGGCACATCATGCTTTTACGAGACATCGTGTTTTTTTTTTTCGATGTGATATCTCTTAGGTCTTTATAGGTCCTTTTGTTGTTTTCCTTTTTCTATATTTGTTTTCTGCTGCAATAAAGAGCTCAGTTGTTCGCGGCTCCTGTGGTTTTGTCATCCCTTTCTTCGTCCTGTCGTTTGCGCTGTTTTTCTTAGTCTAACAAAGCGATTAATTTCATTTTATTCCGTACTCATCGCAGCCTTGATAGGAGCACTAGAAGACCAGGGAATAGAGGAAACCTGCATAAGACTTCTAGAAAACATATTATTGCACGGGCAGCATAACCCTCTACAAGCAAAGCGATAAATTTCCGATCCGAAAGGAAGTGACCGACAACCGGCCTCTCATTCGACTCCACAGTCTGTCGATGGGAAACGCAGTCGAGCAATCCGCGGGCGTGCCATTACTAGCGACTGCGAACCTGCCCCAGGTTGTAGAGGCATTTGTGGATGCTGGGGCCCAAGACGGCGTTTTAACTACAGCTATCGTATGCCCCTCTCATCCAGAAGCAAACCAAAACTGTGCTTATGAAACACTCCGCACCTGACCTTCTATGCTGGCGGAGCTTACAGCCATCTGGGACGGACTGCAAGCTCTCCTACCGGCACTTCTTGAAGCTCCTGGAAGTTTTACGGCACAAATTTACACGGACTCAACGGCGGCCATACGGGATTTGCGACGTGTAGCCTCCAACTGATTGATTGATTGATGGTAGGGTTTAACGCGCCGACGCAGCGCAGGCGATGAGGCGCGCCGTAGTGGAGGGCTCCGGATTAATTTTGACCACCTGGGGATCTTTAACGTGCGCCGAAATCTCGTACACACGGGCGTTTTTGCTTTTCGCCTCCATCAGAAAAGCGGCCGCCGCGGCCGGGAATCGAACCCGCGACCTTGTGCTCAGCAGCGCAACGCCTTAGCCACTGAGCCACCGCGGCGGGTGTAGCCTCCAACTCGTCTGTCTCAAGAGACATTCATGACCTGCTGGACACGTGGCCCTGCCCTCTCCGACTGTCGTGGATACGGCGTAATACTATCACCGCTCATATTGCGGCGGATAGTTTCTGTCACGTTACGTCGGTTCCACGGCCCCTGCCCTTGCTGACAACTGACCCACATGACCAATTTGTCCAACTAAAGGAAGATCTGCGTCGCGCCACACGTGCTCTCATCCCACCGTGTGGAACAGACCTTCCCAGTGGGCTCGCTCGCTGGGAGGAGGTCCTGCTGCGTAGACTACGAGTTGGGGTGGCCCTCTCTCCTGCGGTAACCCGGGCGTGGCCACCGCGATACCATGCCCCGTTTTCCACGACCTGCCCCTTCTGCACGGCTCCTGCCGAAGACGTCGACACCAACCACCTGCTATGGACGTGCCCTTCACTGAGTGCAGCGAGATCCCGACACCTTCGCGGCACAGGCCTGCATCTGGGGAGACCCCCCGATCTTCAGCGATGGCTGTGGGGGCCCCACAACCGCTGTCTTCTGAGCTTCATCCGGGAAACGGGTGCAAACTTGTATCTGTAGGAATTTATGCCAAAGGGCATACTGTCGCAATTAAAAAAAAAAAGTACGACAGGGAGATAACATCTCGCCAAAAATATTCACATCATATCTGGAGGGGGTATTTAGAAAGCCTGACTGGGAAAACATAGGAATAAGCATAAACGGAGAATACTTGAGCCATTTGAGATTTGCAGACGACATAGTCTTGCTGAGTGAGACTGCAGAACACATGCAAACAATGCTCGAGGAACTACAATAAGAAAGCACGGCCGTCGTGCTAAAAGTAAATATTAATAAATCTGAAGTAATTATGAATAAGCATACCAAGAACGTCCCCTTCAGCTTGGGGAGCGAAATGCTAGCAGAAGCAAACGAATATAAAGAAAATAATTAAGAACAGATGGCTAGTGCTGACCACAACCATGAGCGCGAATACCAGCGCAGAATAGGTATGGGTTGGGGAGCACTCGGCAAGCACTTCCAAATAATGAAAAGCTGAAACTTGGCATTACTAAACAACTAGAAAGTCCATGGAACGAATGATGTTAGGAATAACACTCAGGGACAGGAAATGAGCTACCTGGATCAGAGAATAAACTAGAGTAGAAGATATCATGGTTCAAATAAGGAATAAGAAATGGACTTAGCCTGAGAGGGAAAGAGACTCTTCATTACAGAGAAAGCAAGGAGGTTTGCCAGCATGAATTCGCCGACATGCTACTCTGCGGGGAAGGGGGGAGAAGGAAACAAAGGGAGTAGATGGAAGAAGAATAGTAGGAGACAAGAAGAAAAGAATAAAAATTAAAAAGAAAATAATAAAAATTAAAAAGAAAATAATAAAAATTAAAAATGAATATAGACCTGTTTAAGGGCGCTGAGTAAAAACTTCACTGTACACGCTAGGGATATGGCTACAATGTTGTAGCGACGCCAATGTCCTCGAGGTACTCAAATAATGCAGAGAGGGCTTTGCGCTGGGAGGATGGTGAGTGGAATGGTCCAAGCATCAAGTTTAGTGTTAATGGTCCAGGCTGGAGACATTCAATTCTTTGCTGTAAGCGGCCCCTGGATTGAGCATAAGCAGGGCACTCTAGTAATATATGTTCGACGGTTTCGGGTGAGCCACAGTTGTCACAGTATGGGTTGGAAGTCTGGCCTATACGATAAAGGAACGAATTTGTAAACGCTGCTTTAACCGGACGCAGTCGATGGTACAGTGTCTTCAGTCGGCGAGGTAGGCGTTCCGGCAGCCTCCGTCTCATGTACGGGTCTATGCAATATAGAAAGGCCTGATGAAACTCCGGGAGGGACCATAAGTGGTTTCCTTCAGCCAAAACTACTGCTTTAGTCATTGCTGAGGCATCATTTTTCGTGAAAAAAAAATCCTCCTTGGCGTTCTCAATTCTAGGCCCCTGCGGGCAGCCTCATCCACTTTCTGGTTTCCCAAAATTCCACAGTGGCCTGGGAGCCACTGTAGTGTCACACGATGTCCAGAGACGAATGCGAGATGGTGGAGATATTCCACTTCTCGCTGGGCATGGTGTTTATGAAGGCTGAAGCAGCTAGCGCGTTGTAGGGTCTGAAGAGCTGCCTTCGAATGGCAAAAAATGGTCCACTGTATCGACGGCTGCAGGCGAAGAATGTATCGAATGGCTTCTTTTATCCCATGAAGCTCAGCCGACGTGGACGAAGTCGGTCGGTAACAGAGTAGACACTAAGAGATGGGTTTCGAAGAAGGGGAGGCCATTAACCCGATGGAGGGATAAAATAGACAAATTCGGGGGTAAACTGCAGACTCGAAAAGCGCAGGACAGGAGCGTTTCTAGGTCAGTCGGAAAGGCCTTCGTCCTGCAGTGGACCTGAATAGGCTGATCATGATGAAGAAATTTTGCACACGGTTAGTAGATATTCATTATATATACCCTCCAAAATTGCAAGCTGATTGCTTGAAAAGCAGCGAAGGTAGCTGCAGACGTATTTGCACACCTGCGTCCACTAGATACCTTAAAAAAACTCCCACCTCCCCTCGCGGGAACCCCTGTGTAGATGCGACGCATAGGCGGAGCGGCGAAGGGAACGGGTTTTATAGCGCTCATAACGTTGAGGGGACTGCGTAAGCTGGTCCCAGTCGATGACGACGTTGGCGTACTTGTAAAGCGGCGTGGACTCTAGGTGTTTGAGCCAAGCGTGGATGTTGCTTCGCCGGAGAACGGCACACCGGTTATATGCGCAGCGCGCCCGAAGGAGAGGAAACCGCGGAAGAGAGAGTACTGCACATGCGCCGGCCCCAGCGCGTCTGCCGCGGCTATGACGCAACGTGCCGCGGCTATGACGCAACGCAATCCAACACAATCCACTTTAATCCAATCCAATCCAAATCCAATCCAACCGAATCCAAGTCAAGCCAAGCCAAGCCAATCCAATCCAATCCAATCCAATCCAATCAAATCCAATCCAATGCCCCTCGCGAGAGAGTGTTCGTTATCGGAGAGGAGAGGGGTGAGCGGCGGAGAGCGGCGGAGAGCGCAGCTCGCGCGGCGAGGAGAATGGCAGAGGGGTGGACAACGCCGACGACAACAACGACGACGACGCCGGAGGGACAAGGCGAGTGAATCAGATGCTCTGCATCTAAAAAGTTATCTTTCAGTTAAGCCACAACCATTATGAAATTGACATATCATTGTACATCCGCTCACCGAAATTCCGCGTCACGCGGCGTAAATTCTCCCACACATTAAAAGAATATTCTGAGCAAAACGGCACTTTAAAGAACTCTTTTTCTACTATCAGAGAGTGGGAAAGTTTAAAGACCTCCGTTGTTAATGCGAATTCATTAACGGACTTTGCCTCAAAAATAGAAAATATTACCCCATCCGCAGAGAAGCTCCTGTGTGACCAATGAACTGTTGGAGTAGTCACAAGTCTTTACAGGAGGGCTGTTATTGTTCTTCGTTGCATTTCATTTCATTTACATTTCCTCTTCTGTTAGTGTTCACTATAAGTCATAAATGCGCGTTCGTATATTTTATGCAATAAATGTGTGTTTCGAAACAAAACGTGTATCGTTTGTTAAGTTATTTATTTTCCTTTATGACTATAGAGGAACGTACTTTGTATTCTTGCTTTATATAATTTGAGGACTCTCCTCGTTTGAGATCGCCGTTTTTTTTTTATCGCATGGTTATGTTGTATTTCTGTACTGCGTGCAGGTAAAACCTGCAAGCCCAGCTGCTATGGTCTCGGGAAGTGCCAAGGTAAATGTAACTGGTAGCGAAGCTTCCATAGAAACCCATACGTTCAGAACATGGCGGCTCTTAAGCTGCTCATGGGGCTTAGCGCCATCTGTGTGAGGAGGGAACACTTCCGGCGGAACAAAAAATCAACAGGATGTGACGCAAGATCCGGTCAGAAAGTGACGTAATTTTGGTGGTATTAGCGGGAAAATTTGACTTAAAATAGCCTGAGCAGGCCTCTCATCGCTGAGGGCTCATGTCATTGCCATCTGATGCAAGTTGGCGAGCCCTCAACTCCAGCTGAACTAGTACAGACTCGTGACTAGAGAAACGTACTTCAGCATACTGTCATATGATTCGCCTGAGTGTTTATAAAAAACATCTTGCATTTTCTCTGAAGCTTTATTCTGTATTCATGCCTTCCACTGCTGTATAAAAGCAATCACTTGTTTATTTTGATTGCAGTGGGTGGCAAACCGGGAACCGGACACGTAACCCCCCTCCCCCCCCCCAACCGGAATTTTTTTTTATGCCTTGGGATACAGAGCACAAAATGACACTTGACCACTGTCCCTGGCCCCCTTTCATATAAAAAACGTGCCCACTCCTTACCCCGATACAAATTTCTATCAACGCCACTGCTGGGTTTAATTGCGTCGCACATACGCAGGTTGCGTGCGTGCCTTAAGTGTAGATCAAGGTTATATAAGACTTGCTCAGTTTGTGTACTTCTGTTCTAAGAGAAGAAATAACGCATAGTCATGCTATAATCCAGACATTTGAATTTTATTCCAGGAGTAACAAAAAACAACTTTACCACACTGCACAAAATCAGCACGTATACAATAAATACAAAATTTTCGTGGACACTACATGCATTATGATTTTCCTTACGCGCCGAAAAATTGACTTTACCCGTAACACACAGCATTTTGAGCAATGAAAGCGTCAACACAAGAACTACTTCGAAACAAGAGAAAAGAACTAGGCAGTGCATCTTGACGCAGAAAACCGGGCCGCAGGAATGCCGATTCACGAAAGTGCAGCGAGCACACCGCAGCTGTCCCGGCGTCTTATCAAGTAGACATGGGTTTCTACAGAAGTTCACTCAGCATTCACGCCTGCAATTTCCTGGTTGCATTATTAGGCAAGCGTCGCAACAGATAGGTAAAAAGAGGAAAAATGGATCAATGCAAACGAAAGCGACGGCCGTGCGCAAAGCACATAGCAGCCTAGCAGGAAAGATCTGGCAGCAGCGCAGCACGGAGCAGCAAAACACAGTACTGTGATGGGAATTATGTTTGCGCATACAAGTGCGGGAAGGAACGAGCCCTACAAGCCTGAGGTGAAATCAAGTAATAACTGTGACATAACAAAGCTTTAGACCCATTTTGAATGCGAATGCATTTCTTAGCCGCGGGTTGTCTTGCGTCGTTGAGCGGCGTGCGCCTAGCAACAGCTGTGGCGCGCGCCTAGCAACCGGAGCAGGTGCGGAGTAGCGGAGGGCAAGGGGAGAGGAGGAGCGCGCTCGGCGTGTGAGGGCGCTCGCATCGCGGAGCTCGGGCGGAGTAGCTAGAGTAGCGGAGAGTGAGTGGAGAGGAGGAGCGCGCTCGGCGTGTGAGGGCGCTCGCATCACGGAGCTCGGGGGGGGAGAGAGAGCTCGCGCGCGGGCTGGCGCGGGTCTCTCTCTCCTCTCCGCGTACCCCTCTCCGCTCGCTGCGCATATAAATGCAGGGAGCGCGCGCCTCTCTCCGTGACTGCTTGCCGACTGGCGCCTTGATAGCGATGGAAGTCGGTGAAGTCGAATCCCTCGCGGCAACGATACCGCAAAGAAGAATTCGGTGCACCCACTGCATTCGCATTTCCGCACGATCCTCTTCGGGGAGGTGGGGGGATTTTTTTTCGAAGCACAACCACGTCCCCTTACACAACCCCCGTGCACGTATAACAGTACTATAGTTCCGCGTTACCTGTGGAAATGAAAGGAAAATGGTGCAGTAAAACGCCAGGCGTACGCGAGTTGCTGTTGAAACCTTGTACAGCACATCGTTTCCGTAGGTACCGAGGAAACCGCTCCGCTCCAACCGTTGGAAGCATCGTCCCGTAGTTCACCGTGCCCGCCGCGCATGATACTAAACGTGTTCACCGACGATACAACGCACCTTGCAAATCCACGCACAGCAAAAATTAAGTGCAAACCAAATTAACAAGGAAGAACGAATGCAAATGCGTACCACCAAAACACGCGAGGGGCGTTTCCTAGCAGACGAACTTTAGGAGCGCCTTTCCGAACACTACAAGGGCTGAATCACAGAGCAATGACATGTGCCATTCTTCAGAGGGCGCTACAAAAAAGGTTTTTGAGAATGAACAGCATTTTCGTTAACTATTTACACACTGTGCCTAAATAAATGTGACTTAGAAATAAATGTGGTTCGTAAAATATAAATGTTGTTTTATCGTTGAGCAAAACTTGGTTTTTTGTTAATAGTGCTTGTTCCCTCCTCACCTAGTCGCGCTTCATTCGCCACTCCCATAAGCCCCCATGCTGATGTCGCTGGCAATAGGTTCTGAACCGCTTTTCGCCCGAAGCTTCGCTACCATTTATATTTACCTTGGAAGTGCCTTGCAGTATTGTCAAGAAATAAATAATCTCGCGCAAGCTCTCAACACGCTACTACGCATAGAGAAGCTATCCGCAATCTCATCTACATCATGTGGGTACCAGGCCGGAAACGAGGCTGCAGACGTCGCTGCCCTCGAATGAACTATTCGGGCATTTCCAGAAAGCAGAAAAGACTGCCAGATTGCGGAATCCCTCAACCAGCTTCCAGTTGCAAGCCGTTATACAGGTATCTTTTACCACATACCATCCAAATCGGCTCGTCTAGCCATCCCCTCACCCCTCTGTCAACACGGACGACGCAGGCCTTGGCTACGCCTACGAACCCAAGCATACTGCAACACAATACTGCACACTATATCGCCAACCATGCATAACCCTACCAGAGTCCCCCAATACCGCTCTGGCCAAGAAACTTCTGCCAAGAACGGCCCCTACACGCGGCGCAGGCTGCCGCCGTCAGGGGGCCCTCGCTGCAGCCGCCGGGCCCGCCGGAGCAGGGGACCCGCACACACTGCAGTGGGGAGGCTGCGCGTCTTTCCCTGCAACGAAGTTTCTATTCTATCGTCATTGTCGCGCAAAATTCATGTGCCAGTGCACCGTGCACAAGGTCGACGACATGAAACTTCCTATCATCATTGCCTGAGACATGCTGCACGACAGGACGCCGCTCCAGACACAGAAGCAGAAACAAAAACGTGTCGCTCTTCTATTTGCCGAATAGCGCCGAGCTTCGAGAGAAGGGGAAAAGGGTATACCGCCGTTGGAAGCGGCCTGTTTAGCAATTACGGTAAGAATATGCGTGTTGGCGAAAATGATTTGGATGCTGCCGACATTATCAGAAGTGATGAGCACGTCGTGAACGGGGACGTCCTATCGCTTCAACGAGAGAGAGCGACGCTCAGGAGTCAGGACCGGTGCCGCTCCAAGGATTTTTGGAGGCCTCCCGACGTAACTGACAAAGACAAAATACTGCGTTCCCGGCCAATAATTACGAGGCAACCAGCGAAGCGACGGCGCGAATCGTCATGTGAATGCGGAGTAGTAGAAGGCAAGAATGCGAACGTTGGCTCTGCAGGAAACGATAGAGCGATCAGCTGTTGCGCCGATTTGGTCGCGGCGTCATAGTTCCTTCAGTCGTATGACCCTGTGTTATAGCGGCTGGCGGAATTGAGGGGCCCTTGAACAGAGTTATAGGATTATTTTATAGATGCAGCAGCAAGCGCGGGCACGCATATCAGGCTTGACAAACGGAAGAAGCAGTGCGTTCGTTTTCTTCGTTGCAGGCGCTGAGGGCGCAGCTTTACAGTACAAGGCATTGACTCGAACGCTGTCAAAAGCAGCTTGCTAATACGAGAGTGCGGGCAAAGAAAAATGTAAGACTCGGGGAAAACCTGAACAAGCTATGCCCTCGCGAAGCCATTCATATTTATGTTGTATATAGTTTAAGAACTTCTACTGCTCTTTTTGTTCAAATAATTTTTTTTCCGGTTTATTGTGTGTTGATAAATCACGTTGCCCACCTTTCTCCTCATCAGATGCACCTTATATGAATCACCTACTCATAGCAATAGTGTTGAACATTTCAGATACATTGCTTGCTTCAAACATTGACCCACCTCCAACCCCCCATGGTAACTCAGCAGGCGGAAAGGGTAGGGGAGCAGCTAGCACTGCCATCATAAAGGAGCTTCCAGATTAGGCAGCTGTACTCCATTCTAAAGAGTAAAAGCGAGCTGAAACCAGCTGCGCACCAGCTCATACTTGCGCGTGGGTTATCAGCCGGTTACTATTAATACTCAAAATGGTAATCATTAGCAAGCGTCAAGCGTGACGCTTATCCGGCGTACATTCCGAAAAAAGAAGTAATCAATCAGATGTGACGCATGTAAATCTCGTGTTTATTGGGAAAGCCCCCTTAAAAGCGCCCATGTTGCGCGTCAGAACCCTCCCCCCCCCCCCCCCCCCCCCCACGTCGAGGAAGCGATAGGCACGGGGTAAGAGTTCAATACGAAGGTTTGGAATAAGGCTTCCTTCTTGACCAGTCAGGTGGACTTGGGTTGCAGCGCGTGAGAGACGAGCCGAATAGAACCGGTGCGACCGTGCTTGGTCCGTATACTTGTATCGTACCCCGTTCACTCCCCTGCCCCTACTTGTCGCACTACAATGATAAAAAGCTGACCTGTCACATAAGCACAGTCACTCTTTCGCCAAGCGCAAATATGCGCGGTCTCGCGCCGGTCTGGCAGTATATATCTGCTCGCATCGGTGAGCCAGGAAGCATGGACCGTGATGAGCATCGCCTTCCTACACGTGCGAGCAGACTTGTGCGTACATGCGTACGTAGTAAGGCCGTGACAATAACAAAGGGCGTTAGCATGAGGTGAGAGGACATTTTAAAGTCGCTACCGTTTATAAGGTATGCCCAAACTCAAAAGTAAACAGTATGCTTGCTCTCCTAAGTAAACAGCTCTCAGGCTCTCATTCGTCGTCGACGCTGGATCCCGCTCCGACTCGTTTTGTCGGGTGGAACTGGTGCATTTAATAACATTAAAGCAAAGTTAAGAGAAAGTACAACACTCGCAGAATTGTGTCGAAACTTCAGCAGCGGGGATCATATAGTCCCAGCACTAGCGGTGAACCGTGGCCCCCTTACGAACAGTGGCGCCCCTAGCGGAAGCTTTTGTCCCTAAATCAACCTTCGGCCGGAGTTTCGTGACCGGAAAAGCGTGAATTAAGGGCTCTGCCCCTGCCAATGTCCATCCTGCAAAACCACCTCGTATTTATTGGCTTTCCCCTGCCACCCGTTGGCAGTGAGAGTTCGCGCTGACCAGCTGCTGCCAGAGGCGCAGGTAAGCCTTAATTTGTGTGTCGCGGAAGAGCGGCCTTCTGTACTGGGTGCCACCCACAACACCACTTTTCGCTCAGATAAACGTTCATCAACAACAAGCTAGGCTTAAAAGTATTTCACGCATACTTTCCCCACGAATCTGTCCCTCTCAGTTCTCCCAAACATGCAAATTCTGCCCACTTCCTGCACCACATGGTAAAGGCATTGCAGGAAACTCAGGGCCCACCTTTGTCTCCTCTCCCAAACCCAGTGTGGGAGCCAGCTGGCCAGCTCGCACATGGAGGGCAAGCTTGAGGGATCTCCCGGGTGCAGCGGGTAGCAAGCGCCCAGAACATCACGAACTGAAGACACCACCCACGCGAGCAAATGGCTTAACCATCTTCCGTTATGCTCTCTGAATAGGAGTTCCTTTCTTAACCATGGTCCGTATACACATGGCCATGCAGGATCGGCCGTTCGGTTGCAAGGCACTTCAAAAGTGGGCTGGCGTTGAAGCAGCTGGGCTGCGGCGCAGTAGCGGCTGGCACGAGTCTATGGGCTCCGTTCACCAAGCGTGGAAAGACAGCTTATTCCCTTGTTGGACTGTTGGAACGTACTCTCTGGCTGGCCTGGTGAGTCGGACAGTCTCGACTTTGGAGCGTTCTATATTCACTCGACAGCTTTTTTAGGGAAAGGTCAACGGTCGTTTTTTTATGTAGAAGACGGCAGAATAAATGTGTACGTGCACCGGAACGCATGATAAGTTGCTTTGTTAAATGAGCACTCAACGAATGCTCAGCAAAACGGAAATAAGCACTACAAAAGTCCTTGGAGAAAATTTTACGACAAAGTTGTTAGTGAATCTTTCGTGACGCCGGCGTACGCCATACAAAACACCCACCGCCATTACAAAAGACGATGACAGATACCACCGGCGGTTGAAGCTGCAGGTACTTCCTATGAAGTTGTGTGTTCCCAGGCGAACATCAAGCGCGGTGGACATCTGTTTAACAACTGTAATATGTAATTCTTTTGCGACCACCGTCGATACTGACTAAGTTTTTTCTCCTCAGTCCGCTGTTTATAACGGGGAAAGAACTTATCGTAACTGAAAAGAAATAAGCACTACAAAATGCTTTCGACAAAATTTTACGGCAGATATTAGTGCAGCCTTCTTCTGGATCTTTCGTGATGCCCGTTTTTATTTAGTTGTTTCCATTCTTTAGGGAACATATATTCTTTTTCTTTGATTTCCTTAGTCTGCTCCCATTGCCCTTACCTTAACCTATACCCCCCCCTGCGTAACACACAAAAAAAGAAAACAAAATTTTTCTCCTAGAACCGACGGGTTACTCTCGCCAGGAGAACAGGGAATTTCCATCACTTATGATAAGGGTTGTTCGTTTTATGGTTTTACATATCTTTAAAATTGGGGGGGTGGGGGTGGGGGGGAATACCGGGTGATGTTTTCCGAACTAATAATCGGGGAGAAATCGGTATTTTGTTGTAAAACCATTCCAAAATTAGGGTTTTTTCAGGTTGAATCTGCAGATGTACTAAGTAATACACTCAGTTCACTTTAGAATGTATCACGAGCTTCTTAACTTTAACGCGTTAAAATAGGTGTTTGTTTCAATCTGGTAATCGGGGGGGTAATCAGGGTTTTCTAGCAAATGCTTTCCGAAATTTGGCATTTGTTTGGAAATTAATCAGTAATGATGACAGTAAAAACCATTGATAACTTCTTAGAAATGGAACGTTTTATTCACGAAAAGCTGGTCATCGATTTTTCACTCATCTTTACTGACATCTGCGTGCGCAACATCATATGTCGGTCTCCATTTGACACCTGTCTGATCGTTGAGCGTATCTCAGCCGGGAGAAAGTTCTCTCCGCAGCACCGCTTCCATTAGCGAGGCACAACAATGTCAGTGCAGCATTTGCCAGCGTGGTGCAGCGAGCAGCAGAGTCATGCCAATACACAATGAGTTCGGACGCTGTGTTTGTGGGGCTTGCTTCCAGCAAATACTGGGAGAGAAAGGTGGACCATCAGCGCACTATTATGCAGGTCACTGCTTTGAAAAGGTAAATTTGTGGGAAATCGGGTTGAACCCGATTCTCCTGAAACGTGTTCAGGGTGTAAATTGTGGTCTCTCTACCTCACAATATGCATAACCCTAGCATTGCACAAGACAGGCATTCATGCACACTGCGAGGAACCACCGTGGGTTCGAGCTAGTTGAGCACGTTCACGAAACTGAAACGCCGTCGCGCCAACTTAACACCGCCTCTGTTGGGCAGGTGGAGAAGGGGGCGACAAAGGAATGTGCCCAGGGTACGGAGGGAAGACGTTTATTTTATACTAACGTTCTAGTCACATTTTTTACAGTCCCAATTACATAATTTACAGTACAGGTACGTACTTCCCGTTAGGTGAAAGGGGCGATGGGGCGCCACGCGCTAGTGTGCGCGTCGTCGGCGCAAAGCCAGTGGGCTCTTCGGTCAGGGCAAATTCCTGGGTCCGCGCACGTTGTGCGCGCGCGCATCGCCGTGCTGGCCAGATCGGCTCGCAGCAGCGAGGGAGACGGGGCCCATTCGCTCACAGGCGCGTACCGCACGGCGTGTTCGTCGAGTGGTCGTTACGGCCTTACTATATGCAAGCGTAGGGACAACAGGAGCAACCTTAGGCACGGGCCGCAGCCGGAAGGGCTGGTGGGCTTTTGCCGGTGCAGCAGAGTTTCAGCCGGCTCGTAAAGAAAGCGTCACATACCTTCGGCCAACGCCTTCGGCGTCCTGGAAGCGTCTCCCCGAACGGACCCCCGCGCAGGGCGCGCGTTCGCTTCCCGGCGAGAGTCGGGTTCGGGCATCGTTCAAACGGACCAATGAGGTGAGGTTAGCTCCGCTACCAGGGCGGAGCGCCCGCTGCGTGACAGTGTTTTATCGCAGCAACGGTCTCTGCAGGCTTCACCTCAGGCAGGAGTTTGAGAGGACGGCTCGGCTGTACCAAGGAGGTTTGGGCTGTACACAGTGGCGCCGAGACGAGCCGGCATTTCGGAGAGAGAGGGGAAAAGCGCCGCGCAAGGGTACAAACCTAGCGATCGCGCAATGGCTCGGGCGCCAGGATCCCCACAAAATACAGGGCAAAATCGGCTTTTACCCGATAATGAAGAACAACCTTATTTATGATTTGAGGGCCCAATTGTGATTCTACGATGAAATGATGACCAGCTCACTTGAAAATAATTTGAGCATATGCATGATTGAAAATAGGCGTATTTTTTTTTTACCTTGCAGCGAGGAATACATCATATTGTCGAATAACCCTTCACAAAAGCGATGAGCTCTGCCCGCAGTGGGCCCCACCGTATACACCCACGCGGACGCACGCTCGTCACCAGAACAAAGCCAAGGCGTTGTTCCCTAGAGAACAAAAATGCCATATGTGAGCATGCTTGGAGACCATGCATGCATTGGGAATCTCTGCACCAACATGTAGGCTCGTTTAAACGTACGCCCTCCAAAGGCTCGCAATTGATTTGCACCCTCTCGAGTAATGGGGACGTGGACACCACGACATAAACGACGCTCCCTACGGAGCCCCTCAGCGCCAGCAAAATGCAGCTCTGCAGCAGGCACTGAGCCGCGTTGTGGCGCGTCGTGCACGACGCCGGGAGCGCCGTATCGATCTTCGCCCGAGGATGTGCCGCCATGAAAGGCGCGCCCAAGCCCTGCCTCTGCGGAGCGGCCCGTGCGCCTTTTCAAGCCGGATAACGGCAACCGATTCGGCGTGCTGCGGCGGGAACAGAGTGGCTAAAGCTACGTGCACACCAGCGTGGAACTTGCCGTGCCGCCCTGCCGACGGCCGCCGACGGCGTCGTGCCGCATTCATCCGCAGCGGCACGGCAAGTTCCACTCTGGTGAGCACCTATAGCTTTACCCGACGACACGGTTTTAGAAGCCGGAACGGCTGCTCGTGCATTGTATACCTCCCTGACTTCCCCACTGCAGGGAGGCTGCTGTTTCCGGCGTCATCAGATTCGGCTGCTTTTCGATTGGCCAGTTTGTTTAGACTTTATTTTAGGGGTATACGGCAGTTTTCATACTGCCACACCCCTAACCAGGGCTACAGAGCTGTCATACACCTATGATGATGATTGCTATTGGTTTCCCCTTTGTAGCGGGGTGATGAGATGTCACCTTACCAAAACGGACCAATATAACCATGTTTTACACTCTTGGTTTATTACTAGCGCTGCTTAGGGCAGGCACGAAAGCTTATTAGGCACAAAATACTTTTTTTTTTCCTGTTACAGGTGGTAACTGTCCTAGGCAATATTCCCTTCTCTGCTTTTCGTCCACCAGCATTCTAATCTTGTTTTGGTCCCCTCTACAGCCTTGAAGTTAACTTCCTCTGTGATACCCTTAAATCCTAGGGCTTCTGGAAGCCCAATATTCCCTTCATGTAGATTTGGATGGATAGCCTCACATTCTAACACTATGTGCCGCATAGTTTCTGTTTCTTTTCCGCAGTCCACGCATACCCCATCATTTTGTGAATACTTCCCCACAAATCTTTTAGTTCGCAGGCAACCTACTGTAGCCTCAAAAAGCAAAGCACTGCCCTGGGAATTATCGTAGAAATTTTCCTTTCTGATGTTCAAATTCTCAGACCTGTACATCTCTAACGACGTTTTAGCTTCCATTTTTTCCCTCCATTTATTCGTTTAAATCTGCCTTGCCTCTTTTTTGGTTACCTTGGCTGTTTTGGATTCTCCACTGTTCTTTCCGTATTTCATCATTAGCCTTCTAGTCTTTCTTAACCACTGCGTGTCCACGCTTTTCAAGTATAGGTACCTAAAAACCTTAGCTGCCCTAGTCAAAGACTGCGGAGCCGAACCACGCCGCTTCGTTGCGCAGCTGGAAGTAGTTCAACAAGAATAATTCGCTGGGTGTAACCTAAGCTACTCAAAAGTATTGTTACGATCGGCGTACGATATTGCGAAGACCGTCCGCAATATTACCGGGTTCAATCACTCAGTCTGTCCGTCGTCCGGTTCTCGCCGGTTCCCCCGCCCTCATCGACGGGGAGCGACCCAACTCTACGCAATGACGCCGCGGCGACTGACGCTGGTGCTCAACACAAACCGCTTGCAGCGCCTGCCGGCGAGGCGAGCCACAATAACCGAGAACGTTGCACCGAGTTGGTGACAAAGGCGTCGCGCGGCATCGTCCTTTCGGCGGCAGGCGAAGTGGTCCGGTCTTCTTCCGCTGCGAGCCGCGCATCGTGTGGCCCCTCTGTGGTGGGTCCGAGATGCCGCTGTTCAACGAGCGCCCGACGCCGGATTACTAACTGGGGCCCAGGCGTCCTCCTGTCGCTTCAACCTCGGGTGGTCCTAAAGGCTTCGACCTTATGAAGATTGTACCACCGAAGTCAACTTGACGCTGACCTGTTCGAAAGGAAAAGTGCCTTCTCTCTGTGCGTGTGTGGGCGTCAATTTCAGTGCCGCGGATTTTCGTGATTGGTGCGTTCCTGAAAACAGCGCGAGAAAGGGTGAAAGGGGGCGGACCCAACCTGGTTATTTAATCTCACGCAGGAGCGCCGAACCCTGTTCACTCAGTCAAACGCCATGTAAATTTCTGTACATAAAGTTTGTCCCTTCGCCCTATACAGCCCCAATGTTTGCCCCAACTCCGGACCAACGGACGCCATCACCGGTCACGCTACCAGACCCGGAACAGTATAAGCTCTTATTTTTTACCCTTGGATTGGTAATTCCCCTACATTATTATCCAGAATATTTAAAACAGAGAGCATTGCTATTTGAATTTTTGGGTGTTTTTAGTTGCGGCGTTCACCTCTGGTGTCGCATTAAAAAAAACATGGCGTCCTTGTTTAGGACAGCTTCTTTTCCCCGGGCAGCTCGGCACTTCATTCGCCGCGCAGGATTTAAAAGAAGCTTGAGAACCAAAAGCTGCAAAAAAAAAAAACGAAGCGAGGGATCTGCGACGTGTACGCCAAAAGTGAGACTGACGCAACCTGGGACCCTCCGCCGTTTCCGCATTTTGCATTTCGTTCGGTTGACCAGCTTGCCGGCGCAAGCCAGCGTGTCGCACGGCTCAAGGCGGAGGTTCTGAGTGGTACCCTTTAGTCCCCAAAGCGTAGCATGGCTTCGTTTGGCGACTGGAAGACCACCTAAAGTTACGGAATGACAAGAGTGCAGCGGTACGGTAGTTTCACCCTTCAACACACTCAACGCGATCCAAATAAGATTTGACTTCGCGCCGTGTGAGCGTGTTTCCCTTTCGATACACCACGCCGGCTATATGTAAGCACGCTACGCATGCCCGTGGTGCAGCCAAGTTTTCAGCTGCAGAACAGTTTGCATATCAGTGCTTTCCCTGAAAATTGCAGCTTTGACAAAATTCACGTTATTTATGGACGATACAGAGTTGGTCGGTATACTGAGTTCATGCCTATCATTTAAGTCGGTCCGGGAGGCTCCAGTAAAAGCTTTGGCTTGGGTTGAGAAACAAATGAAGTGTAGGAAAGGAGACGCCAATATGCCTGCGTTCTCGGTGATCGTGGTTCAGTGCACCCAACCCCGGACCTTATGCGAAGAAATGAACTGTAGCAAATGTCTATCCATCACGTCGGAATTGGAACCGAAACCAGTTTATCGGGAACTACTTTGGAGCAGTAACACAAAGCAGTGAGGTCCCCCCCCCCCACTCCCCACCTCCGTAGTATTCTCTCCGCTGCCACAGAAAGTTGTCCACGAGTATAGCTGGGTTACAGCTCGCCTGTTAGAAGCCAGACTAAGAGAGCCCTTCCACCCCGCACAAAGGGAAGTCCAGAGAAGTTGGCGCCTGCAGGGAATGGATTTAGTACGTTACATTTACTACGTCACATACTAAGGAAACACACGATTGATGGGTGGAAGCAGTGATGTTTTATAATGGCGCAGGCTTTAGGACGCCGCCCAGGTGGCCGCTAAAGAGCCCGCGTCGTTGCGCAATTCCCGGGAGTAGGCCCCGGGTGGGGGGCCACAAGTGGCGAGGAGTATAATGGGGACTTTAACCGTACACCCCACGTAGATAGGTGTGCTTCACTCTGCAACCCACAATGTGGGAAAGCCAGCCCACGGAAACCAAAACCACCTACACCAACTCCTTAAAGTTGGCTTGACCTGTAACCACAAATGCGCTGATGGAAATACATTTTCGACGGGGGCGATATAGGCCGTCTTTTATCAAAATGTGGAGGCGCTATGAACTTTTGTTTTAACAGCGTTTAACAGCGAAGGTGTATAACAAATCGTTCTTTTTCGTGTCTGCAGTTAAAAATACCAAAAAATTGCCGAGCGCGCGCACATGGGCGCGGGCCTCGCGGCGACCACCTGGCAGTTAAAAAAAAAACAAGAAAATGCCTATAGCGCTCGTGTGTGTGTGCCTCGCGACGGCCGCCCAGCGTCCCCGGCGCACGCTTGTCAAGCCCAGCATACCCACCTTGGGAGATTGGCCAAGTTGGGCCAAAAGAAACACTCCAGAGTTCGCCAAATTGGTGCCAAACTTACTCGGAACGAGAAAAGGTGATGTCCAATGATTATCACTTTTACAAAAATGAAGGAAGCTCACACTTATAGCAACAGTGGAGGAATGAAGGTCATTGCGGCAGCGAAGAAGTAGCAGATCGGCTGCAATCGTGGACTTAAGCCTTCGTGATGGTCGTGAAGGTTGCGTACAGCTTCACTATCTTCAAGTCTTACGCGGGAGTATTAACTTCCCTCATTTAAAAAAAAAAATTGATATATTTTTGCATACGCTGAAAATGTTGGTCTGTACACTCGGTATGTTGCGTGAAGGATTCAGCCCGTTCGGCACATGGTGTTTCGTCATGGGCCGATAGGCCGGTTCGTAACAGCGGAACATTCGTCATGGTTAAACGTGACTGCGCACGCAGACGGGACAGCGAAAAAAAAAAAAAAAAAAAGAGAGAGAGAGACAGGACTGCGCAAGTCCTGCCTTTTCTTTTTTCGCCGCCCCGTCTGTGTGCGCAGTTTTACGTTTAAGTGTGAAGAGCCCACTAGCCCTGCAACATGCTTTACTGGGCTTTATTCGTCATAGGCCGGTTTGACAAATGACAAAGTTCGTCGTATACGTGGGACGAAAAAATGTCCACGTGTTTTCTTGCCTTTTCTAAGCGTATATGGGCCTCAGTGAAATAAGTATGACCAAAGTCCCTACTCGTCCTAATCTCCCCCCCGCCCCCCCCCCCCCCCCCCCACTTCACCCCCCGAGCAAAATTCTGCGTCCGCCAATGGGGACGCCTTTCTCAACGCGACTGGCTACTATGCGCGCGCTCGTAATGGGGAATGTTGTAGATCACGTCGCTAGTGGATGTGGAGTGGAGTGCTTCTTGGAGGATGTCGGTGGAGGCGTATTCGTCATCGTAAGGCATATTTTACATTGCATGGGGCGCAAAATTCAGTGCGCTGTGACCATCGCTGTGACCATCTTGTTATTGTGGAGTGTACGGTGGTATCGTGCGTTTTCTGTTTTCTCCGGCGCTTTATTTTATGCAGGTGAGCATGAAGTTAATAGCTTTCGAATTTGTTGGCAAAATATATCGAAATTCACTGGTTAATGTTGCTGCAAGAAATAATTTGACAAAAAATGATACACTGAAGTAACATCAGAATTACTCTTTTGCGGTTCCTAAACAAGGCAAAGGACACTGGAAGGGCCGAAATTAAGTGAAAGTACTACTGGGCTCTCAAAAATTTCTGCGGTCACTGCCTGCAAATGACAGCAGCTTGACGGTGGAGTCTTGCTGCCCTGAGGCCTCTGTGGAGGAGGTGAGGAAGCTTTGGGTGACTACCTGGTGAAGGCCTTATAGTGCATGCTTCTGTTCCCTGCCTGGGCAAGCCGTATTACTACTTACTAACTGCGAGAAATGCAAAAGCGTCTCTTTGCAAAGGCTTCCGTGTGATTTCTTCAAACTGGAGCTGAGCATTTTGGCGCGTGTTATGTCGCTGCTTGAAACCAGAATATTTTTGTATTGATTTTGAGGTGCACCATCTTGTAACGAGGAATTCACGGGACTCATCAAGTACACTTTCATGCCCAAATTGTGGTGTATAGCTGCAAATATCAAATGAGCTTTTCGCCAAGCATTGCTGCACCTGGTACAATGCCTGAGCAACAACCACACTGCTTGCGCAAGTGGGTACGCGCACAAATACAAAAAAAAATATATTTTCATCTTCATTGCGGGCGTTTTCGTCGACGGAAGAGGCCCTTTCCGAACCCTCCACCTCCCCCGGTCGATCCCCGATACACGGCAATCTTATATCTTTATTGCCAACTACGGCTTCAGTGTCCGCCTCCTCACCCATACCTTAGAACACAGGCGGTTCACATTTGGCGTCGACTGCAGACCACATTCTACAACACCCTTGATACTCCACTATATACATCTCTCCCTCCACTTACCCCTACAACTGCCCCTCTTGCTCCGTCCCGGACACAACCCACCACCCGGTCTGGGGATGCCCCTACGCGTCAGATCCCCTCCCTCCCCCATCCCCTGAGCATTTGAGTGCCAGCTGGCCAGCTCACGATGCGAGGACCAAGCACACCTCACCGCTCGCGCTCAAGCCGCTGCGCTGGCTCGCGGCTATCTGGACTAGGAAGGCCACCCACTTCGATGTCCAATAAACGTTTTCCAATCTAATCCAATCCATCTGGACACCTTCGTGCAACGTCGCACGTTAAGTTCTTTTTAAAGATATTGCTATTTCTACAGCAGCGTAGCATTGCTTTTAGATGCGAAACATTTCATGGTCGGGGCTATGTCCATCCCTTGTCGTTGTCGTTGTTGTTGCGCCGTCCACACCCCCACTGCGCATGCTCGGCTTGCTGAACGCCCGGACCCTTCTATGGCTCCTGAAGCGACAGTGTTTCCGGTGTCTTCCTGGGCCGGGCTTCACGCGCCTTCGACGTTTCATCGTCGTCGGCAGCGGCGTGCGTGGGCGAGTCTCGGCGGGCCGTAATTTCAAGCAGCCCACAACCATCCGGGGAACGTGCATCGACCTCATCTTCATCAACTTTAGTGTTCATTCACTAGAACAGCCCTTGACTTTACATTTCACAGACCATAAGGCGGTCATAAGCAAAGCGGAACGCCAACCACAGCTCGACGTCACCTACGTTGAACATGATGATGATAGTACCTAAATAAAGACAAACTCGTACCACGTACAAAGTCTGTCTCTCTCTCTCTCTTTAATGCCTCTCCACTCTAACACCCCCACCCCCCTCCAATAAAATTACACCATCTCCCCGTAGGGGAACCCTGAGTAGTATGCGAAACAGCCATGGGGTCAACGCAATTTCCCATTTCGTAGTTCCGGTAAGTGAAAGTGTGGTAGTTTACCGTGGAAACCAAACGGTAAATATAACGGTAGCTACGTACCTCAAGCTCACGGAAACGATGAACTGAAAACTAATGGGCACTTGAATCGACCCCATGCCTGCTTCGCATACTACTCAGGGTTTGTCGTTGCGCAGCATGTTTAGTATTACAGGTACGCAACACCAAACATGTGAGTGACTATTGCATTTGGACGTGCAAACTATTCCAGATCGTCTTTGAGATGCAGCATGGCAGCCCTGACGAGTGCGAGGATGAGGAGCCTCCTCTGGAGTCTCTCAAACCGCCGCCAGAGGACCCACAGCTGCTGGCAGTTCAAGCTGCAGTGTGGCAGCCCAGCCGGCAGCTCCGCAAGCTCAGGATCAGTGCCTTCGACGTGTGCGTCCCCGCGTTCCTCGGGCAGCAAGGAAGCAGCTTCACAGAGGAATCTGATGGCACACCTGCGAGAAGAGCAGCGCAAGCTGCGTCTCGCCGCCGTCGAGCAATCGCGGCAAAATGAATTTTTTTCAGCGGCAGAAAGAAATCGAGCAACGTGAAGAAAAAATACAGCAGCGTGAAAATGCTGCTGAACGAGAATAGCGCATTATGGTCGCACTGGAAAATTTTCGCAAATAAACGCTTTTCAAAGAATAAACGTATCCGTCGGTGCTTAGAGTTGCTTTTCTCGCTTTACATTTATCAGGTCAGTGACTTCACAATTTCCGCGTCGTGTGTGCAGTCTATACAGCCTAAAAAAAATCAATGCTACATAACAGGGATTCAAAATATGCCACAGGGCAGCCTCGTGTAAAGAGAGTCTGTATATTCTGAGGTGATCCTGTTATGCAAGTGTGAGCATTACAACAGCTACAATCTGTGCCGGTCACACGTCACTTGTCAGCTCACGTCATAAAAAAAATTGGGGCAACTTTCAAGTGAAGTGACTACACACCCTGAAAAAAACTTCTGATAACCTTGCATGATTCACATTTACACTATTACAGAACCATATGTTGTCTTGTGCACTGCAACAGGGCTAAACTGTACATCTGTGAGAGCCTTCGAAGAAGTTTCAGGTTTTACCGCAGGGCCATACACACAGTACATATGTATAAACCTGTAGGGGTAGGGCGGACACGTCGGGCTTGTGCCTTATGAAGCCTCGGGTGCTCGTTTCCAGAAGTAATCTCGTGCAGCGCGAACTTCTCGCTGTGCGCGCACACGCCAGTGTTGTGTGGCGGTTGGCAGAGTGTGTCGATGGCACGTGCCTTGCTCCCACTGCTGCTCCACGGGGTCACCAAACTCCTCGCAGATGTTGTGCAAAGTGCGCGCAGCCTTGATTGCTCACTTCGCAATCGGGAGCGTGCACTCCATTCTCTTCATTACAAATCTTAAGCGTGCCTTCAGCCGTCCGTATACGCGTTCTCCACCACTCGCAATGTCCTCGATAAGTGATAGTTAACTCCCTCACGTGTGTCGCTTGTGACATTTTCAAGAGGCTTCATCAGTTCGGCATCAATCGCGCAGTATGATGGGTGGAACGTTGGTGCCCTTAATCAGGGCGAGTGGACGCTGGAAGCCATCGCTTTCAACTGCTTCAGAAAACTTCGAACGTCCGTACACATGGGCGTCATATTCCTGGGCTGCCGACATTTATGTACTTGAGGCGGTATACACTTGTGGTCTACGCCTGCCAGCAGTACCATGCTGAACCTGCATGAGAAAAGAAGAGGGGCTGGTAAATTCTCACATCACACGCATGTCACATTTTAAAATGAAACCCTTCCTCGAGCACGCATACTCCGGTAGAGTAACTGATATGTATAAAATGCTTTAGCAGCAGCACAATACTCTTTCAGTGCTTTGTTTGACAAGACTTGCTACGTGTTGAGAAAAAGTTATATCAAGTGGGAGAAAGTTAAAGTAAAAGTGCTTAGCATTGTAAGTACATAAGGTGCTTGTAGAGACCAATCTTTTACTGCAGGTGTGCACAGGTAACATTATGTGACAAATTCAGGGAATAGGAAATTCGCTGTTTTAGCCCTGCTTATCAGTACTAAATAGGCTGCAAAAACATTTCAAAAAGCTTACCATCCCTTTAGTTGTGGTAGTCAGATGCGTGTTATTCGGGCGGCGAGATCGGGAAGTGACAGCCGTCCATGGCACCGAGTGTGTGGGGGAAGCCGGTGACGGCAAGGACTCCCGCAAGTGGGCAGCCATGTCCTTGCGGGAAACCATGCGAATCCGTTCTGCTTCGAGCACCTCAGTCACAGCTCGAACAAACTGCTTAAAAATGGTGTTCACAGTTGACCGCCCCTGTCTGAAGAGATGAGCAATCGTACGGGCTACTGCGGTAGCACACAGTTTGTACAGGCCGAACGACACTCTCTTTTCTATCGAAATTGCCGTCCGCACAATCGTGTCTTCACGCTGTAGCGCTGGCCGGTAAGATTCCACTATGTACCGGAACGTAGCCTGTGTGACGCGGAACGCATGCTTGAAATGATCTCCACCCAGGTTCGGCAAGGTATAATCAAACCAGTTTTCATTTCGACCAGTGTTCCCGGAAAATGGCAGGGGAAGTTTCACAGACGGCTGCAGCCAGTGCAAAGGAAGTCGGCGCTAGTTGCTCTTCGGGACTTTTTGTAGCGCTTTCCTGAGGAGCCACACTCTGTGGTCGTTCTATACCTCATTGCAACTCCATCTGGCCACTGATAGGTTTAGCTCGCATGCATAAAGCTCGATGCACGTCCTCCATTCCGGCGTCAGCTATGCGCGCCACCATGTTTGGTGACAAATTGCGATGTGGATTACTTCGGACCTGCTTCTTATTTGTCTTGGCTTCGCATTATTTGTTGCAACTAAAATTGAGGCCTAAAAAGTAAAAAAATTGTGTGCATAACGTATACTAAAGTATTTTAAATTTGTTTCTCAAAATATGAATGTTTATATGGATTAGATCCGCATTCCATGCAATTTTGAGCACGCCAACTAAACTACCGATTGTCATTACATCACACATGAAAGACATTCGTTTGTCGCGTGCGGTCAGTAAGCAGTAAGCGAATGACATTTCAAATAAATCTCATTCGTTGAAAATGACATTAGGTTGGCGCGCGTGATACGGGTATTAGACAGTTTCGTTATAAAATCAAAGCATAGTTTATCCTTTTAATCTTGAAGAAGAAAAAAATGCTAGGGCACTTCCATGGTCTCACCGAAATATAGAGGACATAAATTTTTATCAGATAAGTTGCCACTCATTCTGGGCGTAATATGCCGTAAGCGCATGTTGTGGGAGTGGCTAATGTACGTATGTCTTTGCGTATGTCTTCGCTATTGGCGGTGAGATGTTTGAGTGGCGCCCCCTGGATCTGACGTCAGCTTAGGGACCCGCTCCGCTGTCGTCTGCTACATTAGCCGCGCTGCTACACCCGCGCCGCGGTCGTCCGGTTCTGACTGGCAGCAGTGCCTTTGCTAGAAATCGCCCGCTTTGATGCTTTGGTGCTTTAAAAAGCGTGTTTTCAATCAGATTCTGACGGCTCTGAATAATTTCAAGCTTTGTCCCGCACAATTTTACAACACACGAGGAGAGAGAGAACGGCTTTCAGAGAGCATCGCTCAGACGTAACTCGCCCTCGTCCTATCTAGCGTATTTGCGAGTTTCAGCGCTCAGAGCTCCTCGATAAGTAATCAAAATGCGTAGGCTTCCCTTAACTATTTCTGAGATGCTCTTATGAAGACTCAAGAGTCTAATGCTACGCATCAAGCAGCGGGTCGCACAGCAGGAAATAAAACGGGTGTTTTCTCTTTCTTTCGTTGTTGTTAGATGAACTTTTTTTTTGTTTTTGTTTTTTTCTGTGCCCAACGCATTCATTTTCTGCGCCGTCCTAAACGTCCTAGGAGGTTTGGGGATGTTTGCGAGGCTCACAAAGTTCGTGTGAATATTCAATGCAATAAGATCTGTGCTACGTCGCAGATAACGTTGTCCACAGTACTCGAAGGCGGCTTTTGTGCACCTAATTTCTATCCAACCATCGATATCGTAACGAACTCAATCTCAACCCGAAAAGTTCTGACATGATTACGGTGTTGAAAACTTGATATACTCGCTAACTAACGCAATAAATAGTATACATGCCAATTTTCAGTATAACACAATTCGAAACCAAGGAATATGTCCAGACAGCTCTTTACTGTTTTCCAACCCCTTCAGTCGCAAAGAACAAGTCCTGGCCTACTCGGGATGACGTTCGGTGAATTGAAGAATGAATCTTACTCTCTCGTCTTGGACTGAGGAGCCTGCCCACTAACCAGCTCGATTTTACTGTTTTCTCCTCCTCCTGGTCCTCCCCCTCTTCAGTGAAGTTTTACTATAATGCCTGTCTGAATATTGGGATGATATGGTTGTGGCAAATGTACCGAAATATCCCTCCAAATATGAAAAAAAACATAGTCTTACTGTATGTTTGCCCATGAAGGAGGCCATGGTTTGCCTTACAGGTTACTTGTTTTGCTCAATAAGCCTGCATACTGGTTAGAAGCCAGGTAGAAAACCAGCACGCGCCTATACACACAGCAGGTTATTTGGAAATCAACCTACATTATTTGTGCCCCATAGCGCATGTCGGCACACTTTCATGCCGTGACAACGTAAAGTGATTGATACAATAGTTTCGAGTGTTAGGCAAGGTTGCCAAATCTGTTTTACCTTACATGCGATTAGCTGGAATCGTAATGCCTTCTGCCAAAGCCGACAGCCCCGAAGGCCTGGAATTTGTTTTGGTCTTCCATTTTCGCTGTTGTCGGTTGTCAGCCTGCGGCTGTTACCTTTGTTCGAAAGACTGCTGAACACAGAGGCTGACGCCTAGCTCCGCCTCTTCGCGCTCCGCACAGGACCAGCTTTGCAGCAATGCATGGGCGACGCCGGCAATGTTTTTTTCCGGAGCGGTATCAAAAACTATACTTAAAATCACGCCTTGAGCTAGTTTACGCTATTTTAAGTCTTTTGTTACGAAAAAAAAAGTTGCGCATTCGCGAAATCTGCTGCGGACAAGCACAAAATCTCAACCGCGCGCAAAGAAACAGCACAGAGAGCGAGCCCGAGTGAAGCAGACGACAAATGCGAGAATCCCTAAGCCGACGTCACGGAGGCGCGCTCCGCAGCGCCGCCCGTGGTCGCGCTCACCGCCAATACAGGATGTAGAATGAATATTCCGATACCGGGGCACCCATATGCTCAAATTGCGGTTCATGTTTTCAACTCAGGAGAACTTAAAGGGACCCTGCAACACTTGCCATCGACTACTAGTAATGTATGTTGGGATAAAGCCTATTGTCCCAGAAATCTCTTCCCGCAAGAATTATGAAAATCTGTTCACAATTAACGAAACTACGCGCGATGAGAAATCGCGCATAATCGTTCCCTCTCAACTCCACCGCGGACAACGCGACGAAAGCTGCGCGCTCTCTCCCGGAGAGGGGGGCGGCTCGCGGCGTTCTCTTCGGCGGCCTTCGATATATCACATGCCGGGTAGTTTTCTCCTTTTTTTCCGCAACGCGGAGGGGCCTATTTCCGGTCTGGTGCCACAAAAAAGCAGGCATGGGTGCCTGCTCGAAAGTGCGCGCTCGGGCTGATAGGGCGTTTTTGAAGCAATAAACGTTTGTAGTCGAGTGGTCCCGTTGAAAGGGAAGTATTGAGCTCATCACTCAAACTCCGCGCGCACTCAAAACACAAAAGAAACGGCAAAACTGCCTACAGGTTCAGGCATAGAAGAGGTTCGTACACAGCGATGACGACGACGGAAGTGGGAGAATCTAGCCGCGAAGTTGACCAGTGACAGCCGTTCGGGCAGCCATGGCCTATGTGACGTCCCTTAGGCCATGCCAGGGGTTGCATAATGAGGACAACTGAAGAGAGAGCGGTTGGTTTTTCCGCGTCTTTCACATCTATTTGAGCGCTCATCGCTTCACGTGCACGTGTAATATTTGGCTCAGGTATTCCTGGCAGTGTAATCTAAACTTCGCGCAGGTTTACTTGCACTGCTCAAAGAGTGTTGCAGGGTCCCTTTAAGCAGGTCCCCTCTTCAGCCTCTGACTGTGGAAGTTCCTTATGAAATCTTGTACTGCAAACATTCTTGTCTAAAACAAAATGAAATGAACACTCGATTCAATTCAACTCCCCGCTATGATTCGGGGAGACGCCGTAGCTGCACTAAAACCTCCAAAACTATAACGCCGGCTCCGAAAATTATACATAACATTTCTGCAGCAGCTATATGTGACTATACATATTTCAGACCTGTTATATCTGCTTTGGGAAATGTCACATCACGTGTACAAATAAGAACTCGGGGTTGTATGAAGGAAAGTGAGTAAAACAACGATCCTGAGCACTTGTGATTCGGGCGTAGCTGCAGAACAGGAAGGGGACAAAGGTCAGCCCAGCGGCGGGCGTCTCGGTCATTGTCACCACCGACTTTGCAGAAGGTCTGTAGACAAATCAAATTGTTGCTGTCCTCATCTTTTTGACACGTCGGACTGACCGAAAAACCAATTGTGCTGCCCCTTGTTGACAGTAGCTCAGGTTACAGGTGCACCTTTAGTGCTGAACATGCGGCCATTTCGAGCCGCCGGGCGCCAGGCAAAAACCAGAACGCTTCAGTCTATCTCCCACATCACATGGGCCTGCCATAACACCCGATCTGTCCCTGCAATTCCCATTCCGTCCCTTTAGCAATGGAATGTTGCGCAGGCCAGATCGGACCTGAACGACCAGCTTATGCTTGTCACCAGGACTCGAGCAATGGAGCAATACTCCGGAAGCAAAGAAACTTTTGCTCTATAACAATGAAAAATTTTTCTCCTCATCCTCCTCCACGTTGTGCACTACACTTCAGCGAGGCGACTAAAGAGCCTGCCAGCGGGCCGACGTCACTTGGGGGCGCCACCGGCCAGCAGCGCAGGCGCGCCGTGCACGCTGTCCTGGAAAACAAAGCGGCCGCACCCGGGAAATAAAGTGGGGGGAAACGTAGCGGTGCTGGCGATGCCACAGACCTGAGTGTCCTGCTCAAGACGAGGCAATGAATTCCGAAACCATGGCGCGTCAAAGGACCGCTACTTGTTAATCGCACCAGGCCCAAATGTAAATCGCACGTCGCCGATGCCGTAGCAACTCAGCTCGCGGTTTCTCCAAGCGCCATTTGTCGTTGAACTTCACGAAAACTCGGGAGGAAGTAACAAGAAAAGCGCATGAATTCTCGACTTCATGACGCCTGTATAGCTCTTCTAAATATATTGCCCTTACTTGTAAGGTTTGTGAAGAGCTGTGTTGCCTTACAGCTCTTTTAGGAAGACAAGAGCACAACGGAACAAAATGCAGCCGTTTGCGCCCATCAAAAGGGCGCTTATTCTTCTCCTCGCATTCGGCGCACGCAAAGGTATACAAGCAGATGAGCAAGTCACACTGGCGCGATGACATCGTCCGTAATTAGGGGCACGCCGCAGTGAGCTCAGGGAGCACGACGCGAATGCTCATGCGCGCGGAGATGCTGACGGGGGCTTCCGGTGCGCGCAGGAAGCGCTTGCATGCTTGAGTGCGTTGCGGGGAAATATGATTATTGGGCTTGCATGCTTTGTGCACGGGACGGCCACGCTCCGATTGGCTCTCTCGCATGGACACGTGCGGTAAATACGGATAGTTCGCGGCTGAGGACCTCGTGTAATTGTGGGCTGCCGGGACCCGAGCACAACAGTTGACCTCTTAATTCTCCGCGGTGCACCCAAAAGGGACCACGAAGGGAAAGCGTCTTTTCGCGGAAAACATCCGACTGCAGCGAATCTTGTCCAAGTGTCCCGAATCACTTCGTCGCTCCAGCCCGTGTAAACCATTAGGCTGACTATAGAGTCCATTCGATGTGATGCTGCCTTTTTCTTTTGTAAATGAAAGCGCCGCGGCAGTGGTGTGATTCCAAACGTCAGCAATTGGCAAAGCGACCCATGGAGTGGGGCAGCTTCATGAACTGTAGGGGGCTACGAAAACACCGGAAGCATATATAGAAAGGGTGCCTCGATGAATTAAGGAATCCAGGGGTAGGACGGCTCGATGGCAGCGCTGCGAGGCGCCCTACGATTCGGGGTAGAATTCCTCTATGCAGCTCGAGGAATTCTGATTCGAGGGAAACTGGTTTGCGTCGGCGCGCTCTCTCAGCGGGTTGCCCGCTCCTGCGAAGGAGCCAACGGCTCCCTCCACCTGTCCTCATTCTTCTCCGCTCTCCCTTTTCGGAAGTAATTCTCTCGGTGGGTTAGATGGTTCGTGGCTGAGCGAGGTTCGCAGCGACAAAAAGCTCCAGCGATCGCCCCTCAGCGTAGCGGAAGGAGATGCAGATAACGCGGCACGTTTAAATATGAACACAAACAATGCTATCAAAATGCAGTGGATAATATAATTTATTTTCATCTCACCTTGTATTTTTTTCTTAGCTTTCTCTTGAATAGGACGAAGTGCGCCGAAGCAGGGAGCGAACATACGACGCCGACGACGCAGTGCACGATCATCGGCGGCAAGTCGGGGCAGCCATATTTCTGAACAATAGTGCATCGCATCGGTAGCATCTGTCTCGCGCTTTGTATGGATGACCGCCGTCAAGAGAAATAAAGTTTGCTCACGCTTTATACTATGTGGATTCTGTGTCACCTCTGTGTCGTGTGCTGAAAAGCTTCGTTGGTCGTCAACCCGCTTAGAGTGGAACAGCTCGTGACTTTTCTTCCTCAATTCGCCCAGAACGTCAGCCAAGATTTTCTTACCTACGTGGTCCACGCGAGGGCATCTGCGCGCCTCGCGAGCGTACTTGGCCAACCCGTTGTGTTTTGCATGATTTGAGCTCATATGTCTCTTAGACAAGTCGTTTTTTTGTTGTTGTTGTTGTTTTAAGAGATACTCTGTCTGCCCGTATACGTATACGGGTTTCATCTTTCACTTCAGTTTATCTGGGGCTTACATGATATTCTTTTCCCGAAAAACTAGACCCGTGGGATGGGACCGAAAACTTTTATCGGTAATTCGATATGAATATATGCAACGCTGAATGATCGGGATCAAACAGGAGACAAAAAATTGGCCACGTATCTGCTCCTTTCGTTGCAAATGTCGTCAAAAGATGATAGTCTTTGTAGACATTGGCCAAGGAAATGCCCCCATTTGCTTTCCAGCTCACCCCCCATGCTGTTCCTGTTCCGTCGCGCTCATCCCAAGGTAAACACACTAAAGGTTTGCTCAAGGCACGGATACTTCTTTCTCCGTGGCTCAAGGCGATTTGAATTTACCGGTTCCTCGATGCCAGCGCTACACTACGACGGAAACGCGCGTGAATCGAGGCGGCTGACTTCAATGTTTATAGAACCGCGTTGCCATGCTCCACGTGCGTTCCAAGCAGAACGTGGAACCTAGCTAGTGGAACCTTTCGTTGCTGTTACCGAGTGATTTCTTATATGCCGCCAGGAGGTGGCGCGGGCAACATCAGGCGGCGGTTTTCTGCAGTAGATGTAGAATATCATTTGCTATCTAAAAGCCATGCATCCATGAATTTTTTACTAAAGGAACACTGTAAATATCTTTTGTGTATTAATTTTCGGTCTTATATTTGCGTAATGTCTTGTTCATGTTGAACAAAGTTGACAAGTATGAACATATAAACCGGGCTTAGACGCTCACATTTGGCTGTGAGTATATAAGACTATTGCGCAGTATTCACTTCACTTTGGCCGGGTGGCTGAATCGAGTTACAGACAGACAGACAGACAGACAGACCAAAATTTCTGGGTTTAAGTAGTCCAAGAAAGGCTATCGTCTTTAAAATTCTTTGGGAACTGAAGTCTGCTTACGTGATTTGAAGGCGACAGCTTAGCCATTCCCGAGGACTTCGTTACTGCTACATCGTATCTGCGTCGCTTCGCTTTCGTTTCTTTGGCGGCGGACAGACTGGCCGCCATTCATGCGGCAGATACAGACCAAACCTCAGGGCTCAAGATATTCTTTTCACCTCAAAGAAGAAATGCAGCTGCCGATAATCACATGCCTAAAGCAATTCTCGTTTTTTTTTTTATGCGGAAGTTTGCTATTCAGCATAAGGGGAAATTAAATGTATAGATACACCCCGGATTCCCGAAGGAATCGGAGCAGGGGGTCATGATGTGGTCCTTGTATCTACGCCTTGCTTTAAAATAGTCATTAGGCAATGTACACCATGAAATGATCTTACACAATCTCAGTAACACCCACCGTGGAGCCATGACATCGGTGGTTTACCCACCAAGTCCTGAAAGCCGGTGACGCGCCATCCCCTCTCATCCACTTTGGAAGCTGAGGCACACTACCGAGCGCAGTTCTTTTCCCATTGCTATTTAAACGAGTACTCACACTAAATTTTCGTGTTGCATTTTTTCGCTGCTATAGGTGCCTACCAGATCAGTAATCATAGACTGACACATTAGATTGTCGAAGACAGCTTAAATAATTACATCCAGCCTCGTTTATTCGTGTCAGTTTCGGTTTTGATGAAACAAATGCCGAGGTGGCCGACTTCACAGGTGGGTGCTCATGGCACTTTTCTCGACCCACGCGCCTGAGCAGCGTGACGTCAGTCCCAAAACTGTAACGTGAAACACAAGGTGCAGGGGTCGAGGGCTTGACGGACGCCCGTCTAACAAAGACGCCGGCCAAAAGACACTGTTAAAAACATTAAAAACTTTAAAACAACAAACCGGAGACGTTTCGGCTTCGCTACAGAAGCCTTGTTCCCAATGAGGTGAAGGTTGGGCGCTTATTTGTCTACAGCGCGTGACGTAAGCAGCGCTGATCCATCATTCCGATTGAGCGCGCGTGACATCTCCTCTGTACCTCTAAAGACTCGAGTTAAAGAAGCGACTTCAAGTTGCTTTCTTGGCCGATTATTCTTGAATTAAAATCATTATCATGGCCCGTTGCATCCACGTGCTCGGCAAGAGAGAGAGAGAGAGAGACAAACATTTATTTTAGTAATGAGCAGGAGGGTGTTCGTAGGGCCTCCACCCAGTGAGAGGCATCCTTATTCGAAGATGCCTTGGAGCTGGTTGGCCGTCCGGGCCCGTTCCACCAGTCGGCGCTGGTCCGAGAGCTCGGAGCTGGTTAGCTGCTCCACCCACTGCTCATAGGTAGGGTTGGGATTTGGGGTTAGAGTGAGGGTCCGTTATCACTCGGCAAGACCATTCGAGGCTCTTCGTTTCTTTTCCACATAATTCCGATGCTGCCTCAATCTCTGTTTAACGTTGCCAGAGTCACCAATGTATGCGTACAGTGCGCGTCAGGCTTGTCAAGGGCAAGCGAGCGCGCGGCTTCGGAGCATGCTGGCGACATCTGCTGATAGCTGCTGGGTTAGAGATAGCTTGCCATTGCGCGTGCGTGGATCTCGGACAGGCCCTGGCCGGTCGTCGTTCAGCTTTGGCCTCTAAAATTTGGAGACACTACCACCCGCAACGGGTGCTTGTTTTCTTCGTGCCAGCCGTGAGCGGTGACGCCGGAGATCAGTGCGTAATTTGATGCGGTGCATTATCACCCCAGGGACTTACGTAATCGCACACAGGTTCGACCGAAAGCCCTGCAGTGAGTTCTTGTTGCGTGCTTTCCGTTTGGTGCGCTTGAGATTCAGAAGATTGGCGCTCGTTGCTTTATGCGATTACGTAACTGCCTGCGATAAACGCGTCAAACGGCGCGTCTATCTGGCCTGTCACCGCTCATGGCTGGCACTGGGGAAGACCAGTGCCCCTCGTGGGTGGTGGCGTCTGCAAATAAGAGTGGCCCATGCGAAATGACGACCGGCCCGGCCCTGTCCGAGATCCGCGCACGCGCAATGGCAAGCTGTCTCTAACCCAGCAGTTATCAGCAGATGTCGCCAGCACGCTCCGGAGCCGTGCGCTCGCTTGCCCTAGACAAGCCTGACGCACACTGTACTTGCAATCTGCGCAGAAAATCCTGTAGACCACGTCAGAAACGATCCTCTGGGAAGCCTGTCCTTACCGCCCGCGAGTGCGGCGTGCCTCAGCTTACACACAGGCACGTGTGCCACCTCAACGTCGTAACAGCGCAGAACGCGAGACAAGGTTTCGCGTACACCAGGGACGTAGGGTACGGCAGCATGCTTTCTTGGACGGGGTTCAGCCGGTCGGACGGAACTGGGCAGGCGGCGTTCCACTGTATTCGAGAGCGCCGTGGGATAGCTGCTTAATGAGACCGTTTCGCACCCTGTCGAGGTCGGTGAAACGGTCTTCTGCACAGGAACAAATGCAGTTAGCATGGTTGAACAAGGAGCCAGCAACAGACCTTTTGTGGGCGTCAGGATGAACGCACCGAATGTTTAGGTGGCGGCCAGTGCGCGTTTCTGTTCGGTACACGTTAAACGAAAGCGCTCCATCGTCTCTGCTGACGAGCACGTCAAAAATGGAAGTCTATTGACGACCTCCCTCTATGCAGTGAATGTGGATGGCGTCTTCCTGACTGCTCAGGTGCGCAGTGAACGAAGCCAAAGCGCCGTGTCGGATTACGTAAAAGCAGTCGTCCACATAGCGCAGAAAAAGTCCCGGCCTTGGACGGAAGGAAGCGAGTACACCATTTTCCAGCCATTCCATCGTAATATTGGCAGCAGTAACAGAGGCGGAGGCAGAAGCACGTGCTTTCAAGGCAAAAGCAGAGGGGCCTCTTGAGATCAGCAACGTCAATCGGCGACCTGTCTGGCAAAGTCTCGTCGGATTCTAGAGCAGAAGTGCATGCTTCCACAGCCATGTCAGTAGCAACTGACGCAAACACCAACACCACGTCGAAACAAACCATCACGTCGTCGTCGTCTATTATCACGTCATGAACCTTTTCGATAAAATCGCAGGAGTTACATGCGTGGAGCCCTCTCCGACGAGCGGAGACAGAACCTGTCGAGAGGGGACCGAGTGTAGTCAACGATTGGAAGCAGGGGGACATTAGGCTTGTGAACCTTCGGTAAGCCATAAAGCGCAGGTGCAGCACCATTTCGACATAGAAGCGTGCAATAAAGAGACCTGTGCTTGGGAGGTACGAAGCGAAACACATCCCACTTCTTCCGATGGGATTCTTCTCATCTCTCCGGGGAGCCCTCGTTTCTTCGTACATTTAAAGAAAACACACTAGCCGTTAGCTACAGAACGAACTTCAGGCTGAAACAAGCCGGGCCGATGAGCGCCGCTGACCCCACTCTAGACGCCACCGACAGCGGCCTCCCTTGTCCTTGCTCCTCCGCACACGCCGCCGTGGCGCGTGAGTCTGCACGTGAGCCACGCTCTTCCGCGCTCTCCGTCCTCTGTCGGGCAGCGTATTTTTAGCCCCGCGCGGCGGCAAGGTGAGGCGGGCGGTGCGCAGCAGCCGTCGCGGCAGCGGCGATAAAGCGGCGGTGTGAACAGCGCGCCAAGAGCGGAGCGCGCAACCGGGAGCCCGTGTCTCGCTCGCTGCGGGCCGAGCACCACCAACACGGAGCGGGGAGGGGGACAAATTCGCTTGTACGGGGTCGTCGTCATGCAGGGGAGGCTTGCGTGAATGAATAATCTGAAAACAAGAAGAGGGGAATAATGCTTCCATGTGGAGGACAGGGAACGATAACTTCGGAATTGCGATAGGGGAGGGTTGGTTTCGATACCACGCTTATGGTAAAGGAATGCAGTCCCTGACGAAAGTCTTCGGCCCGGTTCCATTTTTTGAGCATGAAATCCTTTCAGTAGAAACCACCGCAAGTGCATTTGTGCTTGCGTGGCATAAACAGTTCCAAAAAACAATGCCAAAAATACAGGCAGGATTCACCACCGATGAGTGTCTCCAAATACTCTCCCTTATATGGCTTGGGAGAATATGTACGCGTGCGTGCGTGGCTGATGACAAGTGCGGCCACGATCGCACTGCTACGGGCACGGGATCCCCCCTTTCACGTTGTTCCCGCTCAGTTTGCTCTGCTTGCTCACGGTGCAGCGATTACCGGGATGACCACTGGTTGCTATGGTCGGCGGCACCTAAACTCTGCAGATGCATTTACAACAATACAGAGATTTTGTTTTCATCCGCAACCAATGGCGCCTCGCCGTTTCCGTTGTGTAGAGTCAACGAGCCTCCCCAGTACCACAAGCTGTGTAAACTCTATGTCTCTGTATGCGATTTGTGTTGCGAATGTGCTGCAGTGCATCAATAAGGCGCTTATCGTCGTGTATTTCCGAATTTACATTTAAAGGTGAATTTCCCGGAAGTCTTTTCATATTGGTTTTTAATTTTGGTCTTGTGCTCCCGGTTGACAAAAGCAGTTGTGCGTGCTGTCGTCATTTTGACTTTTCTTGACGTTTACTGGAACCAGTTCTAAAGTTCTCTCGACTGAAAACGCATAATTCTTGGCCGGCAAAGAAAAACTAGCTGTAATGCAGCGGACGTCATAGCGTAGGCCTGCCTTTGCTATTCAACAACAATACGGCTTGTATCTCACACCCTCTCTGTGATTGGCTGAGAAGGCGGGACATAATATAAACAGCTGGCGGGAACGCTTGCGTCACACATTGGCAACTTCAGCCTGCGTAAAAGTGACGTGATATTACGTAACAGCTTGCAAATGGCGGCTGACGTCGCCGTGAAAGAGTACGCCAAAAAATTTCACCGACCTTCGGCACCGTGAAATCTCCGTGAATTTGCAACAGGCGCAGTTTCGCATGCCGCGCGGTTCAAAACTGTTTTCTAGCGGAATAACTAATGGGTTTGACTGTTTCCAAGTCAGCGATGACAGCGCAGAAAAATAACATACCGTATTTCGTTTTCATGTTCCCTTCCTTTCTCTCTCTCTTCTCTTCCTGTCTCTAGAAATAGAATCTGAGCAGAGACAACAGCACAAGGCGTACACGTGCGCTGTTGTCCCAGCGCAAATTCTATTGTTAACTCTAATCGCACGCTGAGCCTTGTCATTCACCAAATTCGCACATTTGGTCGCGCTGATTGGTCGTTCTGGAGCGTTATGGTGAAGCCCAACTGCGATGTTTTCCTATAGTGTACTACTATTTGGAACACTGTTCCACCATCTTAGGTGGAACGCCATTCCACATGCGTATATAGGTCCCCGATCCACGTGTGTACCTCGAACACTGTTCCATATAGCCAAAAGAAATGTCGATCCGCTTGTTTATATGGAACGCCTTTGTGTATATATTAAGTGGAACCTTTTGCAAAATTGTTCCGTTTACTAAGTGTACAGAATATTAAACCAGAATAAGACTGCAGTCAGAGCTTTGAGCTATCTGGATTCTCCTAAGTAAAAAAATTAGAGCCGTTCCACTCAGTGTGAAAGCTGTCGGAAGCGCAGAGCAGTGATTCGCCATAATGGGCTGCAGCGCCGTTATCCGCACACTGCTACCACCCTTCACGCTTTTCGCCGCCCTGTCTCACTTCTCTCTCGATGAATGGAACGGAGGTTTGTCCAATGCAGTTCGAATTTCCCGCCTTCGCAGTGCTCGTGCGCCCCCTGCCTAGAACAGCGCCAGCGGGAGTTCTGTTCGTTTTGTGCTTGCTTTTCCTTCCGCACATTCCGGCGTTGCACTGCAACTTTTTTTCGTTTACTGTCGTAAAAACCAACCCAACGAGCGTTCCTAACTAAATGAACGCGGGCGCTGGTGGTTAATTACGCATATTTTGCCTCAAATATACCTGCAGATTTCTTTGCGCTGAACAACGGGGAGACGTATGACAAGCGCCAGCGGTTCACGAGTTTGAAACGCTTATAACTATATCAACCGCTTGGCTTTCAAAGCCTCTGTGGGACGCCGCGACGACAGCCGCTACGGCGGAACGGCGTGTGGCCAGTGTGGCTCTACGTGGGTCCAGTGAGCGAGCTACGACGACGACAAGGCGAGCCCTTAAGGTGCTCTGCACTAAAAAATAAAATAAACAAAACACCTGCAAGTCAAATTGCGTAAGGAGGAGGAATAGACTTTATTGAAGCCATAAAGGACTTCAGGTGATCAACCTGGGCTGGTCCCTACGTCCAGGGTCCCATTGGTCCTGCAGGCCTCATCCGCTAACAAATTGCGTGATGTCCTTGTAATGTTTCTAAGCCGATTTGTGGAACGCTGTTGTTGGAACCGAATGCACGAAAAGCAAAGAATGAACCAAAGCCTTATCCGGGTCTTTATTTGCCTACAACTACAACAAAAATCTTATTTAAAGGCTGAGATTCTTAGTAGGGAGGCTCTTTTTGTCTGAAATTAGCACTTTGTTGCTAATAAAACGAGCAGATTTGTTGCGGTCTCCTGCAGTTTAAGAACCTGCACGAAAGCTTGAACTTCCTTGTCGTTTGCAAACGACGAAAGGCGGTATTTCATTTCGTCGCGTTCGCTTTGCAGTCTTTGCAGTTCGTTTAATTGATGAGAAATCCTTTTTTCTTTTTCATTCGGGCGTGTGATTTTGCACGATGTAAACAGGCCTTGTCGCAGCCAACTCGTCATAGGAAGACTGGTCATAGGTAAGCTGGTCAAAGAGGGCATCTCGTTCGTCTATGGGTGATCCCGTGCTAGGAAAACTGGTCACACTGACCTTCGTGTTCTACTAAAATTCGTCACGCACTTCCTTCTCTTTTTTTTTTTTGGTTTTGAAGAGGGGCGGGCAAGATTCGGGTGGCTTCAACCAAATTAGTAACCCCACTGACCTCCTCGTAGTTTCCGGAGTGATTTCTCCCCCTTTTTTTTCTTTTTTGCAGAAAGTGGCTGGTATTGGCCTTTCTAATTTAACTTTACCTTCGCCGCCCTTTCTTATTCTCCTTCTCGTTCCGAAAATATTCTTCCCATATATTTGTGTTGGGAGCAACTTATTTGTCTTATCTTCAGCTTCGCTGCCCCTTCCGTTATTCCGTCCTGTTTTTTTTTTTTTTGTTTTTTTTTGTTTTTTTTTTTTCATCAAATATTTTCTCTACATTCTCTTTTGAAGCTGCTCGACCACATCACTCAAAATCTCTGCACGAAAAGTTCGGCTTTTAATTACCCTTCGCATCAGTACACGTCGGCGTACATATTCGCCCACCACCTCCCCCTGAATTAGTACATTTAGATGTTCTTTCATTCATTCCTTAATGGAGGCGAAAAGCGAAAACTCCCGTGTGTTCAAGATTTAGGCGCACGTTAAATATACCCAGGTGGTCAAAATTAATCCGGAGCCCTCCATTACGGACCGCATCATCGCATGCGTGGCGTCGGCCCGTTAAACTCATAATCAATAAAATAAATCATTTTTAAAATGATAGTTTCTGCAGCAGTTTCTTACGCGGACGCACGTGTCGTAAAAATTCACCTTTACCGCATCAAACCGTATTCTGGGGCTTAACCAAGCGATATTTTCATGTTTCGGAGAGGTAGATATATTTGATGATAGTTTAATAGTGTCGAAACTCAGCGTATACGCGCGGGGAAGTCGCACTACCGAAGCACCGTGAAAGCTGGCGAACGTGCAATGGGGGCGGAGTTCTACTGTGTTAGTACATGCTAGCCGACAGTAGGTCCATGTCGCGTTTAAAAAATGTGTGCATTTTCATCTATCATCAATTAGTATTGCGTGAGCATGTTTCGCCCACTACACCAACGCATACAGTGGTGTACCTTGTAGCTGCACAAAAATGCGTAATTGACGAATAGAAGCATCTAATCGCTTTTAGGGTGCAAATGTACATCATTATAAAAATCAAAAACAAGGGAACATAAATCTCCTTATTCGGGGTTGGTAACAAACTCTGCATAGGCGTGCGCAGAGTTCTCGATATGGGGGGGGCAAAGTCTTAGCGCTGCGCCCCCCCCCCCCCCCCCCCCTCTTTACATCAACTCCCGACCTCTTCCCACTGAAGGCCTAGCGGTCCGAACGCAGTGCTCGTAAAATTTTTATTTCAATGGGATGGAATTGCAACACACAAAATATTTCTGAGCAGAAATTTTTACTTTCATGTCCTACATCGGCAAGGTATGGGGCAAATTTGGCGCCCCCCTTCAGAGGATTAGGGGGGGCGGCCGCCCCCCCTGCCCCCCCTGTGCGCACGCCTATGAAACTCTGGCAACCCTCGCCGATCGCAGAAAACCAAAAATAAAAAAAGAAAAAGAAATGATAAAAATAAGAAAAATAAAAATGAACTAACGAAATCGCCGAAGTCACAGGAACTACCACCGTCATGCGATGAAATAAAAAACAAAAATATATGAAGATGAAAAGATCGAAATGAAGTAACGAAATCACAAAGTTGTAAATAATCACGTTATTAAGTGTAAAACGTGATTACATGAAAGTTTTAACTATATAGCAAACTAAAAACTAATTCATGAAATCACGAAGGTCAATCTGGTGCAGTGCGTAAACGAGATGGAACAAAAAGGAAACAAAAAAGAAACAAAAAGAGATGAAAACGAAGAAGACGCGCTGTCTCGGCTGACGTGCTTCAAGGCCACCAAGGAAATGTAACGTTGATGCGATGTAGAAACGGCGCCAGTATAAGATTGCGCATCAGTTGGCTGTTCTCGGAATTTTTGTGCTTTTTGATCTCGCATTACACACGCATGATCGGTGAAAAAGATAAGCAGTGGCGAAAAGGGTAAGTGTCCAGTCGCCCTACGTTACGAGATAGTACGAGATAGCCTATGACGACTTGCCCTTATACTTGACGAGTTCAATTATGACGAGTTGGCTGTGTCGAGTTCACTTGTGTCGACTTTTCTTAGACGATGTCTACGATGGTTTGGAATCCCGCATGAATTGTAAAACGCCACTTTCTGCGCACGCTTCTACGGGGTGGTGGTGGTGGTACCGGTTGGATGGCTGTTATCCACTGAGGGGGACTGGGCAGGAAATGGGTGCTTTACCGAAAGAAACTATGTTGGTTCTGGGGGCAATACAAAACATTTAAATATTAGAGTGCATTAGCACTGAATTACTAGAAAAATAAAATTGGGGAGATCATAAATACAACTAAAAAAGTAAAAAAATCATAATTGCATGAAAATTACGAAGTAAGTATAACGAAGAGAGATTGTGGTACAGACGAAGAAATGAGCAAAAAGCGCGTTGCTTTGACAAGGAAATCCAGCAGGGCCAAATGATAGCTAACATGGCAGACAGTCTAATTCTAAAATGAATGAGTGTAACGCACAGCAAAGATCCCCGTGGCAGAATCCCAGTACTTTCGCCTCGAATGATAAAATCAGTGTAGCAGGCAGTGGGAGGCTTAGCCGGTTATCATCTGCCTTCTCGGTAACTTCGTCGTATAGACGAGAACCATTGGCAGGAGAAGAAGAAATAATCGGTTCTTTCTGGTTCGTCGCAGAATGCGCATAGCGGCGAGGGGGCCAGAATACAGCGGCGCGGTCAAAAATTTAAATTTGGCACGCAACAGCGAAAAGTAGTGAAGGTGACTTTGCGAGCTCGCGACTAGCTTATGTTGCACTTCCATGAGTACTGGAGGTGCTCATCAGAATTAGAAGCAGGCATACTTAGGCCCAGCTTACGAAAGCGAACCGAAGTGACGAGGTTAACGGGTGGCAGAACCTCTATACTATATACTGGACCGCCCAATGCCATTCCCGCCAGAGCATCCGCCGATTGATTGAGCCAGACACCTGCGTGTCCAGGCACCCAAACCAAACCAGGTTCTCGGGAGGATGAAGGCGATAAAGAAGCAAGAGCTTGACTTGGGGGGTGGGGATTAGGTTGTGGAGGTAATTGCAGAACAATGAAATTAGGGAGCGAGCGCTTCTACATGGTCTCTGAGAAGGCAATTATTGAGTGAACATTGTCAAAACGCCAAATGATTAGTACAATATCTCCCCCCTCTTTCAAAGGTAGACGGGGATGCCCACGTCACCTGCAGCTTTTCCTCTACTTTCCTACCTCCTCTTTATTTACTAGTGGAACATCGCAAGTTGAGCTTGTATTCTCAGTAGTTTCACCTAACCTAACGTCGCTGGCATACAGCCTCGTGTAGAATCGTTCTGCTACTTTTATTATCTCGCGCAAGTTATGCGCAATGTTACCCTGCACGTCTCTGAGTGCGTACATCCTGTCTGTCCTGATGGCCAGCTTTCTCTTAGTTGCGTTCAAGTTTCCCACTTTGCAACGTTTCCTCGATCACTGCCACATTATAGCACGAATTTCGTTTGTTTTACTCCTGTTAATCACTTTCAAGAGCTCGACTCATTCAATCCGATCCGTCGTACTTGACACTTTGATGTTCTTACGTTTTGCAAATAATTCCTTAGCTTTCCAGTTTGTTCCCTACATTTTGTTTCTCCCACAGCTACTGCTGATTCACTGAGTGCCGTTGTTAGGTTGTCATTTAGCCTGTCGACACTGACCTCGTTCTGCTCGTTCAGAAGCGCGAATTTGTTTTGAAGAGTTATTTTAAACTCCTGACGTCAGGCTCCGACAGCTGACTCCATGTGGGGTTTCTTAATTTTCACGAGTTTCCATCTTTCTCTTTTGAGATTCAGCCTTAGCTTGCATCTAACCATCCTATGGTCGCTGCTTCGAATCTTGCTTAGCACCTCTATGTCTTACACGATACCTGGGGATGTCAGTTAAAATGAAGTCAATTTCGTTTTCTGTGGTATACCATCGGGACTTTTCCATGTCTATTTCCTATTCTTTCGTTTGTAGAAGAATGCGTTCATCAACCCCAGGTTATTTCGCTCTGCAACTGCCACTAGTGTATCTCCTCCACTGCTGCCTATTCCTTCGTTTCGCACTGACCTTACTCCCATTTACTTCTTACCGACCTTTGCGTTGAAGTCTCCCGTCACAATCGTGAACGGCGTTGTTGCCTTCTTCATTGTTTATTCGACGTTCTCATAGGAGCTGTCTATGGCTTCATCATCATAGCTGGTTGTTGGTGCATAGGCCTGTACTGTCTTTAGCCTGTATATCTTGCTTAGCCTGATCACAACAGCCGCGACTCTCTCGCTAATGCCGAAAAACGCCTCCGCGTTTCCTGCTTTTCTCCGTGGATTAAAAATCCCACCCTGTGTTCTTTTTCTTTTGGTGTCCACAGCTGTAGCACAGAATATGCCTGCTAGTCAGCTCCATGAAGCCTTCTCCTGTCCTTCTAAGTTCGCTTAAACCTATAATATCCCACTTAATGTCCGAGAGCTCCGCTAGTAGTACAGCCAGGCTTTCCTCACTAGACAAGGTGCGTGCTGTGAACGTTGCCAGGGTCAAGTTCCAATGGCGACCTGTCCAGACCCACAGATTCTTAGCACCCTCTGCTGTATCCATGTTCTGACCGCCGCCGTGGACAGGTGCCCTACAGTGACTGAGGGCCGAGAGTTGAGTTGGTTAGTCATGGGAAGTGGCGGCCCGCTACTACACCAGGGTGGCCAGATCCTTATCTGGTGAGGGTGGTGCTGTTTATGTCAATAAGAGCCTTCCTAGCCTGGTTGAACTTTTCTAGTGTAGCTCCTTGGGTATTCGGGATGATGGTTACTTCCGCAGCAGGCAGTGCTCCATGCCTGCATGGGTGGGCACAGAAACAAATCAGCATGTGGATTTACAAAACCTTTTTATTCGTTAGGTCGAGTGGGAGAAGTGTTGTATTAATTATGTTCAATAACTCATACAATTTCGTTACTATCAATGAATGGTAGCATCACACAAGCAGCAATTATTATGTGCACGATCTAGACTAGTAACGATGGCATTTAGGGTCCATACTTAGTGCAGGACCTATGTACCGATCTGTGGGGTAGTAAAGTTCGTAAGGAGTTAGTAAATACACACCGTTACCTTTTTACTAGCCTTTTTATTAAGAGCGCTTTGTTGATGACATGAATGTGATCCATTGTAGAGTATCTTTTTGTAAACCCAGCCTTTCCCCTGGGTTGCTGAAAATCGAGGATGTCGTCTATGCGGTTAAATATAACCTTGGTAAACTGCTTGTATGCAGTTGACAGAAGACTGATGCATCCGTAGTTATTAAGATCTTTGTTATCTCCCTTATTCTGAATTAAAACTATGTTGGCGTTTTTACAGGCTGTGGGAACCTTTAAAGTCCTTAAACATGCTGAGAATAGTTTAGAAAGCTTTGCTAGTACTATATTTCCGGCCTCTTTTAAAAAGACTATGGTTATGCAGTCGTCGCCTGCAGCTTTCCCTCTTTTCATGCCCATAAGCGCCTCTTTAGTTACAGGTACAACATTGTAAGCTTAGCTTGTAGTCTCAGTGGTTTTTTCTGGTATAACGTCGCTGGCGTATGCCCTAGTGTAGAATTGTTCAGCTATTCTTGTTATCTCTTCCATATCATGCGCAATGTTACCCTGTTTGTCTCCAAGTGCGTTCATTCTGTCTCTGCCAATAAAGAGAAAGCTGTCTCTGCCAGCGTTCTCTTTGTTACTGTCAAGCTTCCTCCTATTTCCAACGTGAAAAAATCTTCCAAAAGCCAGGGGACATTATTATTGAGTTTCAAAAACACTGGCTTTACCCAACAGCGTTTAAAACAAAATCACAAGACGTGTTGCCACCTATGCGGGTGGCATCGTCAGTAACAAACTGACGATGCCACCCGCATAGGTGGTGAAACGTGTTATGATTTTGTTTTAAACGCTGTTGAGTAAAGCCAGTGTTTTGAAACTCAAGTATTTCCAACGTTTCCTCGATGACTGCCGTGATGTATGCAGGAATGTCCCTTGATTTGGTTTCGTTAATCAATTTTGGCAGCTCCGCCAATTCAATTTGATCCAACATATTCAACAATTTCATGTTCTTACGCTTCGCAATAAGTTCGTTTGTTTGCTGAGTTAGTTTGCCAGTTAAAATTTGTTTCCTACATGATGATTTTCCAATAGTCACTCTTGTTAAGTTGTCGTTCAGGTTGCCAACACTGTCCTCGTTCTCACCATCTAAAGGCGCGAATTTGATCCGGAGGGCTATTTTAAACTCCTTGGGTTGTTTAAAGTCAATTTCATTTTTGTCATCCCGTCGGGACTATTCCACGTCCGTTTCCTACTCTTTCATTCGCGGAAAAAGTGTTCATAGATAACCTTAAATCGCCTCCTATACCCATAATTTGCGGAATACCCCAGGGAAGTATATTAGGGCCGCTATTGTTTAATACATGCATAATGATTTTGTGAATATATATAAGCTGTTATATTTATTATCTGCGCTGACGACAGCGCTTTTCAGTTTTCTGGCCAGGATATGGATCCCGTGATAGTAAAATGCAGCCAAGTATTGGCCAAATTATCGGCTTGGTCTCAATTAAACGGCATGAAAGGGACTCCAACAAAAACAAATGCAATCATATTTTGCGGAAAAATAAAAGAGTGAAAATTCACAATACGCTTATTTGTAAGGGGAAGGAAGAACAGACTGTCCGTGATCCTAAAATCCTTGGTGTGTACTTTTCCCAGAACCTGACTTGGGACGCTCACGTCAACTACACTTGCAAAAAGTTGTCTGCCGTAACGGGTGGTCTATCTCGCTGTTGTGCGCTACTTCCTTTCAAAGCTAAACTTCAAGTGAATTTTGCTTTATTTGTTTCATATTTGAGCTTTTGCAACTTAGTCTGGGCCACTACCACTAGTTTATTTATGTTGGTTTTAAAACCAACATAAATAAGCTTTTTGTGCTACAAAAAAGAATAATTGCCTGCATCGGGAATTCGGATCTCATGTCCCCCTGCACAACGCGCGCGTTTTTGACCCGTAATATTATTCCCATTTACGACATTTACGAATTTCGGTTGCTCCACAGCATTCACTTCGTGCCCGCGACCGTTTCTGGGTATTTAAAAGGTCTTGCGTCCTTAAAATACCACGAATCTACTGCTCCCACGCGGAGCATTACTAAATGAAAAATTGTGCCACAATTTCACACTAATTATAAACTGCAGTCATTAGCCCATACTAAAAAAACACATGCACACAGAACATTACAACAAGAAACGGTTGAAGAAATTTTTGTGAAGGTGCGATGAACCACCTGGTGTTTTATACTTGTGCGGTGCTCGTTGATGAAGTATATGCGTTGTACTGGTGGTATATAGAATATTGTTATTTCATATTTTCATAACTGTCCCTTCTTTTCTCTTTGATAGTTTTGCTATCAAGGTTTTGCCACTGTTCTTTTTTTGTTTTTATTTTTGCATCATTTTGCCCTTCTAGGTTTCCGCGTTGTGTAGCTGAATGACAAGGATTGATTTTTTGCATTCCGCTGATGTAAAATCATTGCGCTGATCAACGTTTTCTCTTTTGTTTTGTGGTGTTTAAGCCTTACTTCAAAGGTGTCTTGTTTTATTTCTGCAAGTAATCGCAGTGATGGTACGCATTCTCTTTTACTCTTTTTCTGTGGTGAATGCCAATAGTATTGAATTTGTTCGCACCACCTGCTACGCCTTATAACGGTTTCTCGGCCCTTGTCAAGCTTCGAGAGCATCCTTTAGCCCAGGCATCGTCCAGTTTTTAGCAGGGGGGAGATAAATTTGAATGGAATTGCACTGAAAAGGCGCCGTGGAATATGTTGCACGCTGTCCGCCCGATTCCTTGTTCACGATAATGGTGCAATAAATTCCCCCAACCAAATCCCGGCTGCGTCATCGAGGGTGAAGAGGCCGCAGAGCAAACACGAAGGGGACTTCGCGCCAGGGCAAACGAATTAGGGCCCAAATGTGGAGAGGAGTGGCGCGCCGAGGCCGGTGCCGCTTCCTGGGCGTCTCGGAAGTGGGGCTCAGTCCTGCGAGGCGGCTTTCCTGGTCGACGCAACTCTGACGCAGCCAGACGTGATCGCAGGCCGCTCGACAGACCCAGCACCACGGGCCAGATATGCGGGACTACCCAATAGAATGAACGCGCCAGCGAGGGCGAGGAACGCGTAGGAGACGCCTGCTCGCCGCGCATGCATGTAGCGCGGCTGTACAAATTACGCACGCAAGCCCCGAAACGAGTGTGGCTTGTAGACGGCAATGCAATGAAAAACAGCTCGCCAGAGGAAGGCAGGGAGCAACGAGGTTGTCTTCCCTTGCCGGGAGCGCCAGCGGTGGCGCCCGCACACACAATGGCGGCGGCCGTCAGTGGCGCAGCAGCACGGTCGCAAGGAGCACGAGCGCTGCCGACGGCCAGAAATCGATGCGGCGCCCTGGTTCCCCTGACGTCTGGAGGGGGAGCGGAGTAGAGCGAGCGGAAGGGCTGCAGAAGCGCCAAGCGGGAGCCCGGAACCCGTTGTGCGCGCTCTCGGCCGAGGCCAGTCAAGCGGCCCTCTAGTTCCCTTTGCACGGTTCCGTCAGAATTATCCAAGAGTGTCTTTTCCAAGGCATCCATAAGTCGGGTTTACCAGAATGACTGGCACGTCGGGGCTCGTTATGGGCGGTTTGTCACAGCGCATGTATAAAGGGAGGTGTACAACACTGTTAATGGAGGACAACACACCATAGTGGCCTCAAACTCAAACGGACTTTTGATAATGTGTCACAGGACGTTTTAAAGGAACTGAATAGCCCGTCGCGCAGAAAGAGAATTTGCGGCACGTTGAAGATTCGCTATCTAAAAGAACCGCATTGATAGAAATGAAGGAAGTCTGATCCAAGAGACTTGAAATGACGAACAAAGAACTCATAACCCATAATCGCACATCTAAAGACTCTAAGAAATATCAACTCTCAGCGTACTATGTATGCGAACGCTATAACCCGATGGACATTTGAAGGCTCGGTGGATCAAATAGAAGAATCACCTTAACACTCGGCAAACTGCGTAGAAATCTTCGCTAAAGACAGCGGTCTCCGATGTGCTCCAGAGAATCAGGATACGTAACAGTGGGTTCTAAAGCCAGAGCTAACATCATGCTGGAAGAACTAACATTTTAAGAAGTCCCTCTAATTAGTATACTGTGACTCTGGATTCAGAGCAACCTAATGGCCAACCACACCATGCATGCTCAAGAAGACTGCAGAGCAAGTAACCCCTATAAGCAGAAGTACCGCGAGGAACAGAAACGGGAATGACAGAAGGGGACAAGCCTTAGTCATCAGCAGAGTCGCATAGAACCTATGATCATCATCAGCAGCAGCAGCTGCAGCCGCCTCAACCACATGCACGGCCGCTCCAAAAAGGGGGAGATCGAGCGCCCGTGCCACATGTCTCTAACAGCTTTGCGATGCCCATTTTCGTTCTTTGCCACCGAACGTTCCGGTTGCACCCCTCCGTGGCTTGTTCTCCTCCCGTTTCTCGGCAGCCATTTTGTGGCACTTTAGAACTGCTTTACAACTTTAGAACTTCTTGTCGACTGCTTCACTGCGGGGCCGCGATGCTACCGCAACGGTACAGCGGACAGAAGTCGTCATACTCGTCACTATAGAACAATGGTCTCAAACACGTGGCCCGGCCCGCTCAGGAGTGCCTTCGTTCATTAATTTTTTTTAGAGCAAATTCATGAGTGTGCGCCTTGCTCGCGTAGCCAAGGAATCCTGACGCTTAGGAATCCGGAAGGGATTCTCGAATACTGACACCGAAATATATTTACAAATGACCCGGCGTATTTACAAGATGTGGGAAAGGACATGGCAGCGTTCGGTGACACTTTGTTGCCCTTTCCCGTCTCAACCTTCTTCGCTGTCCGGGCCCTTGTGGGGCTAAACTTCGTGACTGCGGCCAGCTCACTGATGTGAGTTTGAGAGCCCTGCATGGTACAGAGGCTGCGCGGTACGTAGCCGAAAGAAGTAATCACGCTGGATCGGGCAGTTGTTCGCACTATCTTCCAGGTTGCGAGTGCGAAGTGTGTGTGGCGCCTTGGAGTTGCGGGCCCCCTTGGAGTGGAAACTGTACTAGAGTTTCGTAACTATGTAGCAGGCTCCAGATTTAGGTATGTCTCCAATCGACCTTTTCCCTCCCTCCCTCCCTCTACTTTTTTCTTGTCTTTCATCGCGCCACGCCTGAACGTGGTAACGAGAGGCACGCCAGAAGATAGAAAAAAAAGAGCGCCAGATAAAGGCATAACGTCACAAACAATTAGCAGCGCTAACACGATTCCAGTCAAACGTGGAACATCAGCGCATTAAAGCATTATAAGGAGCTGCCTCGCGTGACGATTCGAAGGAGGGTCATTCCATGCCAAACGTCCCAGCCGTAAAATCGACCATCACGGATTTGCTCAGTAAAAATTGTGGGTCATCCTCGCATGGCCCGCAATGCTCCCTGAAAGCGTTTTTGTCCCAAAGAAATTTGTTCTTTTTCTAGCGGCCCTTTTACCTTCAGGGTTTAGAGCAAACTTACGTCTGTGAAGAAATTCACGAAAAAGTACCTTCTCTTACAATGGCCACCATTTTTTGTGAACATCATGTTTGCCCCCTGGGCTGCTCTATGCCGCATTTTAAAAATATTTTTGTCTTTTTCTGCTGTGATTACGCCATTCAGAAAATACACGATGTCGAGCATTTTCAAACATTTTTAGCAAATACGAGCACATTCTCCCAGCCAATGAGGCATTTGGACCTGTATCTCAGCATTGCGGACAATTGGCGAAAACTATGTTTACACTGAAAAAAGGTGAAATGTGCGAGAAAACTTTTGTCAAACTTGGAAAAATCTCCTCTCTGGACCATATTCGTCTTGAAATTGCGCATTGTTGTGCTCGTAGTAAAAATATCAAATACAAGCCATTCACTAGTACAAATGATCGCAGTTTATTTCAGAAAGTTTAATCCGAACAGCTTTTGTTTTAGCAGAGAAAAAAAAAATTCAATTTGTACAGTGACACTACTTCACCCCATTGTGCCACAGAGCGTCTTCTCTGCATGGCATGCACCTGCCTGCCTGAAAGAGGCGCGAGCCAGCGGGTTCGCGCTACAAGAATACCTTTCGCCGCAATGGTATTTGTAGCGTCAGTACAGGAAAGAGGAATATTTCGCGTGTTAGTGGGAAAAGTACAATGTGAAGCTAGCGGTGGTGCGCCCATTCCGTGAGTACGGGTAACTCAACGGGCAGGCTGGACATGGACGTGCATTTAAAGAAGCAGGGTATGTTATACGTGGTATCTTTTAAGTATGCCGAAAATTACAAAATAAACTGCGGCGGAGTCATCGAGTTAAACGGATTTTTTTTAATGCGTTAGCGGGAATTGCATAACCCGATGCTTTAAATGCACATCCGATGTCCAGCCGTTGAGTTACCCGTACTCATGGAATGGGCGCACCACCGCTAGCTCCACGTTGTACTTTTCCCACTAACACGCGAAATATTCCTCTTTCCTGTACTGACGCTACGAATACCATTGCGGCGAAAGGTATTCTTGTAGCGCGAACCCGCTGGCTCGCGCCTCTTTCAGGCAGGCAGGTGCATGCCGTGCACAGAAGACGCTCTGTGGAACAACGGTGTGAAGTAGTGTCACTGTACAAATGGAAACTTTTTTTTCTCTGCTAAAACAAAAACTGTTCGGATTAAACTTTCTGAAATAAACTGCGATCATTTGTACTAGTGAATGGCTTGTATTTGATATTTTTACTACGAGCACAACAATGCGCAATTTCAAGACGAATATGGTCCAGAAAGGAGATTTTTCCAAGTTTGACAAAAGTTTTCTCGCACATTTCGCCTTTTTTCAGTGTAAATATAGTTTTCGCCAATTGTCCGCAATGCTGAGATACAGGTCCAAATGCCTCATTGGCTGGGAGAATGTGCTCGTATTTGCTAAAAATGTTTGAAAATGCTCGACATCGTGTATTTTCTGAATGGCGTAATCACAGCAAAAAAAGACAAAAATATTTTTAAAATGTGGCATAGAGCAGCCCAGGGGGCAAACATGATGTTCACAAAAAATGGTGGCCATTGTAAGAGAAGGTACTTTTTCGTGAATTTCTTCACAGACGTAAGTTTGCTCTAAACCCTGGAGGTAAAAGGGCCGGTAGAAAAAGAACAAATTTCTTTTGGACAAAAACGCTTTCAGGGAGCATTGCGGGCCATGCGAGGATGACCCACAATTTTTACTGAGCAAATCCGTGATGGTCGATTTTACGGCTGGGACGTTTGGCATGGAATGACCCAGAATGAGTTACCGAAGGCGCGGTTAAGAATAGTGTGCAATTCTACGTCACGGAAACAGGGAAGTGGCGGCCTTTCCCTTTCCGGCGCATTGTCGGGAGGACTTGATCCGCGGAAGCGGCTGCAGGGCGGGGGGCATCGAAGCACTAAGCGATCAGGGGAACGAGGTGTTGCTACTGCGTTCCCGCCTCTTGATCGGGCTCTTCTTCTCCTGCCCGGGCAAGCGCAGACCTTGAAGTAGCGGAGCGCTGCGGCGTGATTGCGGCCCGTGAGGAGGAGGAGGCGAGCGATCCTGGAGCGCCACGTAATTACGGGCTCGGCGCGGCGAAAGGAAGCTCGCCGACCTCCCAAACGGCCTCCACGGCGAGCTCCCAGGCAGGCCGCCGCTAATGTTATTAACATGTGCGCGCCAACAGACGCGCTGGGAACGGGATTTTAATGAAGGAGCCGAGGCAACGCGGTCGCGCGCCCTTTGCGGCTCACTCGTCGGAGGCCGTCGAGGCAGTGCGGGGTGTCCGGCCGCGATATGCGGAATGTCCGGCGACGACCTCGTCGTTTTACTAGCGCACAGGTATTGCGACAGGGCTCGGGGCCGGCTCAGGATTGACAGCATTCATTCACAGCATATATTTGGGCCGAAGAAAGTTACTGCACGGCGTCACGCGCACAGCGTCACGGGAAAATTTTGGCATGTCTGTCTGTCTGTCTGTCTGTCTGTCTGTCTGTCTGTCTGTCTGTCTGTCTGTCTGTCTGTCTGTCTGTCTGTCTGTCTGTCTGTCTGTCTGTCTGTCTGTCTGTCTGTTATACTCAGGTGGCACCGTTAGGCGGCTACGCCTCGTTGCTCAATACCTTTTTCCCTATCTGTCGATTCAGCCTTCCGGCCAGAAGTTGAAACGACTCGTCAGAAAGAAGTACATATTGGCGAACATCCCTTCCAAACAACTAAAACTGCTGGCGTTGGTCATACGTGTCCCATTAGCCCAAAAGAAACTCCAGACACATTATCCGGCAGTCCCCGCGTTCTTTTGGTTAAGAATACACGTTCAGTTTTTCTTTACGATAGCAAGTAAAAAATAAAAGTAAAGCCAGTTCCACCCAGCGTGAAATCTGCTGAAAGAGCGAAACTGTGGGTTGCCTCTGCGAAGATTCCGTTTATCTTCGGCTTCTTCCTTGTGTGTAATGCTGAAGTCGCCTGAGCGGCAAACTGTCATACAATACGTTTCGGGAGACTTTCGGCAAAACAGCAGACGGGGCCTTTTTCTGTCACCATGCTTCCTCCATAGATGGCCATATACTGGCAGCAAACAAATTCTGTGACGTTTACGATTTCACTGCGAACTAACTAATTACGATACGTAAATGGTACTCTCCATTTGTCTCTTTCTTGGGATACTTTCTCAGGATTTGTCCCGGGATACTTCCAATAATGCAATAGATAGAGTTTTCTCTAATAATATCCCCTCCACAGATGGCCATGCTTCACTGCTCAGCACGCAATGTGGGAAAGCCAGCTTACAAAGACAAAGCTTAAAAATGAATATTTTAAAGTCGGCTTCACCTCTAAACAGAAATGAATTGCTGGGAAGACACCGAGGCAATATAAGTCGTTTTATAATAAAATATAAAGGCCCTAGGACCTTGCTTTAAATTTTTTTTTGTTAATCTCATACACAGGGAACCGGTTTTGCGGGGCAGAGAAGTCTGCTCCGGAGGAAGCGTGACACGATACCCTGTCGTCAAGGTCAGCACTCTAGCAGCTCCGCTGATAAAAACACCACCTTAAAAATGCCGCAGACTGGTTCAACCCGAGCTCGGTAAAAGCAAGCACAAAAAAATTAGCAGTGGCTTAGCTCGGCTATGCCAGGATAAACGTAGCGTGAGCTAAGGTTCAGCAATCCAGTCCAGTCCAGTCCATTCCAGTCCAGTCCAGTCCGGTCCGGTCCGGTCCGGTCCGGTCCGGTACAGTCCAGTCCAGTCCAGTCCAGTCCAGTCCAGTCCAGTTACTGCTCCTCGCGCATGCGCAGCATGGCTCTCCAGGAGCCACGCGAAACGGCTATCAAGCGGCTCCGACGCAGCGTCAGACTTGGCTACTGCACAACGGAGACATAGCTGGGCACGCACCGGCGCCAGTGTGTCGGCCGTGGCTATGACGTCACTCCTCTGGAATGCGCAGACTAGCGAATGTGCAGACCCAATTCTCTACACACCCGTACTCCAATACAATACGATCCAATCTAATCCAATCCAAATTCAATGCAATCCAATGCTCATCGCACTTGCGCAGCACGGCCCTTCAGGGTCCACGCGAAACTGCTCAACCTCGGCCAGTGTAGCTTATGCTACAAAATAATAAAGCCGTCCCACTCAACGTGAAAGCTCAATGGAAGTGCGGAGCAGTGATTCGCCATAATGGGCTGTAGCGCCGTTATCCGCTCACTGCTACCACCCATCACGCTGTTCGCCGCTCTGCTCACTCCTCTCTTGACGAATGGAACGGAGGTCTGTCCAGTGCAATAGGCCTCTTTCATTGCGGTGTGCTGCCACCTAGCGTGCCTAGCGGAAGTTGAAGCTGTAGGGTTTGCCGGCGTTCCCTTCGGCTGCGTTCTCGTTGTATGCACGGCAATCGCACATTACGGCGAGGAGCAGCCGAAGTTTTTCTTCTGTGTTGGTGTTATAACGCCTTAAGATGACAGCCCCTGGTTATCACATAATACCAGGCGGCTTCTTATCACTGAATGAGGGCTGGCAGAGAAATCTCGGACAGATCCGTGTGCCGTCCGAGTCGTCTGGCATGAAGTGCGATCGTCAGCTCAACAAAGGCCGGCAGTTCGCAAAATGCCTTTAAGCGCTGGACACATGTACGATTGGTACACGCGATTCGCATGCGACTGATCGTTACGACTGTCGCCACGACTAGTCGTACGCGTGAATTTGAGACGGCCCGATGCGCGCATGAGATGCGTCGTCGGCGTCGCTCCGCCAACTGTTTTTGCCCCATGGTCAACTACGATGATCGCTGAGCTGAATTTGTAGATTCTGCGCGTTTGTTCGCAAGAAATGGATAAAGCAAGCAATCGTGAAGCGTTTTCTGCCTTCGGAAACAGTCCGCGCACACGCCGGCCGCGCCTGCCAGCTCGGCACACTCAGCGGCTCGAACCGGCGCAGACCGCGGTAGCAACCGCGCTTGTCGCTGCTCTTCTGAATCAATCTGATCGCTAAAGAGTTCCATATGCGAGAAAGTAGAAAAATTGTGCTAGGGATTGTTGTCAGGCCTTATTTTAAAAGCGGCGATCAGATATATCTGCCGCGATGCAAGCCTACGCTGACCGGTCGCCGCGGCGCGCGGTGCGCCGAGCGGCCGAGAGATGGCGATACCTGCGCGGAAGCATCGAAACAGGCTACGCAGATGTCTTGATCACCGATCGCTCAAACGGCAGTTATAACTTAAATAGAGTTCCACATGCGAGAAAGGGAATGATAGTGTAGTGAAAAGTTGTGTTGCGGATTGTCATTCGCAGTTGCACAGATAGCAGCGATCAAATATCCGCCAGGATGCTAAGCCCATCACCGGAGCCGACGCGACCGACGCAAACCTCCGTAGCCGATCGCGTGCGGCCGACGGGAAGCGATAGAAGCCGACACCGTTCCCTTTTCGGCACTCCGAGTTACAGCGGAACGCAGCACAAGTTGTGGCCATTGTTCCGCGCACAACGAGCACACACAAAAAATCAAACGATGTAAATACAACCACGACCCCTTCCCGCTTGTGCGGGAGCTGTGGGGAATGTCGTCTGCTGCCCCTACTGGACTGCTTAGGGACTTGGCCGCTAGGGGACTGCGCATGCGCAGTGGGGTTGTGAAAAAGGCGGATTCAGTTTCCCGCCTTCGCAGTGCTCGCACGCCCCTGCCTGGAACAGCGCGAGCGGGATCTAGCACGTGCCGGCGCCTTACTGCGCAGTTCAGAACACGTCATTCTTGGCGGCCGTCTCTGGGCTGAGCCGCGTTGTCGGCGTAACCGAGTGAACGATGGCAAGACCGACGAGTGAAAGAAAAAGCGAACGATGAAAGAAAGCAAAGGAGGAGAGTGTCGCGAAATTGTAAGGGGAGTACGGTTCGCCGTGGCTGCGCGAGCCAGCGCTCTCCGAAAGTGTTGGCGGAGGGAATATGCCCGCATGAGGCGCTCAACGGCGTGACGCTTGGCGGAAACGTGGGGAAGGGGGGGGGGGGGGCGTGCACGTGACTACGATGTGTGTCCGCTTAAGGCGCACTTCGCGGCCCCTTCCTGAGGCGCTCTTCGCGCCGCCGACGCAGAGGCTCATCATCGCTGCCGTCGAGAGAACCCACGAGTGAGTGCTGCCTGAGCGCACTGCTGCTGCGCCCAAATATAGCATTAGGAAGTATCGTTATCGGCAGCCAATTTTTTTGCTTACTATCGCAAAAACCAAACTAAAGGGCGTGCGTTCCTAACTAAACGGACGCGAGGGCTGCCGGTTATATACACAGATTTTGTCTAAAACTTTTCTGCAGTTTTCTTTGCGCTAAAGAACGGGGAGATGTCTGACAGGCGCCAGCGGTTGAGGAATTTCGAATGGTTACGGCTATATAAACCGCTTGCTTTTCAAAGCCTCTGTTTGGGTCCGTTACGCCGTAACGCCGTGCGGCTCTACTTGGGTCCGTTATAATTCCGCCAGTGGCTAGACATTGGGACAGCGAACAAGCTACGACCACAATGCGCGCCCCCTGTGCACTTTAGGGGCCCGCCACTCGTGCGCCCGCTCGTGCTGTTCCAGGCAGAACAAAAAGTTCTGCAGAAATTCTGAGAAATATCTACTATAGTTCATCTCAGAAGCTAGCTGCAGCACTGTGGAGGCTACATTGTTGTCCCCCTCAGGGCGCCTAACTCACCGCGAAGGGAGCGACAAAAGGCGCCGGGGCCGTGCGGTGCGCCGAGAGGGGAGAAGGGAGTGTCCTTTCAGGACCCCCTTCACGGCGGATTAGGTGCCCTCAGTGGGCGCACTATTGATAACAATGTAGCCTCCACAGTGCTGCAGCTAGCTTCTGAGATGAACTATAATGCGTAGCATTCTTACGTCACTTTTCTTGAGTGTGAGTTTCCTTCTAGCCAATTTTTATGGTTTTCCTAAATCCTGTCCAAACCAATTATCACCCTTTATGCTACAAAATCGGCAATTATGTGGAAATGCACGGCGTTATACGCGGCTCGCCATTTTCCGCACTTTTTTAACATTTTTTTTCTTTTTTTAGTGTTTCAAAATTTCTGTCTACCTATTATCTCATTTACACCACTATAACGATTTCAGGCGGAACTTTCGCGATATCTTCATTATTGTGGAAATGCCATGCCTTATACGTTCTGCCGATTTCCGTAATTTTTTAATATTTTTCTTATTTTTTAGTTTTTCAAGATTTCGTCCGACCAATTATCTCCATCGGCGTCATTTTAACGATTACATTTCGGACTTCCGCGAAATCTGCATTATTGTGAAAATGTAGGGCATTTTTACGGTGTACCATTTTCCGTAAATATTTTACATTTTTCTTCTTTTTTAGTTTTGAAAACTTTCGTTCGACCAATTATACCCATTTACGCTATTGTAACGATTACGGGTGAAACTTTTGCGAAATCTGCGTTATTGTAGAAATGCCATGTGTTATACGTTATGGCCACTTCCGTAATTTTTAAATATTTTTCTTATTTTTTAGTTTTTATGAATTTCATCGGACCTATTATCTCCATTTACGTTATTTTAACGATTACATTTGGAAGTTTCGGTATATCTGCATTATTGTGGAAAGGCAGGGTGTTACACGGTTCACCAGTTTCCGTAATTATTTCATATTTTTCTTAATTTTTCAGTTTTTCAAAATCTCGGGCGACCAATTATCTCTATTTGTGTCAATGATAACGATTACAGGTGAAACTTATGCGAAATCTGCATTATTAGAGAAATGGCAGCCTACCATTGTCCCTGAAGAAAAAAGTGTATGACAGCTGCATCTTACCGGTACTCACCTACGGGGCTGAAACTTGAAAGCTCACTAAGAGGGTTCAACTTAAATTGAGGACGACTCAGCCCGCAATGGAACGGAACATGATAGTGTTACATTAAGGGACAAGAAGAGAGCGGAGTGGTAAGGAAACAAACGCGTGTTAAGGGCATATTAGTAGAAATAATAAGAAGAAATGGACGTGGGCAGGGCATGTAAGGCGCAGGCAATATAACCGTTCGTCATTAAAGGCCAACTGCACTCAAATTTAACATACGCCAAATTTATTTTTAATGCGTAGTAAGTACCCCCAAATAAGCTGTGACACAAGTGGTAGCCCCTTGAAACGCCTCGTTAAATCAGCCAGAAGCGTTTAAAAAAGCTCCGCCGCAGACCACTCTGCACCTGCCGGCGGATCGCGTAAACAGCCATGACGCGCCTGTGACGTTCCAGCAGACGGGGGCTTCTTCCTCTGGCCAGCCACGCAGCTGGAGAACCGGTCGAGCTCTGCTGCCCCGTGCGTGCGTAGAGCTTGCGCGCAGACATTAGGCAGTTTTAGCATATCGTTACGGTGTTTGCGTTACCGTTTACCGTGTTACCGGAAGCCGCTGGCGACGGTGAAGCCTGTGCCGGTAAGTTACCGTTCGCGGTAACTCTCGCGCTGTACCTCACACGGTAAACGGTAACGCAAACACGGTACCGATATGCTAAAACTGCCTATTCTCCCGAACTGGTGACCGTCCGGCCGCTCGCGGGACGGCTGCAACGTCACTGCAATGGCCGCGCTCTCCTCGGTTTCGGTTTCAAAATCGGCGATTTTCGCTGGCCGCTTGCGGCGTCCACGTGCGTATTTCAGCTGTTGTATTTTGCATGTTGCTTTCTTTTTAAGCAGACTATACGGAAATAGGGTTTTCAAGAAGTCGAAATTTTGAGTGCAGTTGGCCTTTAAGGGTAACAGAGTGGGTCCCTAGAGAAGGCAAGCGTGGCAGGGGGTGGAAGAAAGTTAGAGGGGCAGATGAAATCAAGACGTTTTCGGGCATAAATTGGTCGCAGTTATCACAGGACCGGGGTAATTGGAGATTAATGGGAGAGGTCTTTGCCGTGCAGCGGGGCGCAGATAGGCTGGTGATGATGGTACGTTTTGCCCATTTCCGTAATTCGATAGTCTTTCTTGGGCTACTTAAACCCAGAAATGTTGGTCTGTCTGTCTGTCTGTCTGTCTGTAACTGGATTCAGGCACCCGGCCAAAGAGAAACGAAGTTTGCGCTATAGTCTTATATACTCACAGCCAAATTTAAACGGCTAAGTCCGGTTTATATTATACTTTTCAACATTGTTAAACAAGAACAAGACACTACGGAAATATAAGGCAGCAAATCAATGTACAAGGGATACTTACAGTGTTCCTCTATAAAAAAAATTCATAGATGCTTGATTTTCGCGAAATAAAATACAACATGCACTGCAGAAAAAAAAAATCACACTGTCGCCGGCTGTTACCCGCGCCACTGTAGCTTCTGGCGGCATTTTAAGAAATCAAGCGGCAACAGTTACGAAGGGTTCCACTATATAGGTTCCAGGTTCTGCTTGGAACGCCCGTGGACTATAGGCAACGCGGTACTATAAACGGCGAAGTAGGGCGCCTTGACTCACGCGCCACTCCGCCGTACGGCAGCGCTGGCATCGAGCCCCCCCCCCCCCCGGCCTGGAGCAGTGGAACGCGGTAAATTTAAATTGTCTTGAGCAAACCTTTACCGTGGTCACCCTTGGGGGAGCGTGACGCAAGAGGGACAACGTGAGAGGTGAGCGGGAAACCGAAGGGAGGCATTTACTTGGCTAATTTCGACGGAGACTATCGTCTTTTGTCGACATTTGTGACGAAACGAGCAGATACGCGGCCATTTTTTGTAATACTTTTCTTATTTTTTGGTTTTTCAAGATTTCGTCGGACCATTTATCTCCATTTACGTTATTTTAACGATCACGTTTGGAAGTTCTGCGAAATCTGCATTATTGGGGAAACGCAGGGCGTCACGCATTTCGCCATTTTTGGTAATTTTTTATACTTTTTTTATTTTCTAGTTTTTCAAAATTTCGTCCGACCAATTATCTCCATTTGTGCCATTATAGCGATTACAGGTGGAACCTCCGCGATATCTGCATTTTGTGGAAATGCAGGGCGTTACACGGTCCTGGCTGTGGGGGTACTCGGCAAAGAATGCTACGGATTAAAAACAAGAAACAGATGCGCACCGTATCAAAACATGGCGCGCGAACAGTGCGAAGGCTGGAAAATCGAATAGCATTCCCCACGAGAGGCGCAAGGAAGGGAAGAGTGTCAAGGGTGGTGAGGGAGAACGGAGAGTGAGCAGCGCGGCCCGGGCGGCAGAATACTATCGTCTCTCGACGACATTTGTAGTGAAGGAAGCAGATACGCGGCCAATTTTATTATTTTGAGTCATTCGTGCTGACGTTGATTTTCGAGAGTCCACTGTTGAAGTCGCTTTATTTAAGCCGGAAGTAAAAAAATTACGCCCACCTCCCCTCGCGGGAACCCTGGTGTGATGCGACGCTGAAGGGGGGTTCCATTGGCGTTTCCGTTGGGTCGATTAGTCGAATTGCGTGAAACGCGTAGTGAACGTCCATTGCGCTTCCATCACATCATTGGGTTCCCGCGAGGGGAGGTGGGCGTAATTTTGACCATGCATACATGCAAATGAAAGTCGTTTAGGCGTTGTTTAGAAGGTACGGCAGTCTTTATTGCAGGCTAGAATTAGTGCCTTGAGGTCGGTAAAGTGAACGGTGAGGGGCGCGGGTAGCAGGGGCACAATCATGTCCGTGCGGTTGGCAAACACCAAGTCTATGCACGAACCCCTGACGGTGGTGGGTACTAGCGTCCTGATAGAGACCGAGTGCAGATTGTATCGCCGCGCGCAGTTGTTGGGAGAGAGTGTTCGCTATCGGCGCTATCGGAGAGAGCAGAGGAGGCGAACGGAGGAGAGACGCAGCTGTGCGGACGCGGACGACAACGACGCAGGAAGGACAGGGCCGCCGGCAAGAGATGCTCCTCTCAACGTCGCACCTAAAAGCGGCTCAGGTTAAACACTTGCAAGCCTAGTCGCCAGTAGCGAAAGCGAAGACTATGCACACTGTTTCGTGAAAGTTTTCCTTTGCTTGAGATTTCGTTGCCTGCCGTCTATAGCTATGCTGGATTATTGGATTCATCATTTCGCAAGCACTTACGGGCGCACGCAGGCAGCCCAGCAGGCGCGCCATCGTTGGCGAGACTGAGAGATCAAGCGCCGGCAAAGCAGCCGCTGAACCCTCGCGTAGTCACGTGCTTCGGAGGAGCTTAACCATCCAGAGAAGGCGAAGCAGCTGCTTCCCGCTCGCCTAGTCAGTGGTACCACTAGGGTGAGGCTCTGCCGTGCTTCCCCCCGCCACCTGCTGGCCCCAGGACCGACTTGCAGGCTGCCTGCCAGCACCAGGGGCTCCCCGGAGCGTCCTCCGCAAGGGCCCCGACTTCATCCGGCCGCCTCCTCAACCTTCCGGGGGAAACGCGGCAGTGTGCCACATTAAAACCTGTGGCGCGGAGTGCTGTGCAGTGTCTAACACCCGCCCTGTTGTACGATGTTTCGTGCTCCGGCGGCGTGTGAGCTGCGCTCTCCTGCGCTCTCCCGCGGCCCTATAGAGACTTTCCGTACCTGCCCTACACACACACACACACACACACACACACACACACACACACACACACACACATAAATAAGGGTTGCCAACCTCGAAAAGCAAAGGGGAGAATGCGGTAGGTCATAGAAACAGATGAAGAATTTTTTGAGACAGAAAGAAAGTGGTGAAAGGATGCCCGCCGGGTGGGATCCGAACCCACGACCTCCGAGCCCACGACCTCCAAACAGCCCCGCCGGTAGCGTAGTGGTCATCGCACCAGACCGGTATTCTGGAGGTCGTGGGTTCGGATCCCACCTGGCGGGCATTTTTTTACCCCTTTCTTTCTGTCTCAAAAAATTCTTCATCTATTTCTATGACCTACCGCATTCTCCCCTTTGCTTTCCGAGGTTTTCTTGACTGCCAACCCTTATTTCTGTCTTAATTCAACGAGCCCCTCCTATATTATATATATATATATATATATATATATATATATGTGTGTGTGTGTGTGTGTGTGTGTGTGTGTGTGCTGCTATTTCCCCCTATACTCCACTCCGCATTGCGTTGCATGCAGGTGAACCCCGTAACTGGGTGCAGTGATATCCCCGGTGCATCCGTCCCTTCCCATTTCCTCAGTTTGAACCAGAACAACGAAGATAAGAGAGAAAGGCGCCGCTTGCGCGCCGGCGACTGGAGGTCACTTGTGACGCGATGAACGACCTCGAAAGATGAAGCATAGTACAGCTTTCGCTCTGGAAGGTCAGGCGAAGAGAAGAGAGCCAGGAGGCCGCCATTCGTTCCGAGTACAGCTCCTACTTCCCAGCCAACTTTCTCTCTGAGACAAGCTTTTGTGGATGAAGCTTGCAGCCCCTCTCGACCAGCTCCTTTTTGCTGCTGTTGTCTTATGGGGACAATTATGGGGAAGTGTATTAAAAATATTTTAAAGCAGTTGGAAAGCATGTTGATTCCATAAAAGAAATTTAAAATTCAAGGCAAGAGCGACTGATGTAAAGTATGAGAATTCTTCTCTATTCACGTCGATTCCTTTTCGCTCTGTCATGTCTGATACTGCAAGTCGGATCCGACAGTGCGGGTCCGGACCGCGCTGCAGGATCACCCTTTTCTTTTGCATCAGGGAGCGGCCACCTACATTACGAAAATCAAGTGCTGCGATTGGTCCATCGCACCTAGTATACTTTTAGATGCGAAGCAGCTTATGGTCGAGCCTGTTCCCTCCACGACTGTGTGGGCGCCGTTGTGCGGCGTCACTGCGCATGCCTGGCCAGGCGCCGCTGATGATGATTGTGGCAGGATGCCCCTAGGGATTGGCCAACAAAAGAATCCATCACGAGATAGCTTCGCGTTCAACCACCGTCGTCATCTTCCCGTAGGGGAACCCTGAGTAGTATGCGAGGCATTCCTCCTCTCCTCTCCGACGCTCCGACGCGGTTTGTGACCAGGGCTGTCGACCATCCGCTGGCTTGTGACTCGGAAGCCGAGGTACGTGCCTTATTACCACCAGTGTATCAGAGCCCACCAGACCATACCAAGCCACCATGGATATTTGCATCCTGGAAAATAACATTAACCGTTCCCGGCATCGAGAGCAAAGCTAAGTTGCCCCAGCCTGCTCTGAAATTCTTTTCATTGGAGCACATTGCTACTACATACCAAAATTACACTCACATTTTCACGGATGGATCAGGGCTGGATACGTCATCTGCTATCGGAATATGAATCCCATCAACCCGCTCAAAAATTACCGCAAAACTAGGTCACAAAACTTCGTCGATGGTTACTGAACTCACGGCCCTGCGTGCTGCATTGCAACACATTTTAACTGTTCCAGTTCAGGCATGGGAAATCTTCCCGATTCTAGAGCAGCCCTTCAGCAGCTCATGGTGCTCCCACAAGAGCAGCTTGCTCAAGAAATTAATGGCTTGCACACGCAGGCAATAAATAACCACCACGTCGTTGTTCTGCAGTGGCTTACATCTCACTGCGGTGTGGCTGGCAACGACGAAGCCGACAGAGCTGCTGCATCAGCGCATTTCAGCCCAATTATTACTCCAGTGCCTTTCACAAGGCGAGACGGAGCGACTCTGGCGTCATCGCTTGCCAAGAGTTTTCAGCGATTGCTGTGTACTGACCCAAATAAGACCTACGATCCGTTGCACACAATAGACCCAGAGTATCGATTTCGGATGCCAAGCGGTCTGTGCAAGCGAGATGAAGCTGCCCTGCATCGAATACGACTGAATGTGGCTTCTTACACTAAGCATTTCCTTTTTAAACTACGTCGAGTTTCCTCACCTCTGTGCCCTACCTGTACAGTTCGCGAGGACCTGAAACATGTTCTCTGCGCATGCCCTCGCTATACGAACTTGAGCGTACCACGGCAAAGCTTTCTCTGGGCCTGCCCGCGTCCGCCCAGATCTCTTCGAGTCACCTCCTTAGGCCGTGGCTTACAATCGGCATGGAAAGTCGCGCAACAAAAGTGCTCCTAACGTTCCTCCGGAGCACTGGACTTGTGAGTGAGCTACGAACTCTCAGACAAATGACTATATCGCCTGATTGTGTGTGTGCTTTTTGTGTACGCCTGTGTGTTTGAGTATTGATGTGTGAGTGAGAGTTCTTTTCATATATTTTCAGCCCACCTTTACCCCCATTTGGTGTAGCAAATCCCAGCCTGGCTGACCTTACTTACCCATTAAAGATGTTTCTCTCTCTCTCTCTCTCTCTCTCTCTCTCTCTCTCTCTCTCTCTCTCTCTCTCTCTCTCTCTCTCTCTCTCTCTCTCTCTCTCTCTCTCTCTCTCTCTCTCTCTCTCTCTCTCTCTCTCTCTCTCTCTCCAGTCTCCGGCATTCCTCCTCTCCTCTCCGGGATTGCGCAACAACTGGCAACACCTGGGGCTCCGCGCGCGATAATGCGAAGCAGCTTAGGGTTAGAGACGCGACGGTAGCCGCTGCATATTCCGCTGGGGGCGCCACTGTAGCTCCGCGGTATAAATGACGCGTGCGCGCGCTCCGCTCCCGTCATTCTCCTCCCGCAACGCCGCGATCGAACTGAATAGTAATGGGAACTTGAGTCGACCCCATAGATGCTTCGCATAGTATACTCAGGGTTCCCCTACGGGAAGATGGTGATTTGTTGTTGTTGTAAAATTTATTATGAATAGGACGGCACTAGGCCTGTTGCGGTGGCAGGGGGAAAAGGGAAGGGGGTTACGTGCGTCGCACTATGGAGGCTTCACGCGCAAATGTCCACAGTGAGAGTAGAATTCTCTTGTGGTCGTGCGTTGGCCGGATCCAGTCCTCGTATGTTGATACGGATGACGGGCGATGTTTGTCACGTGCGTCCTTCAGTCCTTCACAGTCCCCACACCAGGTGACGCATGTTGGCCGGCTGGGCGGCCAAGCACACACTACACTGGGGCGGCGAGAAAGGTGGCGGGTTCGGCTGCTTGGAGTACTTCTGTGCGTAGTTCCACCTTGCCACCACGTCCTCCGTGACGGCAAAGCCACTTCGTGCTTTCACCACGAACACTTGGGCGCCCCGGGGAAAACCCTTAGGTGGTGAAATTTGTTTGTTTACGTTCAACCAGCGGTCGCGAGAAGTTGAGAAAATAAAATGTATTTCCGTGGAAGTTTGTGCACGTACCGCACCGATGGCGTGAATGTTGATTTCGCCATAGAGGTAATCAGCCAGCAGTGGCAAAGTTTGTGCAAACGCAAGCTCATCCGAGCGCTTCGCTCGAAGCGGCGCATGAGCGGCGATAGCGCACCTTGGTTCGGCTCACGAAGCGGGCTCTGTCCTTTCCGCTCTTCGCACTGAGACCATTGCGACTTTGTGACATAACCGCACACGTAGCAATGCATGCGTGCGCCTACGTTGCAGCGTTCGATAATTGCGCAGAGCCAATGGAGCGCTCGCTCAGAGCATCATATTCTGAGGTGCATGGTGTAGGCCGTCGGTGTGCATTATTGCGGCTAACGTTAGCACTTGTTTCGTGAATTGAAGCGAGCACAGTGAATTTGAAATTGTCGTAAACGTATACAATCTCTGGTACAAGTATTGGCAGTATAGTTAGTTTTGCTGCACTAACAATACTGTGCACCTGTCCACATTTCATAATTTAAGCGTCATATACTCTGTTTTAAGTGCGAATGCACTTCCTAAGCGAGCCTGAATCGTCCGCCGCCGTCGTCCGCATAGCAACATCTGCGGGTGCGCGCGCTCCTCGTCTTCCCTAGCAACGGGGGAAGATGGGCGCGCGCTACTCTCCTCCTCCTCTCTCCGCTCAGTGACTGCGGATGTTGGGCGCCTCCTCTCCACTTCGGGCGGGAGAGCTCTCGCTTGCGTAGTGGGCGCTCCGCATTCCGACGCGTGAGGGCACTCGTGTAGCGGCCGCGTGGCGCGGGAGGGTATTAGCAGGCCTCTCAAGCTTGGACGTTCCCTGTCTTCCCTATAGGCGGCGTAAAAATCGACGCCCCACGTGACCAACCTACCAACCTAAAGCGCTGTTTTCGACCATCAAGCCCACCAGACGGCGCAGGCAAAATGTTACTTTTGGTATAGAATACAAAACATTCATTCCGTGACTCAAAGAGCCCACACAGTTCGCTTGCAATGTGTTATTTAAAAACACTATTAACAAGTTCCGCATCAAACATCCGTTGAGCAAAAATGTACGCAACTTTTTACGAACAGCCGACTGGTGCACCACCTCGTTTCTGAATTCGCAACCACAAAGCCGCCAATTCAAATTGAAACCGCTGCAACGGCCGACCGTTTCAATGTGCGCGGAGCACCGGTTTCGTGACTGTTATTGCTGTTATGTGCTTTTGCGTCCATCAGTTGTTGAGAGGACTGGCAAAACACGGGAATTGAGTGCTTGTGGAGTGACAAATGTGGGAAATTCCGCATCGGAAGGCAGCTGTCGAGGCCAGAATATTCGATTCTTCCAACAGAAGGTGAGTGTTATGCACTCCGCTAGAAAGACGGTGCAAAGGAAACCGTTGTCGCCGTCAATACTTCATTTGTGCCCTTCGTTCGAAATCTTAGCGCAAGTGAACGAGTTGTTATGGAAAAAAAAAATGTTGTCACGAAAGCGACGTACAATTGCAGCGATCGAAATGAAATGATGTCCTGGCCTCTGTAAACTTGCGGATGTCAATAAACGATTTGTTCTCACTTGCTGCTCACTGTGGTCTGTGCCAGTCGAGGCCATCTGGTCACCTGGCGTAACATCACTTCACTAGCGCGGCGCAAGTAAACACGCGACCAGCGTGCCAGCCAGGAGCCAGCTCAGGAGCAGCCACGGCCGGACTCGACGCCCCTTTCGCGCGCGGGAGGAGGAGAGTCGAGTCCGGCCGTGGAGCAGCGAGCCGGCGGCCGCCGTGCGAGGGCAGCCATGTTATTAAGGAGCTCAAGCGGCCTGTGCAAAAAGCATCCGCCATGTTTACAAAGCTGTGTTTACAGCGCCATCAAGCGGGCGTACTGGGTAGTTCACGACGCCGCCACTACGCTTTTTCTGGCACTACAGGCAAAGCTAGACCTTTGCTTCTCTAAAATCCTCCCTGTTCTGTGGTATTAGTCGAGCGCGTGCCGTCGTCGAGAGCGGTCGCTGGTCCTGCATCTCGATAACGATGATGGCGGACCGGGCAACGGTACCAGCAATAACGAGTGAAATATCTTTCTTTGTAGTTGTGTGCGTGTGTGTAATCTCTCGACTACTCATTAAGATCACGATATCCACCGTAATCGCGCAATCAGCAACCGTGCATTCGCACTTACACACTCTCCCCCTCGGGGAAGTGCGAGGGAATTTTTTTTGTTCTGATTTTGTGATTACGATACCTGTGCTCCTCTTGATATGTCACGCGTCTCACGCGGCAGAGAAATGAGGCTCAAGTTGATTCATTCAATGACCACACAATATATTAACAGAATAAAACCTCAAACAAACGCGATCATAGCACACTCACAAGCATATCACACTATAGAAAAAAAAAAACACGAACACGACCTCACACTACCAAAAATCTACTCAAATACTAACTATAACACTTTAACTGTCTATATCAAATTCAAACTAGTCCCACCCTGTAGCACGTCGAAGCGCTATTTAAGAAATCTTAAACTGAACAGACGGGAATTACCCCCGCCCCACCGCAACCTATGCATGTAGCAAGCAGTATTAAAAAGAAGAAAAGCGCAGACCAACACTATGCGTGCACTCCAGCTAGACGGCGCCTTCTCCCCAAAGCAAGGGCAGAAGAACCACAAGCGTGCAAACACTGTGGTGGATATCCCAATCAGTAACATGTCCTATGGGAATACCCTCACAATACTCCACGCGTTCCTGACTTACGCACACCAACGCAGCTGCCATATCCCATGACCCAACCTGGCTGACTCTCGCTTCCACGAGGAACAGATAGCTCTTATGCGGTACAGCAAAAACACACTAGAGCAGAGTTTAGCATTCAGTGGCGACGACCTGTACTTGACCACGGTTGGTCTCTCTCTCTCTCTCTCTCTCTCTCTCTCTCTCTCTCTCTCTCTCTCTCTCTCTCTCTCTCTCTCTCTCTCTCTCTCTCTCTCTCTCTCTCTCTCTCTCTCTCTCTCTCTCTCTCTCTCTCTCTCTCTCTCTCTCTCTCTCCACTCTCGTCAGGCGTTGCTTCAGACATACGGAAAGTGTTCCTTCATGGTCGACGGTGGCATCACACAGACGACTGGCATGGTTCATACCAATGTTACCAGAATTCTAGTAACGTTGGTTCATACTGGCTTAGTACAGCCGACGGATGCGAAAACCCGTACTGCTGCACACTATTCCTTATTGATGCACGCTGTTTTTTGGCACACTGCGCCAAGGATATCTTCGTGAACCACGAAACTGTTTTTCGGCTCCATTTTCTTACCGACACTGTTCCGGTGTCCGTTTCTTGGCGCCATTGTTACCTATAGGCCGAGTTCAGATAACGCGGACTTGCAATAAAAAAAATTCCCCCGCATTTCCCCGAAGGGGAGTATGAGGAAGTGCGACGCACGGGGTGATGCTATGAGGGGGAGTTTGTTGAAGTTTGGTGGCATTTTGCCCGTTAGTTACATTAACACCCCCTCGTGATCACGTTCGGCTTAACACGCCTCGTTTGTCCCTCTGCGGAAATCTTGGTGAATTAACGTGTATGTTCGAGAGGAGGAGCGCACCGCACCGCAGCGCACCGCAGCTGCGAAGCGCCGACCGGAGTGAAGGGAGAGGAGGCGCAGTCACGTGAGAGAATGCAGAACTAGCGGGTTTGTAGTATCACGTGTACACCACGCAGTTATCAAGCCGCTATAATGCCGCTGAGTCGCCAACGCACGCCGCTGACGACGTAGTTTGAATGCGTTAAAGATATAAGGCGCGTTACTAACACTGATATCATCGTCGCGTCCGTGGCTTAGTCGGTAGAGCGTCGCGCTGCGGCCGCAAAGTCCGCAAATCGAAACCTGGCGCCGGATGCTGTTTTTTTTTTTATATAGTGTAGTGGCCTGGCTGGCGCGCCGAGAGAGGGTGTTGCGAGCTGGAGAGTAGTAAAGGGGCTTTAGGAGAGTAGGCGAGGGGGGAGAGGAGGCGCTATGCGAGCGCGACGATTCAGGCTCGCTTAAGAAGTGCATTCGCACTTATTCCTGGCCAATCTCCCACGTGGGTATGTGCCATGTCAGCGGCCAGGCACCGCGCGCCCATCTCCCCCCGTTGCTAAGGAAGACGAAAAGCGCGCGCACCCGCAGCTGTTGCTATGCGGACGGCGGAAGTTTCGGGGTCGCTTATAGAGTGCATTGTTTTGCCACGCGTTAATGAACAAGATGTCAATTCATGAGTGTCTGCCATCTAGCAATTTCACCAAAACATCACTGGCAGTGTTAAGCCGACCTATATATATGTTTGCCGTCCAGTTGTTTAGTAAGGCGCCAAGTATTCGCTCTATATGTAGTCACCTGCAGGATGCGCTGGTTGTCTGAGAGTGACGTGTGCAGATTATGCGCGAAGGAGCGGGCCACTGCGGTCCTCATCCTGTGGAACTGTGAACTTAATCCGTGTGAGGCCAGTGCGATGACAATGATCCCGCCCCAGTTTGAAGCTGCAGCGCGGAGTGGAGACTACGACACCCAACTTCAGGCCGTCCAGCAGGTCGCGGCAGCCCTCGCTGGACAGCGACCGGGGAACTCAGCGGGGGAGGGCGCAAACCTTCCGCAACCCGCGGATAGTACCGGGATGCAGTCTTAAAGGCGCTGACGTGACGACGTCCAGGCCGCGTCGCGGTAACTTGGCACCCATGTTAGGGTAGCCCTACCGTTTGCAGGCTTGCAGGCAGTTCGTTCTCTCTCTCTCTCTCTATTCTTCTTTTGATTGATAGAGGAAGCGTACTCTTCATTGTTTGGAAGTATCTGCCGAGTGCACCCTGCAACCCATACCTATTCTCCGTCGGATTTCTCTCTCGTGGTTGGGGTCAGCACTGACAATCTGTCTCAGGTAGTTATTTTCTTCTACTTGTTCTACCGCTTCGTTGCATATTGTCGTCGTCGTCGCAGATGCTCGTCAGGGAGCTACACGGCGCTGCCGTCTTGCTAGTCTTTGATGGGGTAACATAACCCTCTCCTTGAAGGCAACTGTTCCGGTAGAGGCCGCAGTAGGATGAGGAGCTAGGTGAAGATGAACGACGTGATGAGAATATACCGTGAAGAAGCTCTTACCAACACGGATGTAAGTGATGGGTTTGGTGAGCAATGTCTTGCAGCAGCGACGTCCGCAAAGCAACGATGAACCGGTGAGGGCTTGTAACCACGTCGGACCACAGGGTCGTCTGGTCACATTTCGTCGGGTCTTGGCGACTCTGGATCGGCTCGTCACGGGCTGGGGACACGAAGGGACGTCGTCGAGTGCCTGCAGCGGCGGGGCTGGGGCTGGCCGACGCGGTTCACGCACCCTCGATGAGTCCGCCGGTGCCGATGAGGTGCGAAGCTGGGGCCAGGACGGGGATTATGAACCCGCACGCTACACCAAATGTAACGTGGCGGCAGAAAAGATGAGACGGGCAATGAAGAAGGTGAACAATCTATTTACAGTATTTACATGGTGGCGATCAGACAGCCAGCGCAGGGTTGTTGTTGTTCCTTGTATTAATAGCGCATACCCAATCAGGGGATCGGCCAAAGATCAGTCGTTAAACCGAAAGAGATTACTCCGCCAACACTTTCTTCGTCCTCGTCGCTGCTCTTTTGTGACGGCGCTGCGGGGTTTATACCACCTATATGTCCCGTGACAACATGCTGAACAGAGTGCTTTCGGCATGCTTATTTATCATTATTTTAAATGTATCCATATTTTCTAGTCCTACGGCCATGCTTTCTGGTTGTAGTGCCTTAAAGCACTTTTTGCAGGTGTTTGCAAGAACACGGCAAAATTGAATTGTTGCGAAAGGAAATCGACTTGCTGGCTTTGAGAGGTCATACGAAACTTGGCCTTCCGCTTGGGGAGCATGCTTCGTTGTTCCCATCAGTGTTTGCGACGTTAAGTCACTGAAACCGGGGTAATTTTGTAAATTGAAAAAAATGGCAGATCCCACGCACACGTTGCGATCGACGTAACGGAAACTTTCAGCATGCATTCGTGGGTTGAAATGAACTTGCGTGTCGCCTCTGCGTGTCACCCCCAGGAGGCCGGGAAGCGACTTGCGGGGGCCTGCCCGTGCCGCGCCCGAGAGGTCGGCCCTGGAAGCCACCCGCGGGGCCCAGTGCTGAAAAATCCGCAACTACGCCGAGCACAACACCACTCGGCCAAAAATGGCCCCGGCATCTGCTCACTTCGCTGCAAATGCCGTCCAAAGACGACAGTCTTATTCATTCGACTCCTTTATTTGTCGAATAATATAATACAAGGGATCATCAGAGTGTTTGGGCCCGTAGCCAACGGCTAGTCCTGGCTCCAAAATAGAGTGTGCAATGATGTAGGCTGTTTGCTACTGTGAAAATTTTAAAATACCAACGCTTCAAAACAACCACGACTAGAGATTATTGTTCAACACGAGTACAAGTATTTCATAGCACGAAATTTCGACCCCTAGCAAAACAGAATTTATAATGGCGATAGCCCGAAGAGGTGCACTAATGCAGCCAAGTCACTACAATGAACATAATATAATTGCAAAAATACTAACAAACGCTGAATTAGTTATACAAAACAGATGCAGGTAGTTTTCGACAGTTCTTGGTAGTTCTTTTCCTTTTCTTTTTTTTTATGGAAAAGGTTTTCCTTTGTTTTTCTTTTCCTCCTCGCTCCGCCCCTGCGGCTGCCTCTGTCAAAGGATTTTAAGGTTTAAATTGTCTAACTGCCTGGAGCGGCTTTTTCCCCAACAAATCCACCATACAATTATGCATATTTTGAGGAAATAAAGCAATTCAATTCAATTTAATTCAAAATTTATTGGAGCCTTGCGTTAGTATTAGATTTGGAATAACTCCAGGAGGTGTGCGCTCAGGCGTGAGCTCTTTTTGTATTTCCGGGTCGAAGTATTGTTTTCAAAGCACATATTTACTGTTGCTCTCGCTAATATTAAGCGCACATATATTTTCAATTAAAAAAGCACTTCCTATCACCAGTTATGTGCTGACGTTTTGCCTCAAATACGCCTAATGTTTCCTTTTTGCTGAAAATTGTTGACAGGTATGGATTGGAAAAGATTTGCATGTGTGAACTGGTTGTTCAAGAAATTACGTTTTGGCCCGGTGGCTGAATCGAGGGCCAGACAGAACGGCAGACAGAACAAAATTTTAGGGTGTAAGTAACCCGAGAAAGAGCCTAAAAAGTGCCGCACGCAAGTTCATTTCAAGCGAGGCATGCCAAGACGGAAGCTTGGTGTTTTGTCAATGCCCACCCATGTGTGGGGTCCGCCCATTTACTTTAGTGCGCAAAGCCAGGGAACGAGTGTTCACACGTGTACCGGTTTCCTTTCCAGTTGCCACCACAGTTAAGTTGCCACTTGAAACCGCCTAGCCAAACTAAAAGCACCCGAGGCGGACGAGGCGAGACAAATGTGGGGGCTCAGGCGGCCGCGGACACCATGAAGCGGTCCGCGGCCGCGCGGGTCTCCTCACCGAGAACCGCGGAAGAAGACGCAGCGCTCGTCATCCATCACTCAGCGACTGGCCGCGAAAAAGGGGGCCCAGCCCGTGCCGTTATACACGCGCGGCGTGACCTTGATGAATGGCGTTGACTGGCAGCGGCGAAGCGGGTTTTGCGGTCGCCCGCCACCGCCTGGCGCAGCCGCAAGACCGCGCGCGAGAGGAGGAGGAGGAAGACATCTGTCGAGAGTAGCGCAGCCCTTCTCTCCCCCCCCCAGCCACGGACGAAGAGGACGGCCGTATCCCATGTGCCGCTGAGAAGCGCTTCTCCCAAGACCCTCCAGGGGCCGCCTGCGGAGTCGCTTGCGAGCCCCAAGCAGCAGCAATGCGCGGGATCAACGTTTTGTCGGGGGGCGAGCGTGACGAAACGGGTTGCGCGAAGCTCCAATTAGCCTGCCGCAGCTTCGTCGCAATACCAGGCTCGCTCATGCAACGATAGCTCACGCAACCTCATGTAAACTAACGTAAAGTCATGCAAGTTTCGCGCAAGCGCAGTAACTTTTCTTTCCAGTATTCGGTAAACTACAAATTCTTTTGGAGTAGTCATATCAAGCAACCCAACGTGGTCCGATCACATACAACTTAACGAAGCCTCGGCTTAATCACTTGGCCATACCAAACGATCCCCAACCTCCTGTACCCTTCCAAATTCGAAAACTGGCTTATGAAACTTTCACGCGCACTAAACTTGAATATGCATCGGCTATTTGGAGCCCCACCAAAATTACTCGGTTAATTCACTTGAACCAATTCAGAAACGAGCGCTCAAGTATTGCCACTATTGAATTATCTCTGAACCTCCACACGCTCGAAATCCACCATAAATTCTCTCGCCTCTGCCTTTTGCATAAACAATTCTATCATTTCCCTTCACAACGGAATTCGGTCCTCCTCCCTCCTGCCCGCTCGTCGCGTCGCCAGCGCCCACATGGGTCAACTAGTGCTTTCGACACGTGTTTTTCCACCTACAGCCATAGAAAATTGGAATAACCTGCCCGAAGCCATAGTCAACGAGCGTGACCCCTTCGTATTCAAACTGTTGATCGCGGGTAACTACACTTGTTTTTAGCTTCTTTCGTTTTTATTATTACAGTTCCTTCATGTATATATGTATTTGCAGATGTTGCTGCAATTTCATTACGAAATTGTTGCCTCACGTGTATGCCTGTACCATCGATCATCACCCACTGTCGAATTTCGTTCTTGCCCTCCCCTTATGCAATACCACAGAGTTTCATACTAATATATATATATATATATATATATATATATATATATATATATATATATATATATATATATATATATAGCATGAAACTCTATGTGTAATACCTGCGAGGGGCGTTTTTGGTAAAATAAATGGTGATGATGATGATAATGGGATGAAGTCTAAATAAAAGATATGGCCTGACGCAGAGGAAATGTCGGCTCAAACTGACTGAACAAAATTAAAGCATTTTATCACTAAATTTGAATTTCATTTCGAATTCGAATAAGGAATTTTATGGAAATGAGGATTTCGACGCCAGCCTTGATGAAATGAAATGCAAAAATCGGAAATGAATGACCTTAATAAAAAAAAGGCGGCGGCTTCCACGCAGAGGCGCATGGGAATCAAAGTCACGCGAAGCTCTCATCGTGGTACACCTGGCTCAAAATAAACTGTGGTGTGGCATTTTTTGAGGCTGTTATTGTGCCTCGTGCAGTTTCCAGTTTTCAGAACGGTTAGCCGTGGAGAAATGCGAGACGTATGGAGTAGCGTTCACTCTCCACGGCGAAGGCAGCAAGCAGCAGATCGCACACAAGGTGATATGCGCTTGAACTGGGGCTTTCCCGAACGCTTCGTCGGCTGGCCCCCTGGGGCCCCCAGTCGGCCACGGGGAGGCCAGTGTCGTCGGCAGTCGTAACTCCCCGGGCCACCCCCGCGGGGGCGGTGTACGCGGAAGCCAGCGTCGTCTGGCGTCAGCTGAAAGCCCCCGCAGCTCCCGGTAAGAAAGCAGCCCCCCATCAAATTGGGAGGAGAACGATACAAAGCTCGGCTTTCAGAAAAATTCCGCTCTGTGAAGGTGGATGGCCAGGGGGAAGTTTTAGCTCATGACACAGAAGTAACACAGAATACAGGTGAAAGGTATGAGCAAAGGTTTGCAGTGGTCACCGAACACAAGTGCATACACGCGCACTCTTGTTTTGACTGATCTTGACCACGGTGCCTCGAGGACTTGCGCAAAATATGGCGCCGCTTTGCGGTGTCCGCGCGCGTTTCCACCATGTTGGGAATTTCCGAATCTCCGGATACCGCAGTATATGCAATAGCCCGTGGCGCTATTAGCGACGCGCACGCTGCCATTCATCGCCGTTCAAGGAGCCCAAATGCTGCTGTGCGCCCTGCTGTAACCGAAAAAGGATCCGAGGATATATCCGCGGAAAAGAAAATGCACCCATGCACTCCGTGCGGATGGTTAATCCGCCGGCGCCGTTTCCACTAACCACTCTCGGAAGTTGGGAGAGTGCACATGTAGCTACGTACTCTCCTCAACCGTTTCTTTTCGGGCATACGCATAGGGTCACGCAGGAGAAGTTTTGTGCGTACGTGGGACCGCCGGATTTTTTTAGCCTAGACATAAAAACTCTAATTTAAAAGGTCAATGTGCTAGCTTCCACTTTTTATTTCTCACCGGCAGCAGGGTGCCAGGACGGTATACCGTCCTGGCACCCTGCTAAAGGACTGAACCCGAGCAAACGGTTTCCTATAGGAAACCGTTTGCTCGGGTTCAGTGCTTTTGGCACCATGATAATTATATCACAGATGAAGTCACGAAGCAAACGATATGTACGTGCGGGACTGAAAAGGTCCCCTAGTTAGCTGTTTGCTTGAACTGTATTTGCCGGGGAGAAGTCCTGCCTACTGGCAGTTACGGCGCACTCCACCGGTCAATTATCATGCGGGATTAGTCCTGACTGCATGACGAACGGCTTCACGCGCCCGCTTCTTTCAACAGCGATACTGTTGTTTAAGTTGGTGTTGGGCCGGCGAACGTGCGCAGGAAAACTTCGCCCAGCGATGACGTCACCGCACGCGCCGGCACCGCTCGACCTTCGAGAACACTTTGCCCGGCCTTCCTGGCGTGATCTCTCGCGTACTTTTCTCCTCGCCAGTTCACGTGCGTTCGCGTCTCAACTAAGAAGCACAGAAAAGTCGCGCTACGAACTCCAAGTTCGCGAAGCCGGCTGCCGCGTTAGCGCGTGTTAGCGCGTTCCACTTTGGGAGAGATGTGAAAGCCTGCGGACAAAACTATCCGCGGGCGTGCCAATCATGGAGAACTTTCAGTGGCGAGTTCGTAAATCCGTGGAAGGTGCAACTGCCTGGTCTCGACGAATGGATAGATGGGGTGACAGAAGAAGAGCGTCACTCCAGAAGAACCGCTACTCGAGAACGGATGCGACGACTTCGGTCCAATCCCGAAAGAAATGACTGGAACTGAAAATAAAGCAGCAAATGGTACATACTGTAATGACCAAGTGTTCATTGCTCTTTGGGGGTGCTAATGACCACAACACGCAGAAAACTTGACCGAGTCTCGATGCATAACTACGCAGAAAACTTGGCGATTCTCAAAGCATAACCACGCATAAACTTAGCCTGGCCGCCAGCTTAGTTAATTGTTTGGCCCAGTCTTCGAGCCACTATAGAGCGAAGCTGCCCCAATTTTTTTTTTTATCCTTTAGGTTCGGTTCGTTTTCATAAACGTCCTCCGTATTCTCGTGTTTGTTAATTGTTGCAGGTGAATGGATCCACAAGAATTGCAACCTTCACAAAGCGCCCGTGTGAATAGCGCAAGTATAGCGCATGCGCAACAGGAGGCAGCGCAAATGGGCCATTTAACGCCCTCGCCGGCTCCATCGTCGCTTTCCCAGGGTCGCGTACGTTCCCGCGGAGTTTCCAAAGAGGTGGTGCGCACCAACAGTGCAGCATGGGCACTCATTTTCGGGCTGTCACTTGGCCGAACTACCGAGCAGCACACAAGTTCGAGCAGCAACAAAGATGATCAGATGGCTACCCCCTGGAGCTCAGGCTCCGTGTAAACGAGAGAGCAGCTTGTAGTGCTTAATAATTGACGAAGTATTGCTCCTACTTATTTTCGCGCTAACCAGACTCACTGCAGCGTGCCCGTATATACACGAAGTTTTCTTGCGATTGTGCTTTAAGCATAATTTTTGGCACAATCGCAACTACGAATCTTCTGAAGTAAACAGGACGTTCAGGCGTGGAAAGCATGCACTGAGCCAGCTGACAGAAAAAGAAAAGCGTTTGCAGCTGTGCAGGTTATTATGCGTTCTTCTGCGCGCGTCTTTTGACCACATTTTAGAGGAGCCTATAGGATGCGTAAAGCGTGGCTAGTCCCCAAGAGCCACGCTCAACCTTCGAGCAGCCCGCTTCTGGCCAAAGCGTTTTAGAGGAGGTGACCTGTTAAAGACATCGCAATTGAGCGTAGGGTGCTAACAGACACGAGCGTAAACTTCAGTGCTCATGTTCTCCAAGCCAAAAGCATAGGTGCCTCTCTGACTGCGTCTTCGACGCATAATGCGTACCTGCGAAGCCGCTGGGAAATGTGGGAAACACAGAAAGGTCCACATACCACTCGACGCTCACTACTTTGCTCTGAACCTGGGCATAAAATCGGAAAACCAAGAAAGATGGAACAAAGCGGGTGGGCAGCAGCAGTGTCCGTCGCCCTTGCAGCGTGGCCGTTTGTTTCCCGTATCCCACCCGGCGTTTCATTCATCGTCCTTGGCCACACAGCATATGCGTCGATCTCCGCAGGCGTCGTCGCCCAGTGCCTCTTTCCTCCCGCCAAGAAAAGGCCCCGCGTCACGGAAGCGCTCAAAGCCGGCGGCCGACGACAGCCGCCAGAAGGACGGGCGTCATCGTGCACGTGGTTCTCCGAGCGCCCCTCTTGAAAGCGCGGAGTTCCGTGTCGGCCGCGCGGGTGGCGAGCGGGGCTTCCTCGTGTCGCGCGCTCCGTTCTTCCGCGTACATGATCGATGGCGCCGCAGCTACCTGTGTTTAAGTGGCTCTTCCTTTTGAGCGCGCCAGAGGCAGCACTCTCCGCCGGGCGGATTTAATCCGTGTGGGACTAATCTCCCTTCGTGAATGCACGAAGGAGAAGCGCCGCGCCGGACAGCGGTGATTGGACAGCGAAGATGCCAAACCAGCGCGAGGCACAAAACAGCGTTGACCGGGACGTGGTTTGAGCAAGCAAAACAAACAACAAACGATTGTGCCCAGTTTGCGATTTTGTCGTTCATGTAAACTGATTAGCGTAATGGAACTTGGAAGGACTACAATTATCCCAGCAGACAAACATGCGGCGGCCTTGCGTTCCAAGGCGGTTTTTCGGACGCGGCTCAAATGGCTTAGAAGCGGCGGCTCCATGTTTCTTTTTTTTTTTTGTATTAAAACTGTGACTGATAGTTATCCACGACCTTGACCTGCTGAGATAAAACATCTCACGTTATGTCGTCCTCTGATACATAATTTGTTTCAGGATAGGTCCATAAAGCACAAGTTACAGCAAATGTTTGCAAACATGCTCCTCCCGTAAATAGACTCCCATCTATTGACGAAGGGCGGGAATTCCGAACTGTATACAACTACGCCGAGAGCTACCTAATTAGGGCAAGCATAAATAAAACTTTTCGTAACGAAGAGTAACTTGGCGGCCTCGTTTTTTAAGGTATACCTACCTTTTGTTCGTAGCTACTGTGCATTCACGAAAAATTTGCTTTACTTCAAAGCGTATTCTTGTGACAGACCACGACACTGAGGAATCACGATGACTGCAGCTTCACTGTAAAATTTCCCCGCATTTCCCCGAGGGGAAGAATGTGAAAGTGCGAATGCACGAGTTGAATTTGCGCGGTTCGGTAATGTTCGCGAAAGAGAGATCACACACACACACACAACTACAAAGAAAGAAAGAAAGATGCATTTATTCACAGACACCTATTTGTGTTGTCGTTGTACTTGATTGCTAGAGCGGATCTCAGCTTTGAAATTTCGTGTCAGTACTCCTTTAAGCGGGTGCATTAGCCCTTCTCACGCCCGATTCTTGGCCAATCCCCCACGTGGGTATGTGCCATGTCAGCGGCCAGGCAGCGCGCGCCCATCTCCCCCCGTTGCCAAGGAAGACGAGGAGATTCCTGGCCAATCCCCCACGTGGGTATGTGCCATGTCAGCGGCCAGGCTGCGCGCGCCCATCTCCACGTGCGCGGACATCGCCGGTGGACGCAGGTTCAGGGTCGCTTAAGAAGTGCATTGCACTTAAAACGAAGCTCCCGGTGCATGCGCGCTCTTGGATGTGCGGCAGTCGGTAAGGCTGCAAGACAATTGTCCCTTTCGGAAATGAAATCGAGGTTTGACACATGGTGTGTTTTTCTCCGGATAGGTCAGGTTAGCACGTACAACCTCGGAAGGAGTCGACGCAGTTTCACAAGAGAAAGAGGGAATATATCTTTATTCGTAAGCATAAGTGCTCATGGCAAGACACTCAACCGGTGGAGGGAATCCCTAGTTCAGGATACCGAGACTGCGGCTTGTCGTCCAGGCCCCCTTAACTGAGGTTTGCTGGGATCCAAGGTCCGGGTCGCCCAGGCGACTCATCCAATGCTCATTGGAGAAGAAAAATAGCAATGTAAAAAACTCGAGAGACAAACATGTGTTCCCCCTTTGGAGAAACGGGGGCGAAAAACTAGTGGCTAGAGACCAACTTGAGAGGCGCATCATGCAGATTCGTTGCACGGGCTGTTCATCTGCATGCAGCATTCCACAGGCACAACAAGAAAACTATTAAGACACTTGAGGCATGAGTGTACAATTACAGAACGCACACGTGTACTCTGATAATTATCGTCACCTTCTGTGCGTTGTTTTCTTCTTTCGCTTACTATGATCCAGAACACACACCGGCCTTCGCATCGCCAAGCACAGATGGCATTCAGAAGGGGACGCATACTCTGCTACCCACCCAAACCAGGAGGAAAACTCGATCTCCACAATTTAAGGCCCATATCATTCACGTCCTGTTTGGGCAAGCTCATGTCAAAGGTAATATCAATCAAGTACCTCGAGGACACGAACGCGCTTCCGCACACGCTCATGCAGAGAGAGAATCTCGGCACGAGTGCGGATTCTTGGGCAAGTTGGTGTGGCGAATTTGACGAATTCACAGCGCAAAGGACGAAGACATAAAACTAGTTGGAAGTTAGCGCTGTGTTGTGCGTCCTCTTTCTTGCCCTCGTTCTTTTCGCTATGAATTCGTCAAATTCGATCTCGGCACAGGAATGCCTTTTCCACCTGAGGGAGGATATATTGGACGACCCCAGCACTGCTCAAATCCGAGCGGTCCTCGCCTTAGACCTCTCGAATGCATTTGATAGTCTCGCATGACCTAATACTGGCCAACTCGCAAAAAACAAACGGCGGCTAAAAAATACACAACTATGTGCGGAGCTTTCTGCGTGACCGGATGGCCACACTCACGTTAGGACCACTCGGATCCCGTGCAAAGCAAGCCCCTGGCCGTGGCACGCGTCAGGGTTCCATACTACCGCCCCTCCTTTTTAATATAGCGATGAAGAACCTACCAGCGCAACTGAACAGCATCGCTAATATCAAACATAAAATATACGCCGATGATATCACCATATGGACAACAAAAGGCTCCCCAACGCAAGCCGAAGAAGCACTTCAACGATCAGCTGAAGTGGTGGAGCGCTACGCCAGTAGCGGTGGCCACACCTGTTCTGCAGAAAAATCTGAGCTTCTCAACACGACAGCAAACAACAAGTGCAACTGAAGGTGCAGCTGCAAGGCAGAGTCATACACCAGCGCTCGCACATCAAAGTACTCGGATTAACACTACAAAGCAACGGAAAAGCCAACCATACAGTCCACAAACTCTTAGATCAGGGAAATCAGGTGATACACATGCTCTGAAGAATTACGAACAGGCTGATGTTCATCAGCTTCGGGAAGCTGATGTCCTTCGCCCTAACGCAGCTCTCATCACTTCCAGGATACTTTATCATTGCCGTACCAAAATCTCAACTCAAAAGCATATAGGTGCTTTTAAGAGATGCCCTTATAAGATCGCACTCGGGGTGCCCACATATACCTCAACAGAGGCACTGGAAGACACCGGCACAACAAACCCTTTAGAGGAACTGCTTAGCGCGCACAAAATCAATAAGCTGCAACAGCTGCGAAGCACGGCGCAGGGCATAACCATCCTTTACAACCTAAGGTACGACACCAGCCAATATGAGGGAAGCGCGTACCAACAACATACAGGGTAAAATATGCGCTACTCCTCTACCGCTTAATATGCATCCGGAGAGGAACAAAGACGAACCCTTCGGGTTAAATCCATCCGGAAGCAGATCAACAAGACCAAGCCGCAACACGAACTCTATACTACACTGACGCCAGCCTCCATATGAGACGGGTGTCACCGTTGTCATAGAGCGAAGTCATGCCCTCATCACAGCAGGCACAGAACTTGACCTCAACGCAACCACCGATATGGAGACAAAGGCAGTCGCGCGTGCTGTAGAGCAATGTTGCCATTCTGTGCCAAACACCGGTGACGCGTGTACATCTACACCGACTCTCAGGCCGTATGTCAACAACTTATCTGCAACCGAATGCACATAAATACCGCTCACATACTCACCAAGGTCCTCGCTTCAAGTCAAAAGTGCTACAAGGTGACCTGGGTACCTGGGCACGAAGGCATGCCAGGAAATGAGAGCGCACGCGCACTCGCCCGAGCGTTAAACCACCGGGCGCCTGAGCATGCACTTCCATATTCAAGGGAACGTATGACGCAACCAGGACATCAAGAAACAGTTGACACCAGAGATCGCCTACAGACAGCTCGACAAAACAGACAGAAGCACCCAACATCACACAAAACACTCAAGCACCGGGAATTCGCTGTACTAAGGCAAATTCAGACAAACACGCTATCTATACACCTAATACGCCGATTCCAACGATTACCGGGTACCCCAAGTGTCCTAACTATAAGCATCTATCATACGCTCTGGACATGCACACAGAACCCCAAACTTCCCCCCATACCCAATCCTACCCCCACTTCATGGGAAAGGAGGCTGGCTGACTCTAGCGCGGAAGTGCAAAGGACACTCATTGAACGCTCAGAGATGGCCCTGCCGGCTATCCCGGGAGCTCCGGACTATAGGGATCCTTGTGAAAATAAAGATATCTCCTTCTTCTTCGCCCAAAGCTCATCGTGCAATGCTCGTGTGATGTCACATGTGCGCTTCGTCCAGCAACCGTGCACAGTCCCTCGAATGATGAGAAGCCCACTCCCACGTGCATGCATAAAGGGGCGACCGCCGGTGCTGTACGCGTGCCTGTGCGCGAATTTTGCTGAGGTGATCGATGACTTGCTCTTTGATCTGTAGGAGAACATCTCGAGTTGAGAGGTGTGCGCGGAAGCCAAACATGGTGGGGATGAATAGGTAGTTCTTTTCAAGGTGAGTAGTGAGGCGGGTGTGAGCCATGTGTTCAAAGAGTTTACCGAGACACGAGGTGAGGGAGATGGGGCGAAGGTTGGTGAGCTGGATTGGCTTGTTGGGCTTAGGAAGGAGTGATATATCGGCGTGCCGCCATTGGGGAGGGAGGGTGCCGTTTGTCCAGTGGTTGTTGAAGAAATCCAGTAAAGCGGTTAGAGAGGCGTTGCCCAAGTTGTGGATAGTTTTGTTAGTTATACGTTCGTGGCCGGGAGTGGTGTTTGGTCAAGTTCTGGCAGCGTAAATGGAGAGTCAAGGGCGGGACTCAGAGTGCCGGTGTAAGCAGAGTGGCAGAAAGGAGGGGTATTGCTATCGGTACCAAAAGGGGTGGTTTTGAGCTCTTTTAGTATAGCTGATCGTTCGAACGTGGATAGTTGGGAAGTAGACGGCGGACGGGACTGAAGGTGGCAGCTTTGGTGGTTTGCGAGCCAAGAAGACACCGGAGGAGATGCCACGTGCACTCACTGGCGAGTGTGCCTTCTTAGAGTTGGTCGCAGAAGGTAGCGCAGTTTTGACTGTGAAGGGTGTGCGCGTAGATAGCAGCTTGTTGAGTCAGGGCAGCAATTTGACGTTCTGGGGATCTGTTGTACTTTTGCCTCGCCATCTACGAACGAGGCCCCGGCGATCCTCCCGTACGATGGGAGTCAACCGAGGGATTCTCCACCCTCAGAGAAATTGTCTTGGAATGCTACTTGACAGTAGTGATTAATTGTGATGTGCATTCTTCCAGGTTAACGATAGTGTTTCGGAGGGGTTCATGATCTTTGCGAAAGGATTCCCAGTCGGTGAGTGTGGCTTGACCGATGCGAGGTTTGAGTGTGAGGCGGGGTATAGGGATGCGGATAATGTGATGATCGCTGCCCAATGTGTCTTCAAGGCACTGCCATTTCAGGCAGGAAATATTATGCGAAAAGGTGAGGTCTGGGTTCATATCTCGTGATACACTGTTTCCCAGCCGCGTAGGGGTGGTAAGATAGTTTCAGAGAGTGAAAACGGCTGCTGAGTGGCGTTGAGTAAGGTTGCCCCTTTTTTGGTTGCCTGGTGATAGCCGCATGTGGGTGCGGAGCGTTGAAATCACCTAAAACGATGCTAGGAGCGGTGCGAGAGGTGAGAATTGCGTTTTGTATGAGATGGTCGATGGCGGCGTTGAGGGCGTTGGTTGGAGGGCTGTAGATGTTGAGAAGGAACAGGCTTGGGCTCGTTGGGTGGGAGGGCAGAATTTCCAGAAAGGTATGAGCGATGGGCGAGGCAATATCCTGTAGTTGGGCGGCGAGAGTATTGTATACGAGCGTGGCGGTGTGGTGACTCGGATCTTGCGTGTATGCTTCGTAGCATCTAAGTTTTGGGGAAGGGGTGTCAGATTCTTCTAGGACCAAAATGACAGGTTGGTCTTGCTGAGTATAATGGCCGAGTTCAAAGCGTTTGCTGAGGAAAGAACGACGATTTCATTGGAAGATTGTAACCATGGAGGCATTTGTCATCTGGAAGGGGGAGACAAGTTGCTCGTCGCTGCACTGATCGATTTTAGGCTTTTTGGGGTTGTGGGGGTGTTCGAGTTCAAGGCAATCGAGGCGGTGATGAAGTGATTGAAGCATCTAGGCGATAGGGGAGTGGGATTGTTCTAGGGCTGTAATTCGGGCCATGATGGTTTCTCCGAGCTGGACGATTGGGTGGAGGAGGAGCCGACGGGGGAGATGAGAGCGCACATTGCTCAGCTTGAACATGATCTTCGGGCTGGCAAACGCGATAGTTACTACGGGGGCGTGATTCTTGTTCAAAGGCTTCTATGCGTCGTAGGAGCATCGCATTTTGATTGCGTAGTTCTGTGAGGAGGCCCTCGATGGCGGACGAAGATGAGGTGGTAGGTGTGGTGTGTGCGTGTGAACGGTAGTGTGGATATGAGTGGTTGACTGCGCGGATGGAAGGGGAGCAGTGGGAGCATTACGAACGGCCTGTGACCAGCTCACCGGTTTGGTAGATCGGGCCTGATTTGTTGTGGTGTCCTGTCTCGCGTACGCGTACGCGCTGCCTAAAAAAATTGGCCCCAATCCACGCTGTGCAGGTGGTTGGACTGCGCGAAGCTGTAAACGACACCTACGATTACCCATGCGGCGTCACTTGAATTCACACACGTGGCATTCGTTCACTCCTACCACCCATCACGCTCTTCGCCTCCCTGTCTCGCTCCTCTCTTAATGAATTGAACGGAGGTGCATAGAGTGCGATTCAAATTTCCCACCTTCGCAGTGCCGGCACGTCCCCTGCCGGAACAGCGCGAGCGGGAGTTCTCTTCTTTTTTTGCTTGCCTTCATGTAATACGTGCCGGAGCTTTACTGCGCAGTTTCGAAGAAAGAGAGAATAAACGTGTTTATTGCGAAAAGCAATGGGGAGGAGTCCTTAGTCCAAGACTCGAGCTTTCCCAGCCTCAACAGCCCTCAACACCAGCAGGCGCTGGTTATTGGGGTCGGAGCTGGTCAGAGCTCTCTCCCGAAGCTCGTAGGAAGAAATGGAGGGATTTCGCGAAAAATTGACCACATCTTCCCGCGGGGGGAAACCATGGGGGGATACGACGCATCTGGGCGGTGCTTGTTACGGTTGCGCCGACCATCGCGGTAGCAGACCTGTTAGTCTCCATTCAAATCATCGGTGGTCATCGGATGTCATCGGAGCGGCGGCGGCGGCGCAGTTATCGCGTTTATATGTACCGCGCGTTAACGGTGAGGGGAATGAGAGAGAGTAGCGCATGCGCATGTGTTAACCGAGCGCTAACGCGCGCTGACGCACAGCTGGCATGGCGAGGGGAGCGAGCGCTAACGCAAGATGGCGCTGAGGGTGAGAGTGGCATTACCGCGCAGCTGGCGTGGCGAGGAGAATGGGAGGAGAGGCGTGCGGACTACGGATGGATAGAGGGACAAGGCGAGTCAAAGAGATGTGTCGCATCTAGTTGGGCGTGGACGCGCGCTTGGAACGCGCCGTTTCTGGCGGCCACTTTTAGCGTCTTTGCAAAGGTGAGGAAGAGGGCGACACGTGGGTCTTTGGCGTCAACTCTCTCATTGCTTCCCCCTCACTCTTGTTTCATGCGTCGCCCTGCCCCTCCTTAGTCGCTGAATCCAAACAACCGTTGGCTCCCTCATTCTCAATCCTTCTAGACGTGTGGGCGTAGCTTGGTCGGCAAGACGACAGGCTCTCGCTCCTCTTCTCTACGCCGGCCCAGGCTCATTCCCTGGTGGTGCCAGCAGTTTATTTGTGTAGCCAGGGTGTAGTCAGTAGTTGTCTGGGAGTATCCTGCTGACGCGGACACGAAAATTTCCTCGGCTGGTTAGAGGTATTACTGCCTTGCAGCAAAAGGGGATGTCCGGGCCTTGAAATGTGAGGAGGGCTGACGTGGTTCGACTCAGCATGCGTGAGTGAAGAAGGCGAGGCTCATTTGCTATGAGGAGGTCCGAGAGGTTCTCGTTCGTGGTGCCGGGGTCTATAGGCCGTGAATGACTCCACAGCAGGTGTCAGGTAGAGGCTTCAGGTACGGGAGAAGTTCGTACAAGATAGAATTGAGTTGAACTGCGGAGATGCGGCTGAGGGATATGGCGTGAGTTTCGCTCGGCGTACTAGCTAAAGAGGTTTTGGAGTGTCTGAATTTGAATTGTGACTTGAGAGAAGAATTCCTGTTGCAGAATGTTGCTTGCCATCGCTAAAAGCTTTCCGTCAGAAGGCGAGGTGACCAGGCTGAAAGATCGAGGTCGGATCGGGGGCGATAGATCACGCTGTAATTATTGGGAGGCAGGCGTGGTACCGGTCTGCGCCGCCGCGTGGAGGCATCTCGGGATGGCGCGGCTGGTAGTGACGCTGTCTTGTGGTTTGTAACTATGCTCGGGGCATGAGCCGGGTTCTTCTTGATGCGTGAGTGTAAAACTTCGATCCACGGGCTGTCGGCATGAATGGTCCAACCATTGTGCGAGTCCAAGTCCATGATCGCGGCTGAAGCGTGGAATCGTCGAATAAATGCTCCAGCCGCTCCGCTATACACCGACAACCTCCGAAGTCGGCTTCACCCCTGTACATGCATGCTTTGCTGGGAAACATTTTTTTCAGGCGCCTTATACGCAGTCTGATGGTAGGAAGGTCATTGTGTTCTTTATTGAAGTGACCATGAAGACAAAATACAAGTTTGGTTCATCAGAAAGACTGCTTTGTCCCGATAACAATGCAATGTTGTAGCTCACTTGGAGCAAATAATGGAGATTTTAAAGAAAACATGTGAAGCAGTGGCGACTCCCAAGCAACTTCCAGGCGAATTTTCTATGACGGCAGAAAATCTTGTTCGGCAAATTGACGGCCGCCGACCTAAAGCATCGCTAATACTGGGCGATTTCAGTGGGGCCTCTAGTTCCGTATGATCGCATCACCTGAATGTTAAAGTGCGCTTAACGCACTGATAATAATGTTTTTAGTGCGGGCCCATAGACGTCTCTCCTTCCCACAACACGTCACTGTAGCCCGAAGTTCGCAAGTCCTTCAGCACTTGAGCTCTTTCGGTTAAAAAACGTCTCTCGTGACTGGAATGGAGCTGAGTGAGGTGCTGAAGCCTGCACTGAGCAACTGCATGGCTAGGAGGACATTTTCAGAGGGACCGTATAAGAGGCCTTATAATAAGCACCTTTATAAAACCGCAGGTATCCTTACCGAGCGCTATACCGAACAACTTTGGCTCCACAGCTATACACTACGCGGCTTGGAAGACAGTTCTCTACGGGTAATATAAGGTGTGTGATATCAAGGCGCAGAGACGCTAGAGCCCTTTATTAATAGCATTTTCGTACGGTGCGAAAGCGTGACACATCAAGCGTCACAGACGGACGCTCTCGTTCATCCCACCTCTAAGAACGCTTACGCATTTAAGAAGTTTGCGGTGAAGAAGCTTAGCTCCGCCTCCAGATCACCCCTATCATTGTGGAAGGAACCACTATCTCTAACTCACAGTGCCTTCTTCAGAACGAAAACTAGCGAGGGCAAGAAGCAGATATGTGTCAGGCCGTTCAAACCACTTGAGGACATCTCAGTTGTGATGCTCAAGCTCGTACACATATGACGAACCCAGGGCTCTGTCCAAAGTTTTTGCAGCATAATAGGCAACGAGTGCAGAGGGGAATTGAGCGTATAGACATCGCTCCGCATTTAAAGGCACCCGGCCTGCTGGGCACGTGATTGCGAATTGAATAATGGTCCGCGAAAACGCGCTGCCTGCCGCCCCCTCTCCATTTCACGTGCTGTGCCACCGACCGCACTCTCGGAGGCATTCGGCGTTTGCATAACAAATGCTCGCGCGCCCGACGGGGAAGGAGGAGGGGGGCGGGCGCTCCACAGACTCGGCAACGTCGCGGGGCAGGCTGCGACAGCGGGCTATCGAACGGACCCCGCGCCGCCGCTGCCTCGTCAGGGCGCCACGCTATGGCCGCTTCCTGATGGCAGCCGCCCTCGGGAGCGCAAACAGGTCGCCCACTCCACGCGGGCTCGTGTGTGATGATGACGGCGGCCCGCCGCCGCAAGGTGCCGACAAGCGGCCATCTCCCCTCTTTCGACAGGATGCTGCGTTTCGCTCTTTCGAGCGCAGCAAATGTGTCCATGTGAACCCTCTTTCCTGCTGAAGTGTCCCGCTGAACCCTCTGAAAAGCGGCAACGGAAATTTAGAAAAAGGGCATTCGGGTTTTGGTTTTTATAGGTGCGGCTAAAACTGCCACCCCAGGCAGGGACCCATGACAGAAACCAAGCCATAAACCTCTGCTCCGTTCTCTGTAAAAACAGTGAAGAAAGAAAGGGAAAAGAAAAAGGAAGAACTAAAGGAAGAAAGAAAGTAAGCAGACAGAAAGAATGACGGAAAGGCAGAAGGAAAGTAGGAAGGAAAAAAACCAAGTAAAAAGAAAGAACCAAACGAAATAAAGAAGGAAGGAAATGCGGCTTTTTCTGATGTAACTAGGAATTATAGAAATGTGTGGATAAAGGTGACCGTGATTTTGTGAATTTCAACTACCCCTCCAGTCGCAGTGTATCTGAACTCTGGCGGGTGCGAGGGCCCCGTATTTTAAAATTCTTAGCGTGGCCTCACGAAATTTTCACGATGGCTTGATCGATTCGCGGCCCCATATATGTAAAACAAAAAAAAACGAAATAGTTTGCTTTTGTTCGCATGGCGTACCTGGGCGAGAAATGGGCCAGCGGTTTCGGCAAACACCTTTTTACGGGATTGCAAGAAATCGGTTTCGCTACGCAGACGTGGTCTTCTGGCGAGTCGCCTGGGTAGTTTCAAACGACCGCCTCCAGGCCACAACTCTGGCGAAGCTGTGTATTACGCAAGGCGCCGATTTTGCTCTCCCCTTTTCCTCGAGGCCGCGCGATGAGCGCAGCAAATGAACGCGAGAGCTGTTGACGCGGGAACACGCACCCGGAAAAGGAATCGCACGACGATGGTCGTAAAACGAACGCGAAGACCGTCATTCACATGCATGCGTGCTGGCATACGGTCTTAACGCGTTTGGCGTATAGAGGACGCTCACTCGACTGTCGCGTTGCGCCCCATATGGGGCGGCCGGGCAGCCACACTCGCTCTGGGGTTACTGCGTTACTCCGAACGGCCGCGCGGGCTTCTATAATGCACCAGCTCCTCTGCCGAGTACAGCAGTCACCACAAGTGCAACCGCCTGTATCTGCACAAAAATAGGCACACTAAAAGGCGGCATTATGCGAATCACTGGATTTGTTAGCCAGGTTATTTTCTCTAACGGGAGGCGGTATACAGCCTCTTCAGCACCGTCTTTTCTGGCATGTGCGGACAGAGAGAGAGAGAGAGAGAGAGAGAGAGAGAGAGAGAGAGAGAGAGAGAGAGAGAGAGAGAGAGAGAGAGAGAGAGAGAGAGAGAGAGAGAGAGAGAGAGAGAGAGAGAGAGAGAGAGAGAGTTTACATGCGTAAGTGAACCTAGCGCTGCAAAAGCAGACTTTTTTACACTTTGAGGACCGAGAAGTTAACAAAAACACCAGAAATAGAGAATCCTCGCGAGGCTAAGATTCTTCGGTTTATTTTGTTTTTGTTTCCTCTTCTAAAGGAGGGGGCTCGGAAAGTACTAAAAGCAGCAAACGCGTCATCCAGCGTTTTGTGACGCCTCATGATCTGCGGCCAAAGGGTTTCGTTGGCTTCACTTCACACGAATAATTATATACACTAGGTTTCATGTACACACTATCAAGGTATTGGAACGCTCCTTCTTGTCCAGATTTTATCCGCTAAATCAGGGCTTCCGTAACTATTTTACGAATTGTCCTAAATTGGAGTCCTTAATTATAAGGTTAAAAATGTTGTTAGTTGTTTTAATTAAAATAGGCGTCCGTAAACAGCGTTGTTTATTTACATCTTTTGTATACATCTATGATGTCTTTGGGTTTATCGTTTCTTTGCACACATTGACATACAGTCGACATACAGCTCTTAAACGTGAAAGACACGCCGTGTGATGAATTAAGGTATCAATTTTGGTGAGCGGACATTTCACGGCACGGACGAAAAGTCCGCGCACTGAAATTTCTGCACACCGAAATGTTCGGATCCCCGCACACAGTATACCCCGGTTCAAGAGTACCGCTCCGCGGATGTAATGAACTCGTGACGTCAACGCGTGTTTCGAAAGGAGATTGCCTTAATGCGTGACATCGTCTGCTTTTTCTCGCCTAGTTTGCCGTCGCTGCATCTCAAGCTGAGCATCTCAGCTACACAAGCCACGTAAACGACCAGTGTCACGTCCAAAATACTCGCAGTAACGCTCTCTTTGCGCATTTGCCGGAGGAACAGCCGGCTGCGGTGATGATCCGCAAGGGAAACTTTCATTGTCTCTCTTAAGTTGTGCCCGAGTATAACGCCTTGGAAAGGGAACAAAATTCAGGGAGCTTACTGCGGAAGCGTTACATTCTATTTCAAGCAGTGCGATTCTTTATGTGTAAGGGTAGATCTGTCGTGATCATGTCCTCTTCTGTAGGCCTCCAGTTGAGCGATGACTGCGGCACCGCTAGCCCAATTTCGCTTCAGGAGCCGCCGGGTATTCCGGGCTACCTGGCCGTCGTCTAAGTAGCGCGGGGTCCACAACTTCCAGCTAAACTGGGCAAGCAAAGTCTGCCCACTCCCTCACTCACTCCTTGCCATCGTCATGGTCAGTTCCTTTTTCCTTTGCGTCGTTTTAGATGCGAAGCAGCTTATGGCCGCGCCTGTTCCCTCCGCCGTTGTGTGGGCGCCGTTGTGCGGCGTCCACACCCCCGCTGCGCATGCCTGACCAGGCACCGCTGATGATGATTGTGGCAGGATGCCCCTAGTTGGACAACCAAAGAATCCGTCACGAGATAGCTTCGCGTTCAACCCCCGTCGCCATCTTCCCGTAGGGGAACCTCCTCCCGCAACGCCGCCGGAAGACTGCCACCGGCGACGCCGCCGGTAACGCCACCTGCAACGCCAGCGTCAACGGCAGTGTCAGCGCCGCGGAGAAGAGAGCGCAACAAGAAGAACAAGAAGAAGAAGGAGCAGCAGCTCCTCCTGCCGTGATCGTCCACCCGGAACACGAAGACGCCGACCTCATCCCGAGCCAAGACTTGGTGCGCCTGATCAAACACGCGAGTCCGTGCGCGGCCGTGCGCAAGCGCCAGGACATCATGTACCGGGACGAATACTACAACTTGATGAGGATGACAAACGTGGAACAACATGAGCTACTGCGCGAGATCATCCACCGGCAGACGACGCCGTCAGCACCTTCGTTACGGGTCTTCTTCACCGGACCGGCCGGCTGCGGCAAGACGTTCGTCCTCCGGCTTGCCATGGACCTCTACAACCGGTACAGCTACACTGGCAACAACACCGCCTACAACGCGTTCGTCATCTGCGCGAGCACCGGAAAGGCGGCTGTGGCAGTGGGAGGAACCATATAGTTTCATACTAGTAAAACTAGAGGGGACATTGGCGCTGCAATCGTACAACCACCATGGAGCTGATTGTGTGACGTAGACTCGTTATTTTAGAACTTGGCTTAACTTAAGGCTTGATGATTGTTATATGTACTAGGCTTCGTACTTTTCCGCGCCATCAGTTTCGGTTTCGGCGTCGAAAGCGTTGTAGGCTCGTTTCGGGGCAGAATTTGTGTTGGCGTCTGATTCCAGCGGCTGAAATGAGCAAATACCGCCAGGCTGGAATGAATAAATACGCGAAGCAGTAGAATCGCCTTCACGAGTATAAAATCGTGGTCACTAACCAAGTCAAAAGGAAAACAAATTGGCGTTTGTGATCAAGATTGTGAACAAGGAACCCATATGGGCTCCGAAACGTCATTTTTTTTTTCCTTTTGACTTGGTCAGTGACCACGATTTTATTCACGCAAATATGACCCCTGACCGGACGAAGTTTCGTCGAACACTCGACTGCGTTAGAAGCGCCTTGTATCCGCTAGATACGCCATCTAAAATGGATGCAAAGGATTCCACACCGGGTAGTTCGAGCGCACTGTTCCATCCTAGTCCCGTTCATCACGACGCTTGTGATGACAGTATATACGTACCAGCGCGGTTGCGCCGAAGCCAAATAAAAATCTTTTATAAGCACGCCGGTGATTTTTTTTTTAATATTGCGGGAGCATCCACCAGCGGGTGGGTCGGCACCTTATCGTGGGAGAAAGCGGCGAAACAAGTGAGAGAGGTCGCATGCACAGGACGATCGCGCCAGTGCAACCGTCGTCTGCTAGGCTGTTCCCGCACTGCTCCCGCAAGCACAACACAGCCCATTTTCGTTGCTAATCAGCTGCGTGTATTCCGCGGCGTGAACAAGGCGCACGTACAGTCGCTGTGACCGCCCATAACCATGCAGACTTGTGGATACTTTCAGTGCCTGACGCATGGTGCTTGAGTTAAAGATAAAAACAATGTAGTGAAACGAATACTCTGTAATATATCGCAGTAGGATTTCGTTAAGCAAGCAGGGTGGGACAAATGTACATAAGCAACGGTATTGATTGATTGATTGATTGATTGATTGGAGGGTTTAACGCGCCGACGCAACGCAGGCGTGGCGTACTCGAGGGCTCCGGATTAATTTTGACCACCTGGGGATCTCTAACGTGCGCCGAAATCTCGTACACACGGGCGTTTTTGCTTTTCGCCTCCATCAGGCGATGTAGGCGAAAGCTCAGCAGCACTACGCCTTAGCCACTGAGCCACCGCCTCGGGCTATATGCAACGGCATGCTTTGCCTGTTGAAACAGAACGTGGTAATGATTGCTTGGGACGTTTTGGGCCATAAACTATGGCTTACATATCTATGTGCTGATTAAGCCTGTAAGAGGCGATCACCGGCATGCATGCTTGCTATTCAATAAAGTCGCTGTCAGTGTACATTGGTCACAGTGTTGCCCCACCCAGTGGCAGGTGATGCTGTAGCAACTGTTTGCATTAGTGGAACCCAGGCTCAGCGTTTGGAGACAGGCATACTGAGCAGACACAGAAAGAGTTGGCGAGTGCAAAGTGTAAATTTATCGTGCCAACAGCAAGTGCAGAATTCAGTTTCACTCATCTATAATAAAAAGCAGTCGCTACTGTCATACGCTGTAACGCTAACAGCATAAGCACAGCATTGCTTAATACAACCAAAGCGAGAGTAACAACTCACCTTGAGGAAGTTGTTTCGAAAGTCTGAAGGCTGGTGAGCAGCAAATATGCACACTACGCAATGATAATCAGTGAAGGCATTAGCAGTCACATCAATGTATTTATCGTTCCACGCAAGAGCGACTGTCAAAGTATTGGTACCACGATTTAGTTTGTAGCTATCCACCTGCATACCCATTTTCGCAACCAGCATATCGATGAACGCAGGGTGCTTTATGCAGGAACCAACAAAATAGTTACTGTAAATGGTGAACACATGGTTAGGCTACGGTAAAAAGATTATATGAAAGGAACCCTGGAAAAGCTTTTAGCTGTAGAGCAGAAGTGTTTCAATCAGCATCTGCCAGGACAATAGAAACAGGGCAACAAAACCTGATCAGCGAACAAAACAAGGTTCTCAAAACAGCGTACACTTAGCACGACAAAATACAGTATGACAGTCAACACATGTCAGTTTTAAGTGACATTCTTGTGGTGAAAGCCAATCCGCTACGTCCCGCCTTCATGCATTTGTTGGAAGAAGCAGCGGTGGCACAAAAAGTTTGTGAAAGGTGCATGATCGAACCTGGCTTCAATGTGGATTTAAATGGGCAGCGAGGACGTGCAGCTCTTCCACATAGCAGTTGACACCATGCACATTCCTCCTCAGCAGGGTGCCTCATGTGAATATCACTTATGGAACAAAGTGGGCTAAACCAGCGTGCAGAATACTTCCTCTTCATTGTGTCAGTTCCATAAACACGTCCCCACGTTTTCAAACAGCTGCTCATGCTACTAGTAGTTAAACGAGGTTGGTATCATTCGGTGCTAGGCTATTACAAACTCAAGCCACTGCTACAAGTCACATTTATACATACAGTGAACGGTCTTGAACAACTAATTTTCTAGCACCAAAAAAATTAGTTTGAATCTTGAGTGCAAGATTCAAAGAACCTCTTCCATGGCGCTGCAAGGCACCCTCCTCAACAGTTGTTTTTCTCTTTATTGTGTGGCTAAATGTACAGGATTATTTTTACTATTTACACATTGTAGGCTGCCGTCAACCTCTCACGAAACCCTTTTGCTTCTTTGCGGGTGGTCCTACCTAGAAATGTGGTGTTTGCCACAAGCTGGCGGTATTCCTGTCTCGACTTGAGCTGCTGATCATCCATCCAATGATCATGACTTGGAAACTGGTTGTATGCCTGGTGCAGCTTTTTGTGTTGCCTGTTGGACTGCTCCGTGCACTGTTTACACAGCTGGTACCTGTAGAGAAATGGATGCCACCGTTGAAGGTTTTGCAAGGCCTTTGTACACATGTTTAGAGCGCAGTTACGTTATCTTAAAAGCCAGCACACTAATGTGCTTATTTACACAAAGGGTTCAGCAACATAACATACTCAATGACTCTGGCTTTCTCATAAAAACACACAGGATCAGCTACGTGCTGCCGCGTTGGCGTTGAAGTGTTTATTTAAACCAAAAAGAGGACACTTAGACTGAACTCACAGGAACCCAACAATGTTTTCAAAGGTCGTGCTTTAACAAGACATGACTTTAGCACTTGGATTATTCAAGACTGAACAAGCACCACACAAAAGGAGTACATGTTTTAACTTATTGCGCAACAGCTTCGGAACAACGAATGTATAAAGGCAGCTTGTGTATTATGGAAACGGTACCGCAGAGGCACTATTTAGTTGCTATTTAGGCAAACACCGTTTTATCAGCAACATTTACACTGTTTGACACCTTTGCACGTAATTTCAAACTGTTCCTTAGCTTCGGCACGCTTGTATGGAAGGCACTGAGAAAAATAGGGAGCCTTCAATTTCACACGCGTCGTGAGACCTCGTTGGCACTGTCTTTAAGCAGGTGATGATCAGTTATCGTATTATCAGTTATCAGTGTTGTGGGCGTGTTATGTACAGGTCCGCGCAGAAGTAAACGGAGCACGGGAGCGGTGGCCGAACTGCATCGCTGCGCCCCGTATGGGCGCCGACGGTAACCATGGATTGCCGGTCAAAGAGTGTGTTCGCACTGCCCCCGCCGCCCTATCTGATATGTTTAATCGCCGCTCTGCTGGCGTGTCATGCTCGGCGAGGCGGTCTTCAAGAGGCAGCGCTGGGCTATAGAGTGGCGCTGGTTGCATTGGCGCTCGCAGGCATCAGTGGTGACCGAATCCGCTGCTCATGAACTGGACGAAGCTGCGCGCGCCCGCAAACGTGCCTTGTTGCGCGCTGTAAAGGGCGCTTTAAAATTGTAGGCCGCTGCGGTTTGGCATAGCATGTCATCGCGATATAATTAATTGTAAGCCGGCAACAAAATTGCCACATGCAATATAGAAAGCAACTCAAAGGAGTTGCTAGTAGCGCTTTGTCCCGTCTACTCACTCGTCCTTGTAGCGCTTTTCCCACCATGAATAGAAAGCACATTCACAGACATTTCCGTTATTAAAAAAAAAACAAAATCTCGCTTACGAGATTTCTTCTTTAATGTTGGGTTTGTCCCAAGTTATTGCGGTCGGTCAGTCAAGGGCTGTTCTGAAGAAAGGGAAATAAAAAATGTCCATGCGGTGGAAATTCTGTATTAGAGAAAACCATAAAGAATAGGTACAATCGTTGCCTGCTATTACAGCGGGCCTCTTAGGGCGCATATTTTGTGGTCGCATTAAAACCAACGTTGTTGTTTTTAACGAGCACCTTATATTAGTCAAGAAAGTGTTGCAGATTTAAATTAAACGCCGCATTGTCGGCTCCGCTAAACTCAGCCGAGTACACAGTTTACAAATCTCATTTCGTCTCATAAAAACTACTTCAAAATCTCAATTTAAAATTAAATTAACATAAAGCACAAGTTGTTTACACGACTAATAATTTATACACTAAAAACATTAGTTATAGCTTTTTTTTGTTTTAAAAAAAGTATTTTGAGTCAAGTTAAGACGACGGCTGGGTCAAGCCAAGTTCGAAAATCACACGCCTGCCAGGCATGGCCGCCCTCATGGGGGTTGAAGCAGACGATCGGAGGCTCGCATAGACACTAGCGCCAGTGTCCCCTCTAGTGTATATTAGTATGAAACTCTATGGGAGGAACCACGGTGCACACGGCTTTCAAGCTCTCTCGGAAGACCACCGGCCTTAACAAGGACGGAGGCCTCAGCGCCAGCGAGTTGAACACCTTCCGCGTGACCTTCCGCAACGTGAAATGCGTGATCATAGACGAGGTGAGCATGATGTCTGCGGACACCCTAAACGCAGTCGACTTGAGTCGACCCCATGGCTGCTTCGCATACTATTCAGGGTTCCCCTACGGGAAGATGGTGAAACTTTTTGTTTTCCCTTTTGTTGTTGTTCCTCTATAAATGGCGCATTGTTTTATTTTTATCTTTGGCTTTTTGGCTTCGTTCTCTTCCTTCTCCTTTAAGTCACTGGCGCTTATACCCACGGAGGGGGATATTATTTTTTTCTTCTCCTGTGTTGGCCATTGCAAGCCCACCCAAATTAACGTAAACGTGGTTGCAGTTAATTAGCATGCTCAAATTACTCCCGCAGGCCTCAGTAGAAGTATGTAACACACGCTCCGAAGTCCTAGGCCACATCTACGCCAGCTTTTTACTGCTGAATTCAAGGCTTGGCCAATGGTGCAGAGAATGCGAGTTGGACTCGCATTTTGCAGCATTCGGGTTTGAATCCCCGGCCCACTCTATTTCCCTTTTTTTACTCTCATTTTGTTTGCAGTGTAGACCATTTTTTCGACACTGTTTCGGTCACAGGGCGGCTACAACGGCGGCCACAGCGGCGGCCACAGCAGCCGCCGTTTACGTCATGAAATCACTGCGAGGTGAAGGCGTCGAAGCTTCACGTGGGCGATGAGGCGCGCCGTGGGGAGGGAGGGCTCCGGATTAATCTTTAACGTACGCCGAAACCCCGAGTTCCCCTTTCGCTTCCATCAGAAAAGCTGCAGCCACCGCAGTCGCAATCTAACCCGCGTCCTTTGGCTCAACAGCCCCCCATGCCTTATAGCCACCGCGGCTGGTTGGATGAGGACGCGAAATGCGTCGCTTGATTAGCAATTTTTCAGCAATTAAGGCATCACTCAGCACCCAATCAACGCTAAAATGGCTGCGGGAAGGTCAGGCTTTCGTTTGAGAACAATTAGCTGGTTGCCTTCCGCGTCCCTTTAATTAACAGCGACACATTTTGCTTCCGACTTTAGCCGCGGTTACATAGAGGAGAAGGCAAAGAAAATATTCGTGTGCTATACGCGCAGCGAAAAAAGAAAGCACTGGGTGTTTATAGCGCACAACAAGGCACGTCTTCGCGCGCATGCAGCTTCGCCGAACAGTGGTAGAATTCCATCACTCCGGATGGCGCAAACAGCGCCGCTGTATATAGCTGCCTAGCACTGCCCACTGGAAACTGCTACGGCACATGTAGCAGCACCAGTCAATGTAACCAGCACCGCTGTATATAGTTCTTTATTCATATCAACACACCCATCGTTCCATCGTGCCCTGCGTCGTTCCACCGCATGCAGCTCTGTGGCCAAGACATTGCGCTGCTGAGCACCAGTTCCTGCGCTCGATTCCCGGCGGTTGCTTTTCCCCTCGGAGCTCAGCTCGGGGGCGCCTTCCCGAATGTAACGACGGGTTGCCAGTGGTGGGGTGGCGACGTCACAGTGACACCGACCAGTCCTCTTCTGCTACCAGCGTGCTGAGCCCTGCAAAGATCCCGGCCCCAAACGCCATGCAAAGCGAACAGTGACTCCCACCACCACCATGCTTCGCCCACCTCTTGCCAAACTACAGCAGAAATTGCCGACGAAAAGAAAGAAAAGAAACCGGCTGCCGGCGGGCATTCTTACTTGAGAGAGCTGTCGCTGACTTACCACGGCTAAAAGTCCTGGGGCTGAATTCTCTAAAACGACGTCCGTCATTTTGAAATGACATTACGTTGGCGCAATAATGCAGGCCTGCCCTGCTTGCTTCTAGGCCCCTGTGAGTGTGCTCCGAGATTTCGATGAGGACGGGGGCAAACTGACGCGCGAAGCGATGGTGCGACTTCGTGCATCGTTTCACGCACTATCTTACGTTCAGCTTGTAAACATGCACTTCTCACGCCAACACCGTGTCATTTTCAAACGACGGCCATCGTTTTAGAGAATTTGACCCCTGGAGCCCGATTGATTGACTGACTGTGGGGGGTTAGCGTGCCGACCGGCGCTACGAGGCGCACCGTAGTGGCAGGTGCGTCTCAGATTAATTTCCACCCCGTGCATTATCTTTACCCTGCGGCAAAATATCTACCCTCGGGCTTTTTCGCATCCCACCTCCTTCAGAAAATCGTCCACCACGGCCGGGATTGAACCCGCTTCCCGGGGGTTCAGCAGCACGACGCCTCAGCTTTTGAGCCACCGCGGCGGGTGGCCCCTGAAGGCCAGCCACATCCTTAAGGGCCAATAGAGCACCAGCCGTCGCAACAAGACGGGAGACTCCGAAATAAAAGCCATTGAGGTTGAAGATGCCCTCAGAGCAAAAGATGAGTCATTCTTTATCATTTTTATTTCAGCGCTCACGTGCAGGGCCTGTGCCGCATTTGCTGGCCGAAGCGCCACCAGCACGCTGTCGAGGACCAACAATCCATGACCGTCGTGACCTATAGTCTGCTGCAGAGGGACCCGATCAGACAGACGGTACATCACACGTTTGCCCGGTCATACGAGCGGAACGCCGAAACCTTCGCCCGCCTGGAGCCCGGAACTCCGATGCATGCCGTCGATACACGAGAAAGGCTGCTCTCTCCCTCTGCCTCGCTGGGAGCTCACGTTGAATGTAAATTTTCAACCCCGAAATTTGCAACGACTGCTTAGCGTAAATTCTCAAGCGGCCATGCCTCTTTCCATTCCGCATTTAGACCAATTCATCGTGCCACCCCGAAAGAAGCTCTATTACGTTATCCCAGCCCGCAGTCCGTGTTGTCTTATCGCCAATGGTAGCCGCAAAGCACTCTGGGACTGGAGGCCGAGGGGGGAGAGAGAGAGAGAGAGAGAGGAGAGAGAGAGAGAGAGAGAGAGAGAGAGAGAGAGAGAGAGAGAGAGAGAGAGAGAGAGAGAGAGAGAGAGAGAGAGGAGAGAGAGAGAGAGAAACTACTTCTGGTGAGGCCCATTGTTAGGTGAAGAAGGCGCGCCAGGTAATATTGAGCCCCAGTGGTGGTCAGGTGCGGTAGCTCGGGTTAGGAGCTCCCGGTCTCATCCAGCCGGATAAGTGTTAGGGGGGGGGGGGGGGATAAACGAGGCGGAGGTAAACAGGGACATTTCCAAATGGCGTGTGGCGTGGTATCCCGAGCGCCGCATGCCGGGAAGTCTGGGTGTGGATATAATGGTGGATAGATGTGGTGGAGGACGTGTCTGTTGGGGAGTGAGTGTGTTCGTAGTTGTCGCCATAATCTTTTCAGGGGTGGAAGGAGAGACGCGTGAGGGGGAGGTAGTGTGTGGTGGCTCTAGTAAGGAAAGGTTCGCGGGAGTTTCGCGCGCAATGCTTTGAGACGTCTACGTCTGGGGCTCGGTAAATGAGTTCTCCAGGAGCCAGCCAGGTGAGCCGTTTCCGCACCGCCAGAGCCCACGTGACCACCGGGGGTCCAGTGCAGGTTGGAGGAGGGCGGGTGGATGCTGAGTAAAAGCTGTGCTCTCCGGCTGTAGGTGCAGTTCCTCTTATAGCTCAGGCACCGGCGTTATTCAGGGTCACCACGCGTTCACAACCGTCAATTGCTACGGCTCGCCGAAGCGCGCCACCAAAGCGAGTGACGGACGACGCGCCTGGAACTGTACAACGCCAGACCAGCTGCGCACGCCCGTTGCCGACGACGGCGGCCTCGCTGACCCGCTCGCCGAGACGTTTGCACGCGGGAGGCTGCGCTCGGCCTCTCGCTCCGGCGGCGGCCACGGGGAAACGCGCGCAGGACGGCCGCTCGAACTGCGTGCGAGGAGCGCTGACCCCGATCTGCCGCTCGACACCGACCTCTCTGTCCGCGCGGCGCAGATCTCCGCTCATTGTCGAGCGGTAGCTTCTAATCCCTCGTCCCTCTCCGGGGCGCCATTCAACGGCGCCTGAGGGGGAAAGGGAGTCCGTAACGGGGTCATGCCAGGCGTGTTGGCCACCCTGCCGAGCCAATTACCGCGCGGCGAGCCTCGCGCGCGTCGGCCGATATATCTGCGCCCGTTTCTGCCTCGCGTCGGCACCCGGCGCGCCGCCGACTCGCGGGCGCTTGAGCGTGCACAGAAGGCTCGCGGGCTGCTGCCGTGAACAGTGGAGCTGATAGAGATGCTACCCAAGATTACGTCACGCGCCTGGTCTCGTTTGGCAATCGCGCGGGAACGAGCCATTAGTCGCGCTCACTTCGCGCCAGTCTGTTTTCCTCGCCCGGAAATACGGTATCGGGCTGCGCGTTCTTAAAACCAAGTTCTTACGGGCGCACGATGTAGCGAAAGATGGCAAAATGGAATTCCAATAAGCAAAAAATAAAGCCCATTCAGCAGCATTGCCTTCACTTCCTACATGGAGGACTAAGAAAGCTCGCTATCGGGGACCGTAAAAGAATTGAGATTTTCAAAATTACTCTCATCGCGAAAAAAAAAGTTCCACATGCGGGAAAATTGATGTTAATATGGTGAAACAATGTACTTGTGATTGGAATGCGCGGTGATTTTCAGAGCGGCGATCAAATATCTGACGCAATGGGAGGTTATGCCTGCAGTCAGGAATACTTTTCGGTGGGGAAGGGGGGGGGGGGGGGGGGCACTTACTGAAGGCCAAAGTGTTCGCGGAAGGCACCTAATATCATTATTTCTGGTAAGAATTCCATACCCAGCTTTCTCTCTCAAATTCCGACCTCCCAGGAACCTAGAAAAATCATTTCAGGAAAGTGATATTTCGCATAAAGCAAAAAACTACTTTCCAGGATGCTGAATATTTTTTGTGTAATTCGCTGTCAAAATTAACTTCCCCTGCATTTCTATGGAATAGTTTTCATGGCTCTGGAGTTTGGTCGCGCTACATGCTAAACTTGAAACTGCGCACAAAGCTAGCTTTTGACCCCAATATTAGATGTGCGAAAATATATTGTTACGGGGCATTAATTAGATTCCCCACAAATAGGACGGTATTCATGTACTGTGCTAGCGGGCGTCATCATCAAGAAGAGAGATGAAGAGGACGCTGACGGTGAAGCGCGTTCGCTCCCTGGCTTGCGCGGTGCTCTCTTCCATCGTGGTTTCTTATAACTAGCCTCTGAATGTGCATCGTAAATACACCACTGTAAACGCAGCTTTACCCTGTATCATTTGGTGGAGGTGCGGGTAAAAATGTTACGTGGCGGTAGAAGGAATGAGGCGAACCATGGAGGATGACGATGCGATCTATTTAGAGTACGAAGTACATTCCGCTAAATAGCTACAGAGTAATCTCTTATTAAAGAACTGCGATGAGCCGGAAAGCTGCACCTGCGCCAACTTAAATTATGCGGTGTACATGATATTTCAATGATAGCATATATTTTGTACGACCAATCCGTCTCTGCAGAGTTGATGCGAGTAAAAAACCGCTAAACAAGTGAGAAGAGTTAAAAATAAAAAGTCGATTTTTTTTTTAGCACACAGGAGCTTCCCCAGGTGCCGGGCGCGGTGCTGTCGGCAGTCGTTACGCCACATGAGTCCCGGCGAGATATTAAGGCCGCACGATCTAAACTGAATACGCTGCAGTTCTGAGCATTTCGTGCCTCGTTTTTCTAAACTTGGGGTATTGTGCACCGAAGCTGAGTATTGCATAGAACCGGGTTGAGGTGGAACGTATTTTAACCACCTTTGATGTTCCTTTAACCAAAATTTGGACGCAGGGTCTTTCTCGTTTTTCATCTCTCCAGAAAAACTGCTTTATTTGTTGTACTGTGTGGATTTTAGAGAGGCCTTAGTTTGGTTCCAGTATGTTTGCTTGGAAAAAGCCTTAAATTAAATAAGAGAACTCTCCAACTGTAATGCGTACCTCACAGATATAGCTACGAAAATTACGGCCCTTGAAAATATTTTGATTTTCTGGTTAGTTGATAAAAATTCCATCACGAAACCCAAGCATTTATGGTCACGTGTGTCAGCGCAGTCATGGACGAACAGCGCAAAATATTTTCGGGCCGCCCTTGTCAACTACTCGGTATACCCAAGCCACGTTTAAAGGACACTACGTTTAAAGTTACGTCTAAAGGACCCCAAAGGCTCAATTAAATTTTGCTTTAACTGAAAGATCATTCGTTTCCTGACTCTCCCGGCTATTGTTCGACGAGGAACGAAGCGTTATTTGCTGAGAAATAAATAAATAAAGCTGGCATTTCTCTCACCAGCTTCTCTTTCATTTTTTCATGACGTGGCCATTGCGTCACAAACTAGGAGCGAAGCACCGGAATCCCCGGTGCGGTGTAGAGCGTAATTAAACGCCGGCGCAGGTAACTTCTACGTCTCCGAGCCGCGGTAAACCACGGCTGGTTTCTCTGGCCGAGGATTCGACGGCTGTGATTTTTCACCGACGGAAGAAGAAACGCTTTTAAATGCTCGAACAGCCGGCGTGCCCGCCCACTCCGGATCCCCATGGACCCATCCAGCCAGCTGCCAGCGAAGCCGCCTTTGAAGCAACTAGCGCCGTTTCGAATACCCAGTGCGGCGTCCCGGAAGGGAACAGGAGGGAGCAGGAGGGAAGAGGAAAATAGTTGAGGAGAGTAGAGCTAGAAATCCCCCGCACCCCCGCCACAAAATTTCGGAAAGGGGGGGGGGAGTGGTGCCCGGGCGCCTAGGGCCCCTCTGGCCACGGGCCTTTGTACATCCCTCCAAGCCAACCGACTGCGGAGAGAGAGAGAGAGAGAGAGAGAGAGAGAGAGAGAGAGAGAGAGAGAGAGAGAGAGAGAGAGAGAGAGAGAGAGAGAGAGAGAGAAAACTCCCACCAAATATAACAGCGGATCCTCGGTTTCAGCTGTATTTAATGGGCACTATATATAGCGAATGGGCTGCGGGCTTAGAGGTAGGGACATGCATTGAGGCGGAGTGGCGTAATTCGAACAGGCTAATTGCAGAAGAAGCGAAGCACGTTTGCGCTATTAATAGTGTATATGCAGAACGTATACAAGTGGCAAGAAAAAACACAAGAGAGAAGAAAACCACGAAAAGGAAAGACGATCACGGCGATTCTGTAGGCCTACAGGAATAATTTGCGCGGGCTCAGTGAAAAAGTACACTAATAGAATGAGTGTAGCTAACAAGGGTGGTTGGCCGAGCTTCTCATTCAGTCATGACGAAAACCGTATGTCGACATATGTGGGCAGACATCACGTCATCTTCCAGTAGATTCAGGCGTACCGCAGAGTAGTGTTCAAGGACCGCTGCTGTTTTTAATTTATTGCGGTGATATTGTTAATTCTATTACTGATATGGTTAAAATAACACTCTTTGCACACGACTGTATCATTTTCACTGATGTACACTCGCCAGATGACCAAATCGCTCTCAACACTGCCCTTAACCATATTCTTTTGTGCTGTGACAAATGGGGCATGGTCCTCAATTTCGATAAATCTGTTTTCCTCCAAATTTCTAACAAGAAAAATCCCCTTCAGTTTTCCTATTCCTCCTATAGCCAACCCTTAAAGGAAGTTGGTCAATATTAATATCTAGGTTTAACGATAACGAATAAGCTGTCTTGGAATGCACACATTGCCGATGTTTCGTCCTCGGCTTTCCGTAAACTGTGTCTTCTAAGGCACAAACTCAGAGACGCCCTTTCGCAAGCGAAACTATTAGCATATAACACTTTAATACGTCCAAAAATAGAATGCGCTTGTATTGTGTGGGATCCGCATACTAAGTCTAACATATATTCCCTCGAAAAGATTCAAAGGCGAGCAGTGCGTTTTATTTACTCAAATTATGGTCGTGGTATATCAGTTACTAAACTAATGCGACATAATGAATTCCAGACACTACAATCGCGGCGCCAGCTTCTCCGTCTAAAATTCTTGGACTCGCTAATTAACAACAAACTTGGGCTAGACCCATCATGATTGCGTTACCCCAGTTTCGACCAGGCAAACTCGCCATTCTCATGTACTATCTTTAACTCCGTGTTTTGCGCGGACAGATTTATTTAAGTTTTCCTTTTTTCCGAGAACTGTCACATAACTAATGGAACAACTTGCCTTCTGATTACCTCCAAACCTTAGATCTTGATGAACCAAATGTTTATTTCTGTGAATCCTGACCCCCACTCCGAATATTGCTTGATTTCTTTGTTTTGATGTTTTTCTTCTACTCGCTATCCTCTTACGCAGATGTATTTTAGTCAAGTTGTGTCACTCATGTACTGATCTTGTGGTTGTGTTTGTGCTGTTCCTGCTTGGGCCTTTTATTTCCACAAATAAATAAATATAGTAAAGGAGAGAGGAAAAAAACGACGCAATGCAAAAAGGTCCATAACGATGGTAATGAGTGCAGGACACAATAACACCACTCGATACGTTTCTGCATGTCTGTGATGTCTCTACTGCGATGTAATATGAAGCGTCTACCCCTGCAGGGCAACCTCTGCGAGGCTCACCAAAGTGTAGAGCCCTGCAGCTAAGACGATGCAAGGGAACACAAGAATTCCGCAGCGCGGCGAGCAAAGGGGCTGGCGCGTTCGCTGCACGCACTCCACCGGCGGAAGCCTTTGCAACCTTTCCCACGCGACGATTACACGCCGGGTATATCTACCTGTGGCAACATTGCAGCAGCAGAAGATAATCACGGCACTGAGGGCTGCGCAGCTTGAAATAAACATTACGAAGGTACCTAAGCACTCCCTATGATTGCGCAATCATGAGTGTACAACTGCGGAACGCCCGCGTGACGTCTTACTACTATACTGATCTTTTAGTTTTTGTGTCTTTTTTTACTCAGAATATGTCTGACTTTTTAAACTTTGTCTTACCATTACTCAACGCACACCCGCATTCACATCGCGATGCACAGATGACATTCAGCGGGGTCATAATTTGCTACTCGCTCAAAGCGTCTATGAAGACAAAATGCATGTTTGGTTCATTAGAAAGATCTTTTTCTCCCCATAACAATGATAGCAATTTTATCGCCAACTTGGAAAAAGTAATGAAGATAACAACGAAAAGATGTGGATCAGTGGCCACTCCCTAGCCACTCTCCGGCAACATTTCTATGACGTCACAGAATCTTGTTTATGCGATGGGTGGCCGCCAAACTGATTTGATTTGATTGTAGGGTTTAAAGCGCCGACGCAACGCAGGCGATGAGGCGCGGGCTCCGGATTAATTTTGACCACCTGGGGATCTTTAACGGGCGCCGAAATCTCGTACACAGGGGCGTTTTTGCTTTTCGCCTCCATCAGAAAAGCGGCCGCCACGGCCGGGAAATGAACCCGCTACCTCGTGCACAGTAGCACAACGCCTTAGCCACTGAGCCACCGCGCCGCCAAACTAACCCGTCGCTGAAACGCATGACTGGACGATTTTAGTGTGGCCTCTGGTTTCGTTTGTTCGCATTACTTTAATGCTAACGTGCCACAGTGAGAATTATCTCTTTAGTGCAGGCCCATGCGACACAACTCTTGCCCACTGCAAGTCCCTGTAGCGTGAAATTCGAGGTTTTCAATACTTCGTGCGTTTCTTGGTTTAAAGGACGTCTGTATACTGGCTGCAGTGATGTAGCTGAGCTAGGCAGTGAAGGATAGTTCTTTCAGATTGAGCAAAGTTGCCTTCGCGCCCCTTTAATGCGAATCGTGCAATCAGCATGCTCGTGTAATGTTGCGCCATGTGGCTGCAGTCCGCACCGTGTCGCGCTTTATCCAGCAACCGCGCACAGGCGCTGGAACGTCGCTGAGCGCGCGAAGCCTGCTCGTGTGTGCCGAGTGTTGAGCAGAGTACTAAAAGCACATGGACATATGTTAAAATGTGCCCCCGCGTGGCGCAATGTATCATTTGTCGCTACGGGATATGCAATGGAATCGCCGCCCTTACATGCCCGTCAGCCGGCGTCTCAGCGTACAAAAGCGGTGTCAAGCGAGTGCAGCTAGCGCCGAGTAAGCGCGAAAGAGAAGAGGAAGGATGGCGACGAAATGCATCAACGAAAAGAGCGGCAGGCAGCCAGTGCCCCTGCCAAGATGACCAAACATTTAGAAAGCAAGGCGGAAATACGGCACGATGTGCGAGCGGCGTGCGAGAAAACGTCGCGTCGAGGGCTTTACAACAGGGGTCCATCGGTAGGAAATGAGACGCTCACACAATCGAAAAGATCCCACTGAGCGACGATGTAGGGAGCGCTCGTCTTTCTTTTAACAGAAACATCAACCATGCACCACGCGCTTGGTGGTCGCGGGAGGCCATGCTTCGAACAACGGCCCGTCGGTATACGCAGCCCTCCGTCTATCCGTGCGCCCGGGCAGCGGCGACCGTAGCCGCGCAGGCGTTGCGCGAAGTTCCTATTTGGCGGGCTGCCTGCTGCCTCTGTTTGGTGCAATGACGGGTCATTGTAAGATTCTCAGGCGACACTAGTGTCACCTTGAGCACAGTGCCGTCATCTTGAAGGATCGAGGGACCGGAATCCACGCTCCGACGTGATATCGATTTCTCCCAACTGCGTGCGAAGTTCGAACTGTTTTCTTGAGTTTTTAAGGGCGAAGCCCATTAGAGGCTGGGGATGTTGGCGCCTCCTGTCGTCGTCGTCGTCGTCGTAATCGTCGTTCGTCTCATGTAGTCACGGTACTAAAACACCGGAAAACTCGTTTACACCTCACGCTGCAGCGCTTCGCAACGCGTACTAAAAAAAAAAAACATCGGGACACTCGTTTATGCCTCGCGGTATACAGCTTCGTGCTTCAACTTTATATGTACTACATCTCCCAGTAACATGTAAGAAAAGTTCGTAACCTTGCTCGATGAATTCAAGAAAACTGCGGCACGAATAGTTAAGGTCAGGAAAACAAATTTCTCTAGGGAAAAATGGATGACTTTTATTATCCAAACATTTCTTTTGAAATCCTTGTCGCCATAAATAAAGAGATATGCTCTGGGCTCGAGCAAAACGTGCCCCACAAAATGCAATTCTCAGGGAAAGCCTTAAACGAAGTCGAAATAAGGTAGATGCGATGATAAGTCTAGTTAAATGCAACCCCATGCGGAATAAGTTTGAAGATTTGCGCTTTGATTTTCGGAAAACTAGGTCCTTAGTTAACGGCGTGAGAGGTTTAATAAACAATCTAGCAAGGACGAATACTTTTTTTTCCAATTTTTCCGGTGATAGACCGAGTATTGCCAATGGTTTTAACGAATATTTTTCGCGGGTCACCAGTGTAGCCCGGGCAATACCCGGCATTTGTACGTCGCTGAATAGCGTTGCTGATTCGGCTTATCTGCCCCCACTCAGTGAAAGTGACCTCAAGTCAATTTTATTTACGCTGAAAGCGAACAAGTTGCCTTGGCATGATGGCATTTCGATCAATGTGCTTATCAGACATTTTTAACCACATTAAAGCTGTTCTTCTTTCCCTTAAACCATATCATTGAAAGTGGCATCATTCCCATACAGTTGAAGAGGGAAATGGTTTCTCCTTTGTTTAAGTCACGTTCTCGCAATAAAATTGAAAACTATAGAGCTATTTCTGTTCTCTCTTGTGTAGTTCAAATATGGGAGAAACACATGTTAAATGTTATAACCGGTTTTTAATCGACTTGTGATGTTTTCTCCCCATCTTAGTATGGGTTTGGTACTCAAACGTTGCTCGAGTATTTTTTTTTATTTATTAAACTCTACTTTCGATCGTAACAAGATTGCATGTGGATTATTTCTCGATGTCAGTAAGGCATTCGATAGCGTGTGTCATACACTCCTGCTCACAAAACTACAAAGACTTGGTTTTTGGGGCAACTTCCTACCTCTACTTGAAAACTTCTTACCTGACGGAACTCAGGTTGTTTGCAGTGGTAAATTTTCACGTAATGTTTCTTTTATTAAGTCAGGTGTACCACAAGGGTCTATACTGAGTCCACTGATGTTTAACTTGTATGTTAACGAACTCTCCTCTGCTGTATCGTCTCCAATATTTCAGTACGCCGACGACACTGTTTCTTGTTTCTTATGCTTCTCATTATTCTGACGCCATAAAGTCACTTCAAGTTACCGCAATGGAAACTGTGAATTGGTTTACGGCCAATTCCATTGATGTTAATACCAAAAAACACAGCTAATTTGCGTTCATAATCCATTGAAAAAAGTTGATTTAACGCAATCTTTATTTCTACACTAAACGGACGCCATAAAGTCACTTCATTGCAAGTTGTCGTAGTGGAAACTATGAATTGGTTTACGGCCAATTCCAGATATG